>NC_022023.1:17681293-17687401 GCF_000317375.1 Microtus ochrogaster
CATAGAAGCGTGAATCACCAGGGTTGAACACCTTACTGTTATCATAGTTCTGCATAGTTCACTGTCTTTTGCCACATAAGGTGCTAAACAGCATCCCTGATGGAAATCTTTTCAATAGACTCAGTTATACAGAAACCGAGCCTGATGGCGCTAAGCCTCAACTTATCTGCATCGACCCCTTCAGTCTGGTCCTTCGATTGCCTCTGAGGATGCACCTTTACCAAGAGCCTCTCATATAGCTCCAAGATTCAGCTGCTCTCCATGACTTCTTCATCCATTCCAAACCAGTACCACCTGGGTGACTCCTACACATCGTCATGTCTGGCTGCCAGGATGAGGCACAACCTTGGCTACCTCTGGAACACAGCTCATGTTTACTGTCAAGAGACACTTCCCAGAAAATTCCACCTCCACAAGGCTGGTTTCTTCTTAATCACCACCAGTTTCTCAGTTCCAGCCAATCACCACCGAGTATCCCAGCAAAGGTTTCTTATTAGTAGTCCTGGTATTTGGTTAAGCACAGCAGTGTCTTTAGCCCCAGTTAACCAGAACTATAGATTCTTCACACAAAAAGCCTAGTACAGTCTTTGTTTTCCCCCGAAACTTCATAAGCCAGGCCTCCATCTTCTACACTACTCTCAAAGCTCTAATCTTGCAAGCTCCTAAAGAACATCCCACTGTGCTCACAACATTCAGTGGCTTTTCTAGCCCAGAGAACAAAAGTTCTTCCACAATCTTCCCCAAAACATAATCAGATCTATCACAGCAATAAGCCACAATCCTGGTACCAACTTGTCTTAGTTAGGGTTTCTATTGCTGTGACAAAACACTATGACCAAAAAGTAAGATGGAAGGAAAGTGTTGATTCAGCTTACAAATCCATATCACTATTCATCACTGAAGAAAGTTCTCCTGCCCTTTGACCTTGTTTTAAATAAACCCATGTTCTCCTAAAGTTCTTGCATTTATATTTTCTATGAAAATGCTCTGGACCTGTTGGACAAACTGTAGTTTCCCATCTGGCCTTTCTCCTTTTCGTATTAATGAATCTCACCTAATTGAATCAAATGCCACAACTGACAAGTGTTCATTCTGAACATGAGCATTATGGAATGGATCCTGGAGACAGGAGCTAATGTAGAGGCCTTGATGCTTCCTGGCTTGTTTCCCATGGCTTTGTCAGTCTGCTTTCATATAGAACCCAGGACCACCAGCTGAGGGACAGAACCACCCACAACAGATTGGGCCCTCCACCATCAATAACTCAAAAATTGCCTTACAGCTGGATCTTATCAAAGTGTTTTCTCAATTAAAGTTCCTTCCTTTCATCTAACTCTGACATTAGACTAGCCAGCACAAATAGACATAAGATTTGGTAAACACTGGTCAATCCAAATATCTGGCTTCTGCCCATGACATCATCCCACCACCACCAATAATGATAATCCAAATTGTCTTCAGACAATGCCAAGCATCCTTTCAAGAATAAAAAAAAAAATCACCTATGATTGATAATCACTGTTTTACAGAGAGCAAAAAAATGGGAGCTGTGAGCATGGCTACATATCCAACAAGGACGCCAGTAGAAAAGACTGGAGGTAAAAGAAGAGGGGGTAGCTCTGCCGGCTTTCACAACTGCTCGTCCGTCGTCATCCTTTTTCCCTCTTACTATACTTCTCATCCCTCTATTTTTGTATACATGCAAGGTGCATGTTCTTGTGTAGTTAGTTGTACATGTGTGTGAGGGGGCCAGAGGACATCCTCAGACCTCAAGAGACCTTTGAGAAAGGGTCTCTCAGTAACCTGCCATGACTGGCCAGTCAGCCCTGGGGATTTTTTTTTTTTTTGTCTCCCGCTCTTCAGTGCCAGGATTACAAATATTTGCCCTGGATTTTTACATAAATTCTGATAATCAGACTCAGGTCCTCATGTTTGCGGGGTGATCACTTCACTGATAGAGCCATCCTCCAAATACCTCTCTCACTTTTCCTCCTTTGTTTTGTTTGCCACTCAGCCTGCCTTTTTCTCCATGTTCCTTTGGTTGCCCTGCCTTGCCTGTCAGTGCCTCCCCTTTTCCTTCTTTAGGTGTCATAGCAACAACAGAACACCGTAGCATCCTCATAGTACCAGCAGAGAGGTTTCCATGGAGAACGTTAGCTCCAACTGATGGGTAAGTTAAGGTAAGCTGCAGAAGATGGAGGCAAAATAGACTGTCCTCTTCCTTGTCATCTTGTGAAGAATAGCTCTTACCCGGTCCCTTTATTTCTTAAGAGTTTATTAAATTTATTCAGTGAGGGGAAAAAAGAAATGTAAAAGGAATTATGAACTCTTGAGGAAAATTACTTTTTTTAAGGTTAAGTAGCATGACAATGGCAGCTGATGGAGCAAATTAAATTCTAACTGCACCAGTGGTTTGATAGATATCATTTTGCTAAGTGTTACTGAGAAAATGCCTTCTTGGGAATATGATGCTCATGTTCAGAATGAACACTTGTCAGTTGTGGCATTCGATTCAATTAGGTGAGATTCATTAATATGAAAAGGAGAAAGGTCAGATGGGAAACTACAGTTCGTCCAACAGGTCCAGAGCAATTTCATAGAAAACATAAATGCAAGAACTTTAGGAGAACATGGGTTTATTTAAAACAAGGTCAAAGGGCAGGAGAACATTTCATATTTGCATCAATGTGCAGTTACAGTTGTGGTTAGAATTAGTTAATTTTGTAGGTATTTGAAAAGTACGCATAAAATATTCTTTGCCTCTGTCAACCTAAGGCAGATTTATAGGGATTAACCCATCATAGAAAAACATCTTCAGTCCCTAAGACTTGATTCCATCATCACAGGAATAAGATGGTCAGGACAATTATAACTTCATGATGTCAAAGCCTAGAATCAAAAATGTTGATTCCAGGCAACCACCAATGAGGGATTTTCAGTAACCATCCAGTTATCATTTTAAAAATTCATTAATGAGTACTGTGAAGCAGTCTTCATGAAATATCTACAGCCCATTTGGTAGACCACTTCTATTAAGGTATCTCTGCAGGGCTTGCGGAAAGAGTTTCAAAATCTTACTTTGCCTACGTATAAGCAAGTCTGCCTCATTAGTGATCAATTACCAGCCTGGTCAGTCCTAATAAGTCATTAATATATACCTTGTACTGTCAAATCCAGTAATTGGGTGCCACACATCCGATAAGCCATCAAATGCTATTATTAATAAAGCCCTCAAAGCTCCACCAGGATCCATATTGTGTAAACGAGGCACCAAATTGGGTCATTTTTCAATGCCTTACAATTTGGCCTGTGATAGATCTGCTCAAAGCAGCTGGCACTAGAAGCCAAAGGCAGAGTCTTGCTGTAGCGCTCGTCATTAGTATTGATTCCTGAAGCTTCCAATAGACATATTGTTTGAGAAAACTTCTTCAGGTGGGCTGTTAAGGTATAATGAACTTAACCATGACCATGTGGGGTAGTCCCCAATTCCTCCTTTGCCATGTACAACAATATAAGGCTAGCAATGTTGCTAGGCCATAGCAAATGAGATCACATCCTGTTTGGATTAAGTGCTTTCCAAAAGAAGGAGTTAGTCACATCCAGAGAATAGAAGGAAGGGGTTGAAGAGAAACTGGAAAAGTCAAAACTAGTGAGAAGAGGTACAAGGAGTCTAGGTGATGGAGAAACTGCTTTCCTCAACCTGCTGAAATGTCTGCTACCTGACCAAGGGTATCCCCCAGGATTTTTTTTTCTAATATGGGATTGTATTCATTCATTCACTGAAGATAGAAGATCAGTCCTACTACCTGTTTTTTCATTTAGCAAATTTTGATGAGCCAACCAATCATTCCACATGCCAGGCATTTGAATAGAAAGACTGTTTTGATAGATGTCCCGTGTCTATGTGTTTCAGGAACCATATAGCCATCAATAGTCACTCTTCCTCTCCCTGCCTTTTATTGGCACCTCCTGGCCATTTTTCAAATCCCAGCCTAAATGACACTCCCAGAGAATTCTTGATTTCTCAGAGTTACAGCAAGTACCACAGTTCTACACTTCTTTGCATGGTTGCTCGGATTTGAATACTTACTCGCTTTGGCTGTCATTCCTTAAGTGTTTGCCACTATATTCCTTATACCTTGCTTGGTACCTGAAATACACTAAGTGCATAATCACTGCTGATTGATTAAATGTCGAAGTCAAACTGCAGAAGGCAATCCCAACCAATGGGATGGCTTAGTGGCAGTGGGACAGCAGCAGTGTTCAAGAAGAGAGAGGAGCGTCAATCAAGGCTTTCCACTAACAATTCTCAGCTTCCTGCCCACAGCAATCACCCATAAAGATCCTCTTACCCTCCTCCTTCTTCTACACTTCTTCAATATCCATCACTCTCTGCTTCCTGACTGTATATACATGTGACCAACTGCATGAAACGTCTGAAGCCGTGACTTTCTTTCCCACCATAATGGATTATATTCTCAGACTCTGAGCCAAAATCAACCCTTAATTAACCCTTTTTTCCATAAGTTGCTTTGTCTGGGTAACAGTGACCACCAATGGGGTGTTTGACCACAGCAACAAAGCAGGCAGGGAAAGACCACACAAAGGGCCTGAGACAGACCTTTCCCCTTCTTTGTTCACTGCTGCTTCTCAGAGTCAGAAACACGACCTGGGACAGTGGAGATGCTCTCGAAGCATATTTAATTTGCATTTCTGGTGCAGAAGGATACTAAACATATTTTCAAACAATCATTGGTCATTCATAGGCTTTCCTTTGGGAATAGACTATTCAGTTCATTAGCCTGATTTATTGTTTGGGTTATGTATGAGGGGTGTAGTTTAACTTGCAATTCTTTTTGTATTCTAGATATTAATCCCCTGGATTATGCATAGTTGGCAAAGTTTGTTTTTTCCAGTTTTACATGAGTCTCTTTACTCCTGAAGTTGTTTCATTTCCTCTGCAGAAGCTTTATTAATTTCATGTGATCCTATTTGTCACTTGGTGGAATTATTTTTCCTATTGACACTATTTATGAAAGAAGGATCCAAAGAAACCCCAAACAATGAAAATCTATTTCCTGTGTCATAGAGCAGGCAGATGATAGGCCTGGGAGTCAACTCCTGTTCATCTGTTCTCGGATCCCCCATCCCAATCCCCGAACAACGCTATCTCCTACCAGACTTGCAGCTGTGAATCCAGAGCCACCTCCCATGACTGTGCAGTCCCTTACAATTCCAGAGGGATCCAATGAGGTAGATGACAAGGCAAAGACTGCCTGTGGGTTTGAGCAACATGCTAGTACTCTTCACACTTGCAGGGATAAAACCTGCAGATGCCAAACTCTCAGCTCTCCCCTTGGTAGAGAACTTCGATACTCACCTCCAACAGGAAGCCTTGGAGATGAGAGTGGCTGCCATTGTCCCATCACAGCCATTCTAATGCGACAATTCGATTCAGTGTGACAATAACAACTATTCAAAGGCCCGTGGTATAATTCTGCCTTTTGCTCCAGTGGCTCAATGGCCATGTCCCCGGCCCATGTGATGGCCATCAATACACATTTTCAATAGATTGCATTCAACTCTGATGGTCCTCTGGTTAATTTACACAGTGCCAAACTGACCTTTCCAAATGTGTCCCCTGGCACAGTGAGAGGGAAGGAAATTTACTGCCAGGAACCAAAAATATGCTACCTTGTGAAATATGGGTTTTTTCATGGCTTGATTTGAACTTCATATCAGAAACTGTGGAGCGGCTCAATGATTATTCACCATCTGAGGAAGCGGAAAGGCAGTTCAGAGGCCTGCAGGGGCCATATTTCATAGCCCTATCAACTGCTCACATAGGTGATTAAAAGTCCTGCATGCAGCAGCAACTGCAGGGCCTGCCGGTCACATTCTAAAGTAAGAGATGGATTTCTCTGAGAGGAGAAATGAAAGAACCTGCAGGCTCAGGGATGTCCCTTGTGAGTTCATTTGAGAAGACAGTTTCCAAGTCATCCCCTCTTCTTCACGGAAAATCCAAGAACTTTTTTTTTTTAATTCTTTTTTTTTTTTATTGAGAAAAGGAAAAAAAAAAAAACAAGTTTCCACCTCCTCCCAGCCTCC
>NC_022023.1:17688566-17701476 GCF_000317375.1 Microtus ochrogaster
GCAGGCGGATCTCTGTGAGTTCGAGGCCAGCCTGGTCTACAAGAGCTAGTTCCGGGACTGGCACCAAAGCTACAGAGAAACCCTGTCTCGAAAAACCAAAAAATAAAAAATAAAATAAAATCATGGGGCAGGAAGCCATGGCTGGGACCTCCAGAGGGTGTTGGGTGTGAATGGGCAGCTTATCAAGTTATGACCTTCAGAAGAAGGAAGTAGCCAAGGACAAAGTTAGGAGAAAACTATCACAATCTTGCTTGCTTCCTTTGAGCAAGTCTTCGCTTTTATTTTCTTCCATTGTTCAGACCCAACAAAAACCATTGCAGCAAAGGATTCTACTGATATTGACCACAAAGATCAATTCTCCCAATTCATAAACTGCCTGTCCAGAGGTATGGCATAGATATAGGATAAAGAAGTGGGTAATATAAACATGTCCAGTATACAAAAAATTATTAAGGCACACATTAATCCCACATTCTGTTCTAATTCAGTGAGACCATGTGTCTATATTATAAAAATTTGATGGATATCCAGCAGGATAATAAAATTCATGTATGTAACTTGTTATCAACTTGAAATAGGCTCTTGTCTTTCAAATTAGAAATGTTTCACTCATAGTAGATTGCAATAGTGTTCTGATAATTCTGGAGACAACCTTTGTTCCTTCCCATTTTGTAAATGTCTTTAAGCCAGAAAAGCATGATTTGTTAATGATTGCCCAAAATGTGCACTTGCACAGAAAATTTATGTATGTGTTACTTAAGTATCATAGCAAACATGAAGATGGGGACATCAAAGCTCGACAAGTTTGGCACAAAAGTCCAAAATTGCACCTTTCTGAAGTTCAAATCCTAATTATTCTGCCATTCTGTCTTATATCCATCTCTGAGATCTCTACAATGTTTCTCAAACACACCTGATATCCAGAAGTCTGATCTGAATTCCACAGATGAATGGATAGACACGTGGGCAGAGTTAGTTACTGTAAAAGAATAAAAGCTTAACTCATCAACCCTTCTACTATCCCTTCAGCTCCTCTTGAATTAAGCTACAATTATTTTTTATCTCAAAATGTAGCAAAGCAGGAAGGAATGGCCTAAGACTCACACAGTACGCAATATATTTCAGAAAAGCTAACAAACACAAGTCCAGAAACATAACTGAGTTCATGAACATCTACATTTGGTGTGTAGAGAAATCACCCCCAAGACAGCCAGTCTTCCCTAGAGGCCTTTCTCTTTGGAAACTGAGACAAAACTCAGGAGTACAGCAGAGGCGTACAGGTCAAGCAGAGGAGTGGCAGCACAGAAAGGATGTTAGAAGACAAGGCTAGAGACATAGACAGTGGGAGCATATGAAGGTAATTCGAGGTTAGCAACCTTCATCACCATAAGAAAGCATGGAGGAGGAGGGGAGTCACCCACTGCCCTTTTCAAAGGAGCGTTCCAATATGTAATCACTCATTTCAACGCCCTGCTCATGAAAACATTCATGTAAGTTAATAATAACTTATTCATATTGGAAGGACTGGCCCAAGAAATTCTGCGGTGAAGAAAATTCTAAAGTGAAAACTCGTTTTAAGATACTATTAATGAGATCCCTTCCTCCTTTAAGCAATGACTCCTAAGCAAAGAGGAAGGACAAAAGACATTTCTAACCATCATTACATTAAGGCGCATGGGTTCCTGAGTTAGAGAACTTGATTGGTCTATGAGAACTTGAACCCAGAAGGATTGCCTCCATGTCTGTGAGACCAGAAAATGACATGGACATAAGGAAAAGTCACAGAATAGTAACTTCAGCACCCTTCCAAGAATAAGTAATTGGGAACTCTTTCAAAGCTACCTAAGAACTTCTACTTGTAGAAATAAATAGATTTATATGTGTATTAAGCACAACTTAATTCTATTTCTCAAATATAATAATAATAATAAAATAATAATAATAATAAAGCCCCCACCAAGTAGAGGGAAGTGAGCCAACTGTGGAGCTCAGTTACTATATCATGACATACTGATACATTCTCTGGGTTTTCTTTTCAACCACATTTCCCAAATTTGGAGTGGAAAAAGTCAGTCACCTAGAAATATCAATGATCACAGTTGAAAATCAAAAGCAAGAGAAGTTTCAACAAACAAAGGACCAGGAGAAAAGCAACACCTGGGTCAAGCATCACCAAGAACTATAACCATTAAGTAATGTAGACTTCTACTCTGAAACAGGCCCCAGCTAGATATCCTGACCGGCCCCCTTTCCAGCAAAGTGTTCCATTCTGAGTAGACCAGGTAGGGAAGTGATGGTGTCAATGAACACATGGAAGAATTCTGGGCTCCCACTTCTTCCTTCCTCGTCAGTAATAGCTCCACTATGATATCAGCCCTTTTCTTGAGTCAGAACTTCCACTACTTCCTAATAGTGATGAGGCCAGCCCTCACGATGAGGTCACAAGAGACCTCTTCCTACTCAATGGTGTTAGTTCAGGCCCCATGCACAGGAAAATCCCATTCTAACCAGAATGCAGTGTTGTTCCTCCCTTGTGAGGTCAAAATAACAAGCAGACCAGACTTCTACCCTCACCTTTCCTTACCAGAACAGGGTTAGAAGAGGCTACTTTATTTTCTAGGGCACCTATAACATGGTACTATTCATGTGGTGACTAAGTCATCAGATTGATTTATTTATCAATTTTATGAGAATTGAGCCAGAAATCTGAATCAATAACTTTGCTCATTCTGCAGTCCTCAGGGTAGACACCCTTCCTGCTTCTTCCAGGGTCTCATGCCTCTAAGTTTTACTTGATTGATGAGAGCACAGCTTCCTTCTTGCACTGACTTTCACAATGCCTTGGCCTTCACTTGACTTTCTTTTGGGGGTTTCTTTGCAGCATCTTTTCTATGTGTGAGAATATCAGTCACTGGATGAAGAGTGCACCCCACCCCAAATCCAAGATGATTTCACCTCAAAGTCTATGATTATAGCTATAAAGATTTGTTTTATTATTTATATTTAAAAATCCCTAATGGTTATTTATTATTTATAGGATAAAATTCTTATCAAACCCATTTACTCCAGCTAAAACGGAAGGTTTTAATAAAATGCACAGGCATATAGCATAGCTAAAAATGTCTAGATTTCAATAAAATATCAATCATTATACATTCAGAATACATGCACACATGCACACACACACACACACACACACACACAGAATCCAGGAAAGGGGACCTCTGTAAAGGTTAATACTAAGAGTCAGAGAAATGCCATAATCACCTGATAAAAACTTTTTGAATGGTTTACCTGTCAGTTATGAATACACTTTTATAGCAGGCAGTTATAAATATACTTATATGTGGATCACAGAATGTCATGAGTGATATGTATTGTTTGACATGGGGTGGCCATGTCAAACCATGTATCTATGGTTAAGGACCATAGATAGCCTCAAATCAGTGAGAAAACAATAAAAAAAAATCCATTCCAACAGGATGAGGCTCTGAGGAATGGCAAAACCTACCTCTGGTCAATGGACAAAATGTTTATAGTGTATACAGAAAATGTCCACAATACCTTTCCCCATCCCCCCCCCAGATATCTATAACCTGAAGAATGCTTCCTTCCAGAGACTGCTTTATGAAATTAGTTTAACCAATCTCTTTGTTCCCTTGTATATAATAGCCCTTCTTTCTTATTTATCTCTATGTAATAATTCCTCCTCCTTTTTCAACTTCGTGCAATAACCACATCTGTCTCTGTTACTGTATACAATAAACACCAAAGCTTCTAGAATGCAGTAAATTCTTTGTCAGAGATTCCAATCTACCAGATCCCAGTTTTTTTTTTCTCTGTGTCTATGTTTGTCCTTTCTTCAGTCTCTCACTATTTCAGCCAGGTCCATCCTGGGAATTGTTCTAGGCAAGGAACATTTTAAAGCAAGTAGAAATCAATAGCAAACAAAATGGAAGACATAAAGAATGGGCAGAGAGAAAGTTTAGAAATGAGAAATGGGAGTGGAGTTGCACTCTGATGATCCCAGCATTTGGGCAGGGAAAGTGGAAAGATCAGTTCAAGTCACCCTGAGCTACTCAGCAAGTCCAAAGGCAACCTGGGCTATATAAAATCCTACATAAATATTTATAAAGTTTAGAACTGAGAAGTAAATTTAAGGAAGAAAAGAATAGTTAATGTATATGCTAAATATCAGTATGGAAGAGAGTGGAAGAGAGATGAAATATTCTGTTAACTTAGTTGGAAAATAGACCTTACCAAGTCTGAACCACAAAGAAGTAGTCTGAGTAAACCCCAGTTCCTCAAAGAACTATGCCATTTAAATAAAGGACCTACCAATCTTACCAATGCAGCCCCAGAATTAGAGGAGAAAAATACAGAGCTGAATAAGTCTTACAAGAGACAATCACTTCATCTTTCTCAAATGTTCAGCCCTGGAGATGAGCCTGTAGATTCAGAAAGCTGAGCGAGCTCATCTTTTCTTCTCGGAATGGATCCTTATCCTCACAATACCCATCAGCAACACTATGTACACATGTAGAAAGCCCCAGTTAGTCAACTCCCAGTGATCCCATAGGACTCAGTACTGCCTGAAGACTAAGGCCTGAGTCTTGATCCCACCTCTGCCCACACAAACCCTGACATGTGAACAGGCTTCCCAAGTAGATCACCTGGAGTTGATTTCTGTCCCCTCTAGAGAACTCCGATTACTAATGAAAGAATGAGTCATAATTTCCTACCAAATTGATTAAAAAAATAAACTGAGCAAACTCCAGGTAAGACAAATACAAAGAAGTGCACAGTAAGACCCATCATACTCAAATATTCAAAGACAGAAGAAAAGTAATTTTGGAAAGCAAGAGAGATAAACAATATCTCACCCGCAGGGAGATCACTTGAATGAAAGTGGATCTCCCATCAAAATCCACAAAGGCCAGTAGCTTTGGAACACTAAAAGAAAATAGCCTAAGGGTCTTCTATAAAGAACAAGGAATCAAGCAGTGTCATCTGCCACATCAATGGGCTCGAGAAGAAAAACCACGTGGCCATATCAACCAAAGAAGGAAGGGCATTCAATGGAACGTCATGAAATAACTCCTAAGCAAAGAGGAATGAGGGATAGGCTCACCATTCAATACCGCTCATCTAGAAACCAATAGATGGCTTCTACCATCATACATGATTGTCTGGTCTCTGTGCTGTTACTATACCAGATACTGGAAATTAAATTTTGTAAATCTGCAAGGAACAGAACTCTCACAATTATAGAGATCAGTGTGTCTAAGGTCGAGTCTCAGGCAGGTTCCGACGTCTAAGTAGGGCTCCTCTCTTTTGGAATGGTATCTCCAGCATTAAGCAATGGGTCAGGAGAGACCAAAAAAAAAAACTGACAAATTCTTTGGTAAGGACACAATCCCTTTTATGAAGGAACGATTTAATTGTATTGTATAGATAATCTCCATCTTCTTTTGGTGGTGGTGGTGGTTAGGTGGTTGTTTTGCTTTGTTTTTTTGAAACAGGGTCTCATTGTGTAGTTCTGTAACTCACTTTGTTGACCAGGCTCCCTTCAAACTTACAGAGATCTGTCTGCCTCTGCTTCCCAAGTACTGAGATCAAAGGCATGTGAGGCACCATCTCCAACCCACGGCCATCTCTTTACACTGTAAAATGGGGTTGCTTATATTATGGAGGGAACATGAAGCTAAGAGAAAGACTGGAGACTCCTCCTAAGATGAGAAGCAAGACAGGGGCATCTACTCTTACTAATCTTATCCAAGCTGATTCTAGAAGCTGTGACTTGTTTGCTTCGCCAAGAACAGTATGAGAACTGGTCTCCCTGACCCCAGTCAGAACAACATATCCATATTTTTTTGTCCCAAGAACCATCCTCAGTCAGACTCTTCGTTGTGCATCCTTATACTGTTCAACAAGAAAATCTGCCCCTTACCCCACAAAATGGATGTCATCTCGCCCCCTCTTCTCCCACACTGTTTCGTTCAATGTCACTGATATTCCATGTCTGGCATGCTCCTACTTCACCTGTACCCTTTCACAGACCCCTCAGAGATCACACTGATCCTTTCAAAGTATGAATCAAACCTACCTCCCTCTGCATCAACCTATCACTTGTCCCCTGAGGGAAAGCCACCACACTTACAGGGACCACAACCTCTTCCAGGAGCTGGTTCCCACCACTTCTCAACCCTCGTCTGTCTCTTCTACCTCTTGATGGTTAGAACCTCCCAAGCAAGATCCTGTCCCAGGTTGGTTTTTTTTTTTCAGACACCTCTCTACAGTTCCCACTTCCTCTATTTGTGGTCCTGCAAGTATCTTTTAGGGACTGATCCTCAGAGACATCTTTATCTCTTATTATTCGGTACACTCCTTCCCCCCGGTCTGTTTCTCTTCACATCTTACAGCAATTAATCCATGCATTTGTTTGTTCGTTTGTTTGTTTGTTTTCACCCTTTCAGTAGAATATAAGCTCTGAGAGGGCAGAACACATGACGGGTTCAGCTCTACTGCCAACAGAATGTCTGGCATAGACCACGCAGGCAACTGGGAATTGTCCGTTAAGTAACTGGATGAATTAAAGTAGTATTATATGTAAGTCTTTCTGCCTCGTTTCCCTCTTCCTTTCTTCCATGCATTTTTCTTTTTCCTTAAACAGGTATGCTCACCCCTACTGTTGACACCAGGCAGCCACAGATCCTGAAATACACGAGTCAACAGCCCAGACATAGAAACAAGTTAGAACACGAGAGCTGGGCCATAACTCGGTTTGCAAAAACTCTATGTAAATTATAATAGTAAGCACACAAAACAGGAGCTACATTAGTTTGCTTCAAATCACTGAGACACATGTCTGACATTTAAAAAATAAATAAGGAATAAAATGATTTGTTTTTCTCCGAGTTTTGGAGGTTTCTGTCCATCATGGCAGGAATGGCAGGGCATGATAAGCAAAAGGGCACAGAAACAGGAAGGAAAAACTGTCTAAACTAGCCAGTCTTTTCTTTCCCAATGAGGGTGTCAAGGCTGTAATAAGCTGCTAACCATATTTATAGAGGGACTTCCTCATGGATACACACAGAAGGTTTTACTCATCTTCTAGACAATTCTCAGTCAAACTTGCTAATGATCAAGATTAGAAAATCACAGGACCAGAGAACCACTGGGAATTAAAAGCTCCCAGGATTTCTAAATCAGCCATTTTGTGTGTCCACCTAATACTTCACACTTAAACAAATTCCCTGGTATTTTAAGACTGTCTACACATGGAAATGGCCGATGGAAGGGTAGTTATGTGTTGCCAATGTTCACTTGTCAATATAGGAGCTTGTGTCTGACCCCTTTCAAATGTCTCTGCCTTAGGACATTAGCCAGTATGATTTTCACTCGCAGAGTTCTGGAGTATGACCATGTGTCTGCCTCCAAGAGGGTTAGGAGGGTGAGTTTTTCAGTCATCATCAAAGATCCCAATAATGAACAGACCTTATCTACTCATTCATCTTGTAAATCATGGATTAGACTAGGAGAGTGTCCAGGCCACCCAGAAATCCTGCACCAACTCAAGCCCCTCTCCTCTCCATTCGGAAGTGAGAGCACTGGATAACAGAAGAACAATCACTTGCCAGCTCGCATGCGACAGTTCTTATTCCAGACATGGGCTTTGTTCCCGTCTGCCCAAGAAGCGGGGAAGATTATTCACTTAGCTCTAAATGAAATGTATTTTCTGAACTTGTTTCGGTTGGATCGCCTCATGCTTTATGCCCCATAATAAGTTTATATTCTGTTCTACTTGAATCAGCAAAACCTCAGGGGCTTCTCTTGCCAAGTTCCAGGGCACGCTGATTAGCAACTCAAAGGGGATGTATGCTCAAGACTTTCGGAAATGGAATCCAACCCCAGTGAGCAAAATACAGCTCTCGGGGAAAACTGCAGCACGGACCTGAGCAGGCGCAGTGAGCTGAGCCCCTCTGTCTTGTAGGAGCTCCCGTTTTCCTACTGTCGAGGCTTCTATCATACACAACAGGTGGAGCCGCTTTTCAAGGGATCCTGGGTTTAGACAGCCTTTCTCACCAGATCACAAGTGAATCTCAGGTTCTCTCCTCACTGGGTCAACACCCTCTACCCCAGGCAAATGTTAGTCCCTGTGAGATGAGCTAATGGCTGATGATGTGAGTTTGTCAACACGAACTCAAGGGACTAGAGTTGTGACTTAGGGGTAGAGCACATATCTATCATTTATGGGGAAGGGTTTTGATCCTTTAAAAAAAAAAAAGCAGAAACACTGTCCATGTATTGAATGTTCGATGACTCAGGGCAGTTCCCGCCAGTTGCAGACATAGGGGTAGAATAGTCTACTGTCTACCATAGAGATCCAAGAGCTGTGGTCTCCCAATAAGACTTACAGCTCCCTTGTACGCATTCTTGAATTTCCTCTCTCATACTTTCTTTTTATGACCTTTGCCCCAACTTAACACCTTGCTGTTTAGAAAACAGCCACCACGCATTGTATCATGTTATAACTTTGCTTCTTTGTGGGCCTAAGAATTTCCATTTATGTTCTCTGTTCTATGGATGCACCTCAGGGTGTCCAAGTGAGAGGCATTGTTATCTTCAAGGTAGGAATTCTTGTCTTCAGACTTGTGGGAACTTCTCAGACTGGGCCTTTGGGACATTGTCTTGACTTCATGCTACACTCTCTGTCTGAAGCTGAGACCCTCTGATTTTTTCTCTCCTATCTTTCTCGTGGGTCTAAATTCTGTGTAATATCTTCAAGTGTACCTTTGTTTGTCTGAATAATTTAACCATCTCTAAATGACTGACCAATTTGTCTACTATGTTTTTACATCCTGGGCTATGCTGTTTTCATTCTTAAAAGATGTCTTAGATTTGTTTTCCAATATGATTGCTGGACTTTAAAGAATTTTAGTCCATATTTATACTCTTTAATTTTTTTCTTCTTCCCATGGCCATTTTAAATATGTATAATTTGAAGAATCTCTCAAATGTATCCTTGATTGTTGTTGTGACTCTTGTGGTTTTTTTTTCCCTCGTTGGGTATTGTTCCCTTGTGTTCAGAATACATTTTTATTATCAGCTTTTCTTCAGCAGTGGAACCATAAAGGTCCCTGCTTAAGAAGAGTAGCTGGGCAGTGCCATCTTTGGGGTAGAAAATTAGCTTTGCCCCAAATTTGTGTTTTCCTTCCCATTTATGTCCTGGACTTGAGAATCCTTTCTTCTTCTCTAACCTAGTTTGTGACCTTCCTCCTTCTGCTTTCAATAATGGAGGCATCCTTACCAGCCTCGTGCTGGGTTTTTTCTGCCAGCTCTTCCTTGTCTTTGCTTCACAGGACCACACTGCTCGTCTGCACAGAGCCCCATGTGCTGCCTGGGTCTCTCCTCATGTCCATACATTTCTCACAAGCTCACCTTCCAGACTGGTATTTTGTTTTGTTGTGTTTTCTATTCTGGCACAAAGCATCTTTCTTGTATTATTAAGTGGGTTATCTTTTTGAATCAAGGCTTTTAAAGATGCATGTTAAAATGTCAGAAAAGTAGTAAAACTAGTTCATAAATGGTTAGACTTTTTCACCTTAGAGTCCCTAAATGTTAACATTTTACCATTGTCTATCTACCTGTCTGTCTTCCTGTCTGTCTGTCTCTGACTCTTTCTCTCTGTCCTCTGTATATGTATGTATATGTCTTCTCCTCGCCCCACTTCTCTCATTATTACGTTGTCATATCTTACTCTGTTTTTTTTGTCTTCCTATATGTTGTAATTTTTAATGTCACAAGAGAGAAAGCTACCATGCAATAGTTCGTGTGCGGAAAAGGGAACGTAAAGAGAGGGAAGGGGAGACTGGCCTCTGGGAACAGAAACAGCAGAAGAGAAGAGAGAGGCAGGGGGGGGGGAGACAGAGAGACGGACAGAGAAGCAGAGAGAGAGAAACCGAGGTGGGGGATAACAGACAGAGAGGGACAGAGAAAAAGAAAGATGGGAAGTGGGAAGGACCCCTTTGAAAGAGAACACAGTGAATGTGCACAGGAGATGCTCTTAGTGGCTGCTGCTGAGGACAGAGCCTGTCAGAACCCAGTACAGATTCTGACTACTAAAATCACTAGGATCTATGGTTGAAGTGGGAAATGAAAAATGAGACCTATGTTCAATGCTTTAATTTTTTTTTTGATTTATTTGGCCTTCAACATACTAGAAAATGTTGAAGAGCTAAGCTAGGACTTAAAGCAAAGACCTTCTCAAGCTCACATTATTACAAAATCCACATAGCTATGAAATTTAAGATACTAAAAGACATACTTTCCTTTATAACACGTAGCTTAGTAGATCATCTACTCCCCCACACACCATGCCTTACTTGAAGATTACATGCCCAGAACCTATTCTTCAGCCTTCTGACATCAACCCTTGAAGGTAGGGACCCTATACCTACACCACTAACTCTGGCCACCCCTGAGACCTGCCTGAGGACCATGTGACCCATACCTGCCCTCTGGCTCCCTCTTTAGGTAAATCTAGGAATGCCATCACTAAGTCCACGCTCACCAGAAGTCCACTTCTACTCCTCCACACACAGGTAGACCCAAGATGTGCACTGCGATTTCTTTCTACCCCCATGGCACACCCTTGCCCTCCTCCAAGTAAGGACCCTAGATTCTCTCCACCTACCACTTCAACCCATCTAGGGACTGCATGTCACACGCCAGCTTTCTCCCACTCCCTCTCTCTAGACAAGATTTTGTGTTTCTAACCCACAAACCCCCAGGGCCTGCCTATGGATTTGCATGTCCTGTGCCCACCTGGTGGTATCCCCTCTCTAGACAGGGATCCCAAGCTCATGTTACCAACCCCACCTATACCGCAGGCTGTCTCAGGGCTAGGCATCCCTCACTAGCTGCCCATCTTCCCAGGTGGGGATCCCAGACTCTACAAACATTCTACCCGTGCTGCAGCCTGAGGACAAGTCCTGAGCACTTCAAACTCCTGAGAATTGGTCATGAGAATCTACAGGTCTCTTCCTGGGCTTAGAAACTTCAACTCTCCTGGACTGAGCTGGGACTGCTTCTGTTATCTCATTACATCAACACTGACATACTCCAAGGTTGAATCATAAGCCCCTTTGACCTGATCTACAAGCTGATGAATTGGGATATGATGACGATCCAAAGACACACTCAACAAAGACAGGCAAGATTTCTCTACCAAGAAACCCCTGTCATACACCAAACTCCAACTGCCTAGGTCCCACTGTAAAAGTACAGACATGAGGACAATGAATCTTTGTGAAAAACTCATACTCTGAAAGGAACATTCTCTTAACAACTTAGATGATATATTAAAATAATGACTTCAGAAAATAAATAAAAAACAATCAAATAAATTTAAAAGTGTATGATCAAATGTCAGTTGAAGACCACAAAAATACAAATAATTCAGTTACATAATAAGAATTCAATATATGAAAATGGAATGCAATGAAGAAACAGAATCTCTTAATAAAAGACAAAATGAAATAAAACTAAAGTTGAAAAATTCAAGAATTCTAAAAAGAAATCACTCAGAGATAAGTCTCACAATATAGAAGAGATAATATCTAGAAGACAGGGTAGAGCAATTGGATCATTCAGAAGAGAAAATGTTAAATAAATTTTTTTAAAACTTGTGAATTGAACATGTAGGAACTATCTGAGACTAGAAAAAGACTAAACCTATATACAGAAGAAGAGAAAAAAATGAAGCTCAAAGAAAATATTTTCAACAAAATAATAAGAAAAAAAATTCTTAATCTAAAGAAAGAAATGTCTACCAAGGTCCAAGAGGAATATAGAACACGAAATAGAGAAGATCAGAAGAAGTACTTCATGCCTTATAATAATCAGAATACCAAATGTACAAAACCAAAGAAAAGATATTGAAAACCATAAAGAGAAGTATCAACTCAGATATATGGCAGGCCCATCAAAATCATATCTAACATTCAATGGAGACTATAAAATCCAGGATAGCTTAGACTGATGTTCTCTAAGTTATGAAAGACCACAGATATCAGCGTAGACTACTATTCCCTGCAAAACTATTAGTCATAATCAAGGGATAACAAAACTTTCCATGATTAAAAGAGATTTAATGAGTTCATGACCACTAAACCAGCTCTATAAAGAATACTAGAAAGAACATGAACATCTAAAAAGAAAGTTAAGGATACAGAAGAGGGCACAGGGAATAAGTAGACAATTCTAGAACTTTTAATATAAAAATTTCTAATAAAGCTCCACAAAATAACCAAATTACAAGAAATAATATGCAAAATTGCCCAATCTCTCTAATTAACAGGAGTACAAAAAAAAACTCAATAAAATACTTGAAAACTCAAGAACACACCAAAAAATGTTTTCCATCATTACTCCAGAGTTTTGAGTATGGTTCTAATGTGCAAATAAATAAACATAATTTACCATATATTATAGTAAAAGACACAAACCACCTTTCATTAGATATGGAAAAGATTTTTGAAAAAATCTAATATCCCTCTGGAGGAAAATCCTAGAGAGTCTAGGGATATGGGAGACATATCTCAGTATAACAAAGACAATGTACAGCAAGTCCATAGCCACATTATACTTAACTGAGAAAATCCCAAAGCATTTGTATTACAATCAGAAATGGGGAAAAGATATCCACTCTCCCTCATTAAATACATATCTTGACATCTTAGTGAGAGCAATAAGACAAGTGAAGGAGATAAAGTAGGTACGAAAAGTAATGGAAGAAGTCCATTTGCATTTGGCACTACTTAATACAATAAAAAAAAATCCCAGGCCGGGCGGTGGTGGCGCACGCCTTTAATCCCAGCACTCGGGAGGCAGAGGCAGGCGGATCTCT
>NC_022023.1:17701576-17716639 GCF_000317375.1 Microtus ochrogaster
AGGACAGGCTCCAAAACCACAGAGAAACCCTGTCTCGAAAAAAAAAACCAAAAAAAAAAAAATCCTAATGACTTCACCAGGAAATTCCTGCAGCTAATAAATGAATAAAGAAAAGTTCAGGATGCCAAGTTAACATACAAAAGTCAGTAAGTTGCCTATATACAAATCACAAGCATACTGAGAAAGAAATCAAGGAAAAAATACGCTTCACAATATCCTCAGAAGACTAAATATCTTATAATGGATTTACCCAATGAACAAGATTTGTTCATAAATTTAGTATGTTTAATATTGTAAATATATACATATACATATCAAAAACTAGTCTACAGATTTAATACAACCCCAACCACATATCAACACATTTTTTCAAAAACTGAAAATACAATTTTGAATTTTGTTTAGGAACACAAAAATTGTAGACTCCCACAAAATCATGAACAATTAAAAATAAAAATATTAAAGGCATCATTATACCAGATTTCAAGTTATAATTGTAGAGTCATATTAATAAAAAACAGCATAGTACATCTATAAAAATAGAGTCATGGATCAATGCAAGAGAACTCAAGGCCTACAATAAGCCCACATTCCTACAGTCACCTGATTTTTGACAAAGAGACCAAGAGTAAACATTGTTGAAAAGACTGTATTAATAAGAGATGACTGATCAAATAGGAAAGCTACATGTAGAAGAAAGAAACTGGACTTTTACCTCTCATCTTTCACAAAACTCAACTGCACATGGATCAAGGACCTTAACATAATACCCAATACCTTAACCCTAACAGAGAAGAAAACATAGAGTACCCTTGAACTTGTGGGCACAGGAAAGGACTTTCTGAACAGAATCTTAACAGCATAGATATAAAGACCAACTGGCAAGGGATAATGCTCTTGTACACTGTAAAGATTTGTCACTCATATTGGCTTAATAAATCACTGGCTATTATCCAGGCAGGAACTTGTGGGGGCCCACAGATGTGAGTTCTGTTCCATCTTGACTAGAGGTCAGAGAGTTTGAGTTTATTTTTATTCTTTCAAAGGTGTTGACAACAGGTATGGCTCCAAACAAGATATCCTGACCTAGGGTGTTGTTATTTGGTGTTTTTGACATTAAGATGGCCAATAGAGTTAGATCCACTACGCCCTGACCAAAGGTCAGAGAATTAAAGACTACTCCTGTTGCTTCATTTTAAAGCAGGAGGTTTTGGACATAGGGAGTGACTGCCTACAGGATATTTGGTCTAGGGTGTATTTACTGCATATCCTGCGCAAAACATCAGAATGCTTAGCTCAGGAAAGAGTGATGTCCAAGTATTGAAGTAAGTAACTGTTCTGATTGTCCTTTGTGTCATGTTAAAGTGGTTTTTTTTGCATTCTTCCCCCTTTTCTGTATTGGGGTATATAAGCATATGGAAAATAAACATAGGTGGATTTATTCAGTAGTCAGTATTCACCGAGTTGCCCTTCTATTACTAGCCTATGTATCTGTATTTCTTTTGTATCTCTGTCTAATCTGCCTAACATGCCCCTACCCTGGAATGGACAAACTCATTGAGGCTGAACCCTGACAGGAAGTACAGGTGGAGCAACCAGGCTAGGAGAATTCTGGGAAGAGGAAAGGCAGAGAATTAGTTGCCAATCAGATGCAGAGGAAGCAAGGTGAGAATGCCTTACTGAGAAAAGATACCCACCCACATGGTTAAACATAGACAAGAATTATGGTTAATTGGCATTGTAAGAGCTAGTTAAAAATATACCTGTGCTAACCTAGCAAACCATTTATAATTAATATAAGCTTCTGCTTATTTCTTTGGGACTGAATGGCTGTAGGACCGGGTAGGACAGAAACTTCTGTCTACAGCCAATAATTGTCAATTGTGGACATGCGAAACTGAAGGGATTCTGTACAGCAAAGGACACCATCATCTGATTGATGAGGCAGTCTACAGAAGGAGAAAAAAAATTCTTGACTAGTTGTACATCTGACAGAGTATTAGTATCTAGAATATAAAAACTATTCAAAATAATGACATCAAGAAAACAAACAATCCAATTTTTAATAATGGGACATAGAACTAGACTTTTCAAAAGATGAAATACAAATGACTAGAAACATCTTTAAAATGGTAAACATACTTAGCCATCAGGAAAATGCAAATTAAAACTAATTTGCAATTTTATTTTACCCCATTAAGAATGGCTTAGATTCAAAAACAATGATGACAGACGCTAATGTAGATGTCAGGAAGAGGGAATATTTATTCACCGCTGGGGGGAGTGCAAACTGGTACAGCCATTATGGAAATCAGTGTGGTGTTTCTTTAAAAAGCTGGAGATCTGCTAAACTAGAACGTATCTACCATACGATCCAATCATACCACTCTTCGGAATATACCCAAGAAACTCTTCATCTTACTATAGAGATACTTGCTCATCTATGTCCATTGCTGCTCTATTCACAATAGCCAAATGGGAAACAGCCTACACACCCTTCAATATATGAACAGTTTATAAAAAAAATGTGGTACATTTACCTAATGGAATATTATTCAGCTGTTAAGAAAAATGAATTTATGAAATTTACAGATAAATGGATGGAGCTGGCAACAATCATTTGGAGTAGAGTAAGCCAGACCCCGAATGACAAGCATTGTGTGTTTTCTCTCATTTACGGACATTAGCTTTGAATCTTTGGATATGTGTATTTTATCTGATTACCCCACAGAGTTCAGGAAATTAGTAAGGAGTCACAGTGAGGAGGCCTTCAACAGAGGGGAGATAAGTAACAGTGACACAGGGGAAAATGGGAAGTAATGGAACAAGAAGGGTTAAATGGAATAGCATAGGAGGACCGAGTAAAAGAAGGAAAACAGACAGCTAACACTAAGAACGTCTGAAGGAATTGTATATAAAACTACTGCTGCAGAAGTTAACGTATACATTAACTAAAAGAACCTACATTGAGTTTCTTTATAACAAGGCAACAATGCTCCTAATACATATCCCACAGAATAACAAATAAATAAAGCATGACATTTATTGCAGTTGTTGGCTTGTAAGATTCATATTGCAGGCTGTTATAATCATTCTTGTTTACTCTCCAGAACTCGTCACGTGGAGGACCAAGCTGGTACTGACCTAAACCCTTCATCTATGTAGTGCTGAAGGTGCTATGCATGCAACAGCAGAAGAAAGGTCAGCATGAACCTTGTCCAACTGTGACCCTGCAAGCTACAAAGAAAGGTATCCTGGCAAGAGATATCCACTGGTGCAACGGTGGCATGAATGTCATGACAGTAACCAACTGTTTTTCCAAGTGAACTTAAGGGTGACTCCACGAGATGGATACTTATTACAGTTATTGGGTCCAGGAACCTGTAGCTAGACATATCACAGGCCCTATTGGGGAACCTAAACTATTACTTTGCTAATGGGAACATATTGTTAAATGGACTCCTAACAACTTTTTGTTATACCCATAGATTAGTGCATCTCTCAAAAAGTGGAGACTTTAAAAGGAGACTGTTGTAAATGTTGATGCTCTAAACAAGATAAACATATCCCACATAGTGAACCGAAACCGGAACCAAAGCCAAAACCAAGGCCAAAGGGAACAGTAAGAAAATGACCTTGATTTGATTAAGGTGATGCTTTGGAGAAGTCATACACACATTCCAAATTTTCTTTTTGCAGTAGATGGCTGATAACACAGAGATCCACAACTGGTCAAGGGACACGGAAGAAGTGACTGCAGAGTATTCATTGAGGGCATCTATATTACATCCCCTCCTCCAAAGGCTCCTGGATCATTGTGAATAAAAGAGTCAGAGGTAGTGGTGGTTTTCAGATACAACAGGAAACTCGCACAGATGACCTCACAGTGCTTATGACAGCATGCAGGAGACCTGTGCAAGCTTAAAGAGACCAAAGCCCAGCATGGAGCGGATAGGTATGCAGCGAGTCCCACCTCTAACTGAGGATATATTTGTAATTGATAGCTCTTGGGAGAAAAGGAACTAGTTTTCTTTAAGGGTGTGGCCTCTGGTAGGTCTAATAAGCTTTAGAGGACAACCACACACCCAAAGTATCTAGGCAGCAATAACTGAATGCAACAGGTTATTTAAAAAGAAAAAAAGGAACAAGGATACAAAGTGTGATAGACAGGGATTGGGGCAGTGGATCTGGAAGAAGATGGAGGAAAGGATGAATACAGTCAAAATGTGACACATGCAATTTTCAAAGAAAATATTTTAATACTGTGAAACAAATAAAACACACAGCCTAGAGGCCTCGGGGCAACACACAACACATCCTACTTGATAGTCACTGAGCCTCCTCAGATTCTAAGAGTGGAGAGTAAATAAATTAGAATAGCTGTTCTTTTCTCATCCCTAAGTAATTAGGCAATCACACCTGCCTCTGGCTCATTTGTAGATACATTCTGTCTCCTCTCTGAGTTTTCTACCTGTCTCTTTTGGCAATTAACAAACTTAGCCGAGTTTTCTGCGACACACCTCAGAGCACCATATGCTCATGATGGCTTATGTATAGAAAAAGCAGCTGACATTGCAAGGAAAACACATGTAAATGCTAAGTAAACAAACACTTCTGGGGACATATGCTTAAGATTGATTTGCTCTTAGGCCGCTTCCATCACTTCCTAAAGCGAATGAGCAATATCAAACCGCGTTCTGGCGGCGTTTACATTCCAGCCAGGATTTCTGCATCAAAGCAGGAGCATGGTTGTGCGACAACGAGTCAGTAGTGTTACAAAGCACAGTGTCCCACCTGCAGGACACAACGTTGGCTCTCCCACCATGGAAGGAAAACTGCTCTCTCGTGCTCTGAATCTCAGAAGTTTGTCAGGAAAGAGCTCAGCCGGCTCCAGGTCTAAAGTTTGGGGCATTAATCGTCCTTTTTATCCCCCCACTCATCCAGTTTACTTGATCTACACACAGCCAGAGCTGCCACTGTGCTCGCAGCTCTCCCACAGGAGTCAAGCAAGCCCTTGGCTCTCTGTCACCTTCTGTCTTCAATGGCTTTTTCCATTCGCTTTTAAAAAACGTTCCTACTTCGGCCATACCCTCAAGTCCTTCTCCTGCTCTCTTCCTCACTGCTGATGAGCCAATAACACAGTTCGTAAAACATCCAGGACGTGCAGTGTGGCCATCCTCTCCCTGGAGCTTGCTTGCTATTTCAGCAACACTGGCTGGCCAGCAAGTCCCTGAGATCCACCTTTCTCTGCCTCCCAATGCAGGGGTTACAGGCCTGTGCAAATAAGCCTGGCTTTTCACTCAAATTCAAATTTAAATTCAGGTCCTCCAGTTTCAACAGAAGACACTTTTATTCCCTGAGCTATCTCCCCAAACCCAGGGGCTTCTTCTCAGTGGTCTATGATTAATCTACTCTGAGTCTAGCCTAGCTTCTGTAAGATACTTTATTTTTAGTTATGATCAATCTTGTCTGTTTTTCCATATTACCCAAATTAAAATGAGCTTCTGACCCAACCATAATTACAGAATCTTGCTGGGGGCTGGAGAGATGGCTCAGTGGTTAAGAGCATTGCCTGCTCTTCCAAAGGTCCTGAGTTCAATTCCCAGCAACCACATGGTGGCTCACAACCATCTGTAAAGAGGTCTGGCGCCCTCTTCTGGCCGTCAGGCATACAGACAGAATATTGTATACATAATAAATAAATTTAAAAAATACAAAACAAAAAAAAAAGTAATTTACCTTAAAAAAAAAAAAGAATCTTGCTGGGCCTCTTTGCCTCACAAATTTATTATCTTATCATATGTATATGTACATAATATATGTAAGCATGTAAAATGCATGCACATAAATATGTATATATACACATATATGTATGTTTAAATTTTTCCTGATAATTATAGATTAATAAAATTTATTATGTATGTGTGTGTGTGTGTTTCTTAGCTATTGTGAACACACAGCAAACATTTCTACAATATGCTGGCTTAGATTCCTTTTGTAGAGCTAGACCACATGATAGTTCTACATTTTGTTTTTGGAGGAACCCCTACACTCAATGGCTGACCCAGTTTACAATCCCAACAGTGGTGTGTAAGCACTCTTTCCAAAGGCAGTTCTCAAATGAAGAAATACAAATGACCAATAAACGTTTGAAAAAGAGAAATTCAGCATCCTTGGCAAAAAAAAAAAAAAAAAAAAAAAACCTGCCTTGAGATCTATCTTACCCCAGTCACAACAGCTGTCATTAAGAAGAAAAAAAAAATACATCTTGTTAAGAGAAAAGTCAATTATCTCTTGTACACAAGAAGCCGAGCTATATTGCCCTAAACCATGAAAGGCTTGTTGCACTTTAATAAACTGTGCCCACTTCCTCAGTCACCACGAGTAAGAAGCCTAGTACTTTCTGATAGAGAATACGTGAAAGGTGTTTCCCATGAAGACACCTAAAAAGCTACCAAACCAAAGACAATAGTACATCAGCTGCTCTCCCATTCTAAATACACACACACACACACACACACACACACACACACACACACCACTGCTTCTGAAATGTATACAATCTGTTAGCAAGAAACGGGCAATGTTTACGCTACAGCCTAGCTTTGGACATGCTTTGCCTAGAGAGAATCAACGAAGAGATAATAAGGAAAGGAACATTAGCTATTCCGTGTTCATCTAGCTGAGTGGTTGGGATATGGCTGTGCTGCTGCTTACTGGGCCGTGTCACTGGCCAACTCAGAGACACAGCAATGCCAGCCTGGCAGCGGAGGCGAGGATTCCCAGGTGTAAAACCTGACTCCCCACCACGCAGGTTAGCAAATTGCAGAAACGCTGTTTTCCAAAACGCATTCATCTCTTATTCAAGTCCTGATTGCTCTGCCGGTTCCAGACAGGCCTGAATGTCCGCCTGCAAACTGCTCCTGTCTCTCCATCCTCTGTAGAACTAAGGCATTGCCTATTGAGCAGTGACTTATCTGCCCTCTGCAAAACTTTTCCCTTGTGCTGAATTTTGAGGCTTACAAAAAGAGTCCACAGTCTACCTGCCATCCATAGCTATCCCGTTTTCCTCCCTGTTTCTTGAACAAACAGTTCTCAGCTGGTTCTCTCCTTTCTGCCGTGTTGTCATCCTCTGGCCTTGTCCTCTCGTTTGCCATCCCTTCTGGTGGTTATTGCTCACTGACAGAGTCTAACATTTCTTTTTTTCCTTTGTTTTTCAAGACAGGGTTTCTCTGTAGCTTTGGAGCCTGTCCTGGAACTAGCTCTTGTAGACCAGGCTGGCCTCGAATTCACAGAGATCCGCCTGCCTCTGCCTCCAGAGTGCTGGGATTAAAGGTGTGTGCTGCCACTGCCCAGCCTGTGTGTAATATTTCTAAATCCCTAATTCACTCTGTCTCTGTGACTTTGTTGATGACACTACCTTTTTCTGTCTCTATCTTTGTCTGTCTCTCTCTCTCTCTCTCTCTCTCTCTCTCTCTCTCTCTCTCTCCCTTCTTCTCTCCTTCCCTCCTTTTCCCTCCATGTGCGTGTATATATGTATCTTTGTGAGTGTGCTATCTGTATACAGATGTGCACAGATGTGTTAGAGAAGGGTGTCAGGTGTACTTTTCTATCACAATCTTCTTTATTCTCTTGAGGAATTCCTTATTCTCTATCTGAACAGAGAATCCAGAGTGCCCCAGAAATCCTCCTCTCTCTGTACCCCAGTGTGCTATGTTCACTTTTCTCTGCCTTGTGTAAGGGTGCTGGAGGTTCAAACTCAGATCTGCATACTGATACACTGTGGTGGTGTGAATAAAGTGGCCCCCACAGGCCCATAAGGAGCAGCACTATTAGGAAATGTGTCCTTGTTTGAGTATGTGTGCCCATGTCGGAGGAAGTGTGTCCCAATCTCTTTTTTTCTGCCTGTGGATCCACTTGTAGAACTCTAACACCATGTCTGTCTGCATACCTCCACGCTTCCCATCATGATAATAATGGACTATACCTCTAAACTGTAAGCCAGCACCAGTTAAATGTTTTCATTTGTAAGAGTTGCCGTGGTCATGGTGTCTATGACAGCAATAAAAACCAAGTGCCTGTACCTGAGCCATCTCTTCAGGTATCTCTTCTGAATTCCTTATTGTCAATAACACTTTTAAACATTTTTAAAAAATGTGGCCGGAAGGTGGTTCAGCAGTTAAGAACACTCACTAGTCTCACAGGGGAGCCAGGTTCAGTTCCCAACACACACACTCCAGTTCCAGGGGATCTGATGTCCTCTGCTGGCCTTGGAGACAACAGGGACAAAGGCAGTATAGGGACACACATACATGCAGACAAGCACCCATACACTCAGAATGTAAAAAGTTAGCAGAAAATTCTCTCAAATTCTTTATACCATCTACAATTTAAAATCGAAACTAATGTTTTTCTTCTGACTATAGTGCCTCCAAACTACATCATCTGCCCAGCTCTCCCATATTACTTCCCATAGTCTTGATGGCCTCCTTTTTCATTTCCGGAACATGACGAACCTGTTCACTTTGCGTGACCTCGCGTGCGATTCCCTCTGCCCTGAAACCTCTTGTCCTTGGCTCCACGGGCTACTTCAATCACATTTTCAAGGGGTAAGCTCTTGCTCTAAAGACATTGGCTTAAAGTTTGTCTACTCAAACAGGATATCCTTATCTAAATGATTTATAACAAACTTGCTTTTTATTCTTTATCGTAATAACCAGCTTGGTTTCTTCACAGGCATTATTGCATTTCCTATGATCGTTTTTCTGGTTTATTGAATGTTTATCCTTAGTATGAAAGAACCCAAAACAGCTTAAAGTATAAATCAGAAAACAGACATACTTCCCTGATGAAGTCCCTGATACCTAGTAAACATAATATGAATTAAATTAATGAAGCAAATAATACATACAAATGAAATAGAGGACTTCTGACCACTGTGACCTTTAACCTATAGAAGGTTCTGTGGGCACCCTACCATGCTAAGGAAGGCTTCCATACCTAATTGTGATATTTACTCTTTCAAGTCTGATTTGACTTCTTTTACTCCCAAGTATAGTGTTCAAGTCCCTTCTTTATATTTTATCTTGATTTTATACAAGCTTTCATACTAGGTTTGCCATAGATCAATATATTTCTGTTCTTCCTCTTCAGAAAAACATTAGTCATCACCATATAATATCCTTACTACCCAATCCAGTGCATAATACCAAATAAAAAATTATATTTGAATTATTAAATGACTAGCCAAATACGACATGCATAAGATTCTGGTGGGTTTATTTTCCTTACAGCCCAAGAAACACCAAGCTATAGAAGTCACCTGGCAGGCTTCCTCATGCACATCATCATGTACCACCTGACTTTCCAGAAAACAATAGTACAACATAGGGTTTACCATCCAGCAATGTATGCCACTTCCGAACTGCAAGGCATGTCAGCCTATACATGGCAAATAAGTTTGTGAAATACTGAGAAAGACTGAACATCAAAAATCTTTGACCTGAATTCAGTAAAAGAAATGGCTTGGTATATTCAACGCTTCCAAGGAAAGCAAACTCATAGAAATTGGTTTTTGAGATTAAGTCTGTGCTTAGATATAGAGAGTATAATGGACGAACCCAAAGACTTGAACACATTTAGAACAAATGTCCAACTCAGATTTTGCATTGGGCACTGACTGCCAAAAATACATTTGCACCTGCAAAGTCAGATGATTCTTAGCATCATCTGTTGGTCGAATGAGTTTGTCTCCTGATGGTCATTGGAGTTTTAACACATTCCTTCGTGTAACTACATGGAGGCTCACAAAGCCTCTACTGAACCCAGGGTGGAGACCAGATGTTGTCTAGGCACGGCATTCTCCTGACAGACTTCACATCCATTTCCTATGCTTATCAGATGTTTACACGGTCAACCACTTTACTCTTCCTAATATTTTTGTCACGACACTTTCCTGATTTCTAGAGCCGCTCTAAAAACAAGTCATGAAAAAGACTCTTCAGACAGTCTGTCCTGTTCCTGGAAATGAAGCAAAGGAGACATCCACACTCAACCTCAAAAAAAAAAAAAAAAGCACCAGACATGATTAATATAATGCAAAGTGTCACCATGCAGACCTTGGAAAGAAACTGTGCTGTCCTCTAAAGCAAAGTGACTACATAGGAGGAACAGTGGAGGAGTGGAGACACCTTTAGCCCTGAGAGACTCCTGCAAGCCCCTGAACAATTCAAGTTTTATTCTGACACTAGAAAAGGTCCCAGGAGATATAAGAGGACACATAAAGCCAAGCCAAAGTGGAGACTTTAAAAGGAGACTGTTGTAAATATTGATGCTCTAAACAAGATAAACATATCCCACATAGTGAACTGAAACCGGAACCACAGCCAAAACCAAGGCCAAAGGGAACAGTAAGAAAATGACCTTGATTTGATTAAGGTGATGCTTTGGAGAAGTCAAACACACATTCAAATTTTCCAGGTAATTTTTTATTGAAATTCACACTGTTGGTGTAGCTTGAAAATCACTAAACTGAGAATTTAATACAAAGTTGGCCATGCTAAGCCATGCTGCCAAGAGATGGGGAGAAGAAATCCCATCAGAAAGAAGCTCATGTGAAGTTACAGGGTGCTCCTCTAGGTGCCCCAGAAAAATGAGCACCTGAGCAATCAGTATTCATAAAGCATACTGGAAAGAGCATCACACAGAATGATAATAGATGCCCAAAAGTATACATTTTTAGATACAGTTATATTGAATAAACACTTGTCCCCAAATGGTTAAACTGCAAGTATTATTTTTTAAAAAAAAAGCACGTAATGTTAAGGCAATCAAGATAAAGAATATTGCTATATAATAATCAATATCTCAATTGATTAATATGATGCATAATTCTACATTTATACGCCACTATCAACAGTGTTTAAAATCAGACAAAACTAAATGTATTAGCTACATAGAAAAAAAAACATAGCTCATCATTGTAATGAAGTCTAAACATGGTCCTCTCAGATAATGTTAAATTTGGCAATCAAAAGAGAAGTAGATGAAGACAACAGAGAGAATTAAGCAACGCAGATTAACATATTTGATCTAAGGCATACACAGCAACATAATGAATGGTCAAAAGACATATATTCTTTCATAAACACATGAGATTTTTAGGGAAATATTTATACATCAGCCTATAAAGATAGCCTCAATATTTACCAAACTATACATATCAGGTAGTTCATGCATTTTTCATAATAGAAATAATTTATAAACAAATAGATAATTTTTTCAGATCTGTGAAATATCCCAAAGATTGTATCAATTCATAGGTTGAAACAAACAGTAATGGATAGTAGATAAAAAAAAATTTAAAAAGCATAGAGATACCAAGAATATAGACCTGAAGAAGTATATAATCAAAAGTGGTGGGCAGGAGAATTGACTGCTCTTCCAGAGGACCTGGCTTCCATTCCCAGCACCCACAACTCTCTAATCCCAAGAGCACTGGGCACTAAAGTGCTGTGCATACGTGCATGCAAAACACCCATGCGTGTAAAGTAATAATTACAATTTAATAAAATAGATAAAAAACTAATTTCCTTTATGTTTGTATCAGAAAAGAATAAAAAGTAAACAAAGATGAAAGAAAGAAAGAAAGAAAGAAAGAAAGAAAGAAAGAAAGAAAGAAAGAAAGAAAGGAAGGAAGGAAGGAAGGAAAGAAAGAAAGAAAGAAAGAAAGAAAGAAAGAAAGAAAGAAAGGCTGGCAGATAGCTCAGTCGATAAAGTGTTTCTCATGAAAGGGCAGGGACGTGGATTTTAATTCAAATTCACACCGCAAATGCAACTGGAAAAATCTATTCATTACCCCTGATCTTAAGAAGAGTGTGAGGGCCTCAGAACCCACATTTTAAAAAAAAAATTTAGATGTGCTGTTGCATGCTTGTAATCCCAGCTGTTGGAAGACAGAGCAAGATCCCTGGGGCTCTAGGGATAATCAGCCTAGTCTACTTGAGAAGCTACAATCCACTGAAGAGGCTCTATCTCCATACACAAAACAGGGAGGGAAGGAGGGAGGGAGGAAGGGGGGAGGGAGAGAAAGAAGGAGGGAGGAAGGGAGGGAGGGAGGGAGAGAGAAAAGAAGGAAGGAAGAAGGGAGGGAGGGAGGGAGGGAGGAAAGAAAAGGCTGAGATTATACAAAATGGATGGGTGGCACCTGCAAAACATCTGAATTGACCTGTCTCATACACACACACACACACTTGTGTACCTTAACACACATGTGCACCCTTACACACATATATACATATACAAGACCACGTGCTAATCTTGTCTCAGAAACAAATAAGAGAAAATGGTCCTCATGAAGGAACTGAATCACAGGTTCAATTTTCTCACATGAAAACACCAGACCCAGAGAACCATAACAGAAATTCTCCCTGGGGTTACAGAGATTTCTAGATAACGGGAAGAGGGAGACTTTGCTCAGCTTGATTTGAATGTGCAAGCTCAACCCAGATATCCAGGCAAACAAAGGAAACAGAAGAAGGAAAAATTACAAGCTTTTTTTAACCATCAATACACATATGCAAATCGTCCACCTAGCTCTTTGACCAAGCCATGTATTCAGAAGCTAATATATAATGACAGATGAATTTACTTCAGGAATGTGAGTTTAGCTTAGTATTAAAAAGTCAATTAATGTGATTTATCTCAATAACAGAATACAGGAGAAAAGCTATCTGATAATCATAATAGATGTGGGAAACACAGGGGATAAAATTCAATACCCATTAATGTTTCAAAAAGTATTTTAGCAAATGGTGACTAGAAAGGCACCTTTTTTAATCTCATAAATAAATGCACTCACACATGTGTATGTGTGGGGGGGGTAGTAAATTTCGTAGTTAATGCTGGAAGGTTGAAAACCTTCTTTTAAGATCACAGCTAACATAAAGATAACAATTGCCATTGTTCCTACTACGAAAAACTGTTCTGAGTTCATTAAAGTCAGAGAAAATGAAGGATATAACACATAAACCAAGGGGAGAAAGCTGTCATTGGTGGATAATATGATATCCATATAGGGAACACTAAATAATGTACAGGAAACCATTACTTCAATTTTTAATGATCGTGCACTTGACTTTCTAAGAACAAAAAGACTGGGAAAGTTGGTCTCATATCTCTATGCCAGTAAGAATCATTTTACACAGAACTTTAAAGTATATATCATTTACAACAACCCACAAGTATATAAATTTTCCAGAACAAAATCATAATGTACAAGCAAGCCATTTATTACAAAACTGCGAAATTTTACGAAGACTATTGGGGAGCTTTGTCTAACTGGGAAATAGACATTTGTGGAACCTTCTTAGAGAGGAACATTCAATATCACAAAACCAGATTTTTTTTTCCTCAGGCAGATATATAATTTCAATAAAATCCAAATAAAAACTCAAGTAGGAGTTTTATATTTATGTTCTGCAACAAAACAAGCTGACATTAAATGTTTTAGAAGTTAAAATAAAAGTTCATGGGTCATTAAAATGTTCCTAAAGTAAATCAAAGCCCCAAGACTTCCCCCATCCATTACCAGAATGTACTCAAAGTGATAGAAATGAAACTTGAATGATTTGGGTAAAGAAATGACACGCAAAATAATCAATTAAGGCACCAAAACATGGCTCACGTGCCTCTAAAATTGTGACCTCCATCTCAGCCGGCATCACAGTGCAGGGGAAGTTTCTCTAGATATGATGGGGAAAGGAGGAGCCAAGAGCAAAGGCACATATTAAAAAGACAAACCCAATGGGCCAAAGGAAGAGTTTAAATGATGCTCCAGAACCAACAAAACATCAACTCTTACACTCCAAAAAGATACAATCATCAACTCACTGGATCAGAACAAAAGAGAAAGCTTTATGGGTTGAGAAGCTAAGCCAGGACATGAAGCAAGCATCTCTCGTGCATATTCGTCTAATCGCGAAGTAGAGTCAAATCTCTCTACAGTCCTAGACTGCGGCTTTCCCCTTTACAGACATACCTGGCCTATATCAAGTGGTCAGTCATATACTAGAGCACCACTTTTAACAGCAAATATCTAGTTATGAACAATTGGGAGATGAATGTGAAGTGTGAGTGTACCTACACAGTGGGATATAGTTATAAAGGCAAAAAAATAACCATTAGTAAAGTTCATTGGTTTTGTTTGGCTATTTGTTTGAATACCCCTGACACTAGAGGAGTGTAAAGAAGAAAGCCATCACTCAAACAACTTGCAGTATACACCATGACTACAGGAAGATCCAGCCAACTGAGCCATCTAAGACCAAAGGGTTTTCAACGCCACTTTATCCAGATCTACATCTTTCAAGACAAAATGTATACTGGTTTAGTAGACATCCTACGTGGACTAGGGTTTTCTATCTGTAAGACCGTGGCCCATGCATTCCAATAGCTTCCTGCTTTACAAACTCTAACCAATTTACCAGAAGGCTACTAGCTTTTGGGTCCTTTTTGCTCTTGTTTATTTATCAAATACAACTTAAGTCACCCATATATTCTTGCATGTGTGATCTTCCGCAGGAGTATGGCTGATTCACCAGAGGCTACACCCTTAGAAGAAATTGACTTTCCTTCTCAATAGCTTTCGCTGCCCAAGAGCTTCTCAGTATGGATTCCTTCCAAGATGTTGCTTTGACTTTTCTGCAATACCTAAGCCCATATGGTGGCTTTCAAGCCAGATTTTATTTTATTTTTTTAGTTTTATGTAGTGTTTTCTTTATTTATTTATTTTTTATTCTTTATTTATTTATTTATTAAAGATTTCTGTCCCTTCCCCGCCACCGCCTCCCATTTCCCTCCCCCTCCCCCAATCAAGTCCCCCTCCCTCCTCAGCCCACAGAGCAATCAGGGTTCCCTGCCCTGTGGGAAGACCAAGGAACCCCAACCTCCATCCAGGTCTAGTAAGTTAAGCATCCAAACTGCCTAGGCTCTTACAAAGCCAGTACATGCAGTAGGATCAGAAACCCATTGCCATTGTTCTTGAGTTCTCAGTAGTCCTCATTG
>NC_022023.1:17717094-17723153 GCF_000317375.1 Microtus ochrogaster
AGAAAAACATATAGGCATCCTCCTGAATATTAACCTTCATCAGGCGATGAAAGGAGACAGAGACAGAGACCCACATTGGAGCACCGGACATAATTCTCAAGCCAGAGTTTACTAACCAGAAAGAAGAAACTAAATGGAACAAAAAGGAATTGTAGGATACAAAGTATCGTAACTAGCTGAGAGGAAATGTTTTGTCTTCTTCCACCAAAGACCCCTCTGAAAGGAATTTCCCTGAATATCACCCACCCATCTCTTCCCTGAAGCAGCTCAGAGCTCTGCTGGAAACCTGAGACACCCATGGGAATTGCCAAACCTTCCAGACAGAAGCACCATCAGCACCAGGTCAGGAATGGAGACTCAACACTCAGTGCCTGGTTCAGTTAAGCTCTATAAAAGGCATCTTTGTTGAATACACTTTTTGTTATAATCTCCACTGAAATAAAAATGTCTGCAGATGACTAATACATTCTCTTGAGGACAAACGTTCTGAGAAGCTGTGCTTCTCCCAAGATATAAGCTCTGCTTTCTTCTCTGAGATACTACCTAGACAAGGCAGAAAAAACACCCTTCTGTACCTCTTGTTCTAGACAAGACATGAAAATCATCGCTCTTCTTCAGGGTGATGACATGTTCCTTCAGGTTATGGCATGGACCTACTTGATAGCCTCAAAAAAAAAAGCAGGATTGCTTGGCAATCTGGTATCAGTCACCTTAATTCGTAAAACTCACTATCTAACTCCAACCCCGATTTTTAATTCTTTGAGCCTCCCTTTGAAATATCAGCACCCTTTCTAAGAACAATGCCAAGTTGAGAAAGTCTTGCTCATTCTGACCATCTCTGAATTGAAGATAATACCGCTTCATTAAAATCCCCATCAGCTTCATCTGTGAAGTTATCCCAAGGAAAAAATGCTACAGGATTTCATAATTAACATGTGGCAGCAGGTGCGATGAGCGAGGCAGGCACAATTATAATAACTTGAAGTCAATAATTCATAAATGATAATGTATTATTAATCAATTATTGGGGCCAGAACAACATTTAATGAGATTAAGCTGATTGCCAGCCCGAACTGTTGGATACACATTGATTTAATCAGAGTGCTTAATTAAACTATGTAACTTGCCCACCAAATCATTACATCACAGCTTCCTTCAGAGGAGAGCCATTTATATTCTGTTTCTCCTTGCCTTGTGAATAAGGAATTATTACTGATTGAAAAGAAATTAAGATAAAGATGCTCGCCTTTCATAACAACCGAAGAAACTGCCATGCCATCTGGTGACATTTCTTTTCAATCATCAGGAATAAATGTCCTGTGTGTTTGTGCATAACAGAGCTCAGTTTGCTGTGCAAGAATTCTTTGTGTTCTCCAAAGAGTTTGAAATCCTAATAAGCAAAGCTACACTATATCGCTAAACAAAGTAGATAGGAAGTGGCAACCCTCTAAGTTAAAGACAGATATTTCAAGCCTCAGAGAAGAGAATGAGGTCCAAAAAAAAACCCGACCTAACCCAAGATTTGGGCCAGGTGCCCTCACTCCCATTTCTTTTCCAATTTAAAATACTCCCAAAGGCTCCATTTCAGTATCAGTCACTGGAACCTGGAGATTCATGCCAGTGTTATTTTCCATTTCCGGCAGCATCCTCAGAGGCTAAGGCTGCTTCTCTAGCTTCTGAAACCTCAGCATCGCTCATCATTCTCAAGGATGCATAAATCCCTATCTTTTGGCATGCCAGTCCCTCCTTTCACTTGTCACGGTGCTAATGATAGGAGTTATTTATGTTGAACATCGGACAAAATGTTTTTTTGCTCAATGTTCCAGCCGGATGATCCTGCCTGGGGGTAGACAGTGACAGCTCTGTCAAAGCATCCTGGGGTAAAGTGAGACCTGCTGGTCTTTCTAATTAGGGCTTTACCCTGTCAGCTCTCTGAATAGCCACTTCTAAATGGGATGGGCATCGCTACACGCTCAGGTTGCCCTTGCCCTATAAAACTGTGGGATGTCAAAATTCCACAGCTGCCACCTGGATGCTCAATGAGCCACAGAGAGCCAGCTGCAGGGAATGGGCTCACAGACACTCTGACGCCCTCTGAGCTGCCGCACATGAACTCTTGAAGCGATCATCTGGTGCAGGGAACAGAACACTTGTGCAAACCAGCTTGAGGCAAGGAGGCCATCCCTCCATCATTGCCAAGGTGGCTATGGACATACATTTTAATTACCGTATTCTGGGCAGGTAATGTGCCCAATGACTCAGCTCCTAACCTGTGGTCCTAAATCTCTCTTACAATGAGAATCTGTGAGGTGAGATCACAGCTATCGTCTCTAGGCTACTGCTTACACAACACTGTCTAGTCAAATCACATCCTCTCTTCAACTCAGTTTGAAACAAAAACGAAACAAAAACCAGCTGTGGAAAATCACCCCAAACAAACCGAAGTTGCTGTGTCATACATATTTACTTTTCTGCACCTCGCCAAATCTACTTTTCAAGAAGAGAGAAGTGGAACTATAGTAAATCTCAGTGTTCCATAAGCAAGACTCTGATGGTACTGTATACAAGTGCTTTGTCTTGAGGGGGGGAGGAGACCCTTCTGTCTTAGCCACCCATCACTCAGAAAGGAGAGTGAGCTGCATGGGTCATGAGCATTCCTTATAGAATCTTGCTCTGGGCTTCGTTGTATCATCCTAGCCTGAATTTTGGAAAGCATGGGGAACAATGATCAGAATGCTGATCTGGGACTCATTCACTGTTTCCAATTACTCTGTACACCTGCCCTGCAGGTTAGACTTTAGAAATCTCACCTTTGAACTACGAGAATCTTCACCAGACTCAAGAAGGCAAGCTCGTCCATGCTGAAGGCATCTCAAGCATAACCCACAGAGTAGAGGAGCTTAGGTCACATCTATTGGTAGTGGCTGGTGTTGGTGCTAGGTACAGGTGACTAGACTCATACAAGAAAGATGTCTCCGGGTAATTCAGTCTTCTTAAAGACAAAATTTTACTCTTCTCGTGATCCATGTGGCCAAGGAAATAGAAAAAGCTGCAGACTCTGGGCCCTTGTAATCTTAATTGAAAAACACCAAAATATTTCTTCACTAAAATTCTTACCATATTTGGGGAAAGGATCACAGAATCACAAGACAAAGAATATTCATTTCAGAAGGGATACTGTTATTTCCAGATATAGAAGACATACTATTTCAAATTACAAAATTTGAAAATCATATTAACTATCAGAGTAAATTTTGTATGTGTGTGTGTGGAAGTGGAGTATTCATGTATGTAGCATACTTATATACAGTGATGTATGTGCACTGTGCACGACTATGTGTGAGTGTATGCATATATGTGCACATGAAAATGTACATGTATACATGTGTGTGTGTGTAACAGACCAACTTGAACTATAAGTTCTTGGAAACCATATACCTTATTTTATGGTGAGACAGAGTTTCTCACTAGAGCCTGGAGCCCGCAAATTTGCCTAGGCTGATTGGTCAGTAAAGTTCAGAGACCTGCCTGTGCCCACCTTTCCACAGCTGGGGTGATCAACGCATAGTACCACACCTGATGTTTCCACATAGGTGTTGGGAATTGAACTTGGGTCCTCACGGTTTCATAGTATGCATTTTATTGTATAAGCTATGTCCCCAGACCCATCACAGTCAATTCTTACGATGGATCTTCATTTTTCTATTCTAATAGAAGTAGCATAGACAGTGGAAAGATCAAAGAGGGAGAGAAGATGGTATTTTTTGTGAAAAATAAACAAAGCAGTCTAGGCAATCCTTCAAACAAAGCAATACACTGTTAAAACATTTTTCCAGAAATTCTTTTAATACACTGCTGCACATGTCTGAAAGGGTAATTCTGGCTTCAAAACCATGTACGAGACTTTGTTTACTTCCCATGGGAAGCCTTACCCTCTCTGAGAAGCATACGGGGGTGAAATGGGGAGGAAGTAGAGGGAGCAGGAGGAGGGGAGGGAATGGGAACTGGAATTGGTGTGTAAAATGAGAAAAGATAGTTTTTTAAAGAGATAAATTAATTAAAATAAAAAATAGAAAAAATAAATACCAAAGCAACATTGGTAGATGGGGGCATCAAAGCATGTTTTTGTCCTCAGGGTTTCAACAAACCTTGAAAACCTTCAGCTTCTGCTTTGAGAACTTCAAGAGCCCTGAGAAGCCTGGAGAGAAGCGTGGGTCTACAGGTAGGAGCCCCTGGAATAGCCTGGAAACCTCCCCTTCTGCCTCAAACTCACAGAACAAGAAGAAAGTAAAATGACCTCTTATGTTAATGTCCTAGGAATTCATGAGACTAAGCAAGTCCTAACATACATCTGAATTCACGATCCATATGTGGCTTTTAAAAACATAAGATGCAATGACTAGTCCAGCCTGAGACTCAGGCCACAAGAGTGATTCCACCCTTGACACCGCCTAGAGTGTCAGGACCCAGAAACTGGATGACCCAGAGACCTCCTATAGGACCAAATGCAATCAGAGGGGAAAATGTCAACATGATGATACATAATGATATTCTGTTCTACTCACAGATAGGTGGCTAGCCCAATTGTCATCAGAGAGGCCTCACCTAGCAACTGGCAGAAGCAGATGCAGAGACCCACAGCCAAATATTAGGCTGAGCTCAGGCAATCCTGCTGAAGAGAAGGAAGAAGGATTGTAGGAGCCAGAGAGTTTAACAACATCACAAGATAAAAGCCACAGAGACACCTAACCTGGACTCATAGGAGCCCACTTCTGAACTAACAACCAGAGAGCCTGCATAGGACTGACCTAGTCTCTCTACATACATGTTACAGTTGTGTAGCTTTGGTCTTCTTGTGGGGAGTCCTAAGAGTGGAAGCAGGGGCTGTCCTTATTGCTTTGACTAGCTTTTGGTACCCTATTCCTCTTACTGGGTTGCCTTGCCAAGTCTTACTACAAGGACAGGTACTTAACCCTACCACATGTTTATATGTCATGCTTTGTTGCTATCCATGGGAGTCCTGCCCCTTTCTGAACAGAAACAGAGGAAGAGTGGGCATAGGCCTTTCTTCATATACTTTAAGATTGTTTTTACTTAAGTGTATGTAATTATATATAACTCTTAAACCTTTTTGTGATTGAACCACATTGGCATATTTGTCTGTGCTGATCATTATTCGTTCCTTGGCAATTTTCGTACAAGTTTATGTCTGTTTTGTATCACACTTAAAATGTAGTCACACCCAGGCAGTAATGTTGCAAAAACATGGGGGAAATCTATCATATGGAGCTAACTGTGGACGAACACATTTCTTAAACTGGAGGGTGTATTCATGGGTGAACATTTTATTCTTGTCCCTTAATCTCTACCTATACATTCTACAAATTATTCCATAAGCACTATATTAGTAACGCAAGGCTTTCTATCAAGAGAGAAGGGTTAATTCTGACTTCTGGTTCTGTGTTTAATACCTAAGTGACCATGCACAGCTCATTAACCCTCGCTTCCCTCGTCTCCTCCACCATGCTTCTTGCACAGTGTACAGGAGAATACTTTCACTGCTGTGTTAGACTGCATTGAAATTGAGTAAGAACAACGGAGGCATTTCAAGATAAATGACAGGCAAGAATTTCTCTTCTCTAACCATTTTTGGTTTCACTCTAACTTAGTCATTTTCTCAAATGTAGAGAAGTAGAAAAAGTAAGAGAACAGCTTGGCCTACGCTCTAGATTTAGAGGTTATTATGTCACCATGTACTCCTAAGAACCCTTTGCTGGGAAGGAGCAACTAACTGCCTATTAAATTAAGACTTCTTCTGGGCTCCTTCTTAACTCAGGTGGACTCACCACATTCAACCTATCTCTAGCTTTTTTTTAAAAAAAATAGTACAGTTTTAAATTTTTCTATGGAACACCCATAATCAACAGTTTTATTTTAAAAAACCAAAAAAAAAATAATAATATACTTGGCCGGGCAGTGGTGGCGCACACCTTTAATCCCAGCACTTGGGAGGCAGAGGCAGGCGGATCTCTGTGAGTTCAAGACCAGCCTGGTCTACA
>NC_022023.1:17723253-17727947 GCF_000317375.1 Microtus ochrogaster
AGGCTCCAAAACCACAGAGAAACCCTGTCTCGAAAAACCAAAAATAATAATAATAATAATAATATACTTTAATGACATTTGTTATGGCTATTGCAGGGTCCTTATGTGAGTCTTCTGTGAAATATATTCATCGGGGTGCCATTTGATTGGTACAAAGGAGTACTCTGTGTTTGGTATGGGAACTGAAAGGCTGCTAATGACCCACCTTTTAGGGTACCTGTTGATAGATGTGGAGGATACATGAGAGGTTTGGTTTAGGTTTTGAGTTGTAGAAACTCTAAATATAAAAGCATTTAGACTATGGAGGCTGAGATTGCCCACTAGTCCCCTCCTAGCCAGTGATGAAGGAGCCATTTGGCCCCCAAAAAAACTTGTATAATCTCGGGAGCCAGATGCTACTGATGTGTGGCACGGTTTTGAATAGTATTATTCCCCTCACCTCTACCTGGAATCCAGCGACTTTTGAAGATGCTGTAATGGCATGGGCAAAGTCCTCTTCAGCACCGCACATAACAGCAGAGATGAAAATCAAAGCAAATAACTACAAGGACATCGTCCCACGGAAGAATGAATAGCTCGTGATGGTGACGTCAGTCCATGACTGCTTTCTGAGATCATTTGAAGCTATCCTCGGGGACCCTAAAAAGCTCAAAAAAGGAGCTAACCCTCCAAAAGCTGGAGAGAGGCTAAAAACACGGTTTGTAAGTAGGAACAAGAACAGATGCAAGAATTTTATGTATTTGTTCAGTAAGTATTCTGTGCGGGGAATGCTATTTTCTAAAGACATAATGGTGACAGCTACAGCACACAGTCTGTGCTTTCAGGGAGCTCAGTCACAGGAGTTATGAGGAAACTGTGACAAGGTCTTGAGATAAGGACATTACGAGGGAGGAAGCAGCATTATAGGTAGTGACCCAGGAAGACTTGCTGGACCAGAGTTAAGCTAATAGATGGCAAGGAGAAAGGAACCATGCAAAGCTTGGGCTCAGAGGGAATAGCAAATTCAGTGGCTAGGAGAGATAATGAGACCGCTGTGTTTGAGAAATAAAATAAAGGGGGGGGGGCTCAAGGGGTTGTAGAGCATTGGCAAAGAGATCCAAGAGGTAAGAAAGCTAATCTTACAGGGGAAGTAAAATTTAGCTTTTACGAAAATTAGAATGGCTATTACTTTTAACCTAAGAGTTCTACATATCAGAGAAGCTTGGTATATTTAGCCTGTAGAATGTTATTCTCACATGCGGAGAACACATAGATGGAGAAATACATCTTTAATTTTCTGTCTTTGGGCACTGGCCTTACTATAGAGCCCTGACTAGCCTAGAACTCTCAATGTAATGCAAGCTGCCTAAAACTCATAGAAACCTGACTGCCTCTCCCTCCCAACTGTAGAACTATAAGCCTGTGCCACCACATTCAGCCCTGTGGCTTGATGCTAAGGACCTTCATTACTGCACAGCCGACAAGTGTGGAAGAAGGAAAGGATTAAGACCGTGGGTTTGAAAATCCAAAAATTTTCATTAAAATCTAAGCTCTGCTTCATGTATTGGTTTGTCACTTTTTCCGAGTCTCAATTTCATCATCTGAAACTGGAGATAATAAATGTAGTTATGTTTTTGTATCCTTACTTCAAAGGGCTGCTGCATGGAAAAATTAGTCATACATTAATGCTTTGTAAACAGTTCATTACCTTAAAATATGTAAATCATTTTATCAAGTGAGCCAATTTATAGACTAGACTGTTCTGGAATTCGATGCTGATAAAATATCTTTTTTGTTTCCGGTACAATAACCACATCTAGACAACATTGGTCTCATTGTTAATTGGGCAAATTATTCAAGGAATGTAAGATTTGTTTTATTTCCCTCTGAATTGGATTGTATTTCACCACATATTGGCTTTATAATTATGATGCTACTGAGTTCTCGGGTAATTTTCAGGACTCTGAAAAATGAATGTTTCCAATACTGAACGCATCCTTCCCTACAACCATTTTCCTTTTTTTCCTTCTTTTATTTTTGAGATTATAATTGCATCATCTCCCCATGTCCTGTCCTGTCCTTTCCTCAAATGCTGCCATATACTCCTCCTTGCTTTCTTTCAAATTCATGGCCTTTTTTTTTTTTCATTAACTGTCGGGGACGGGAGCTACCTGTTGGTTCCTGGCCACTTAGCCCCAAAATAATCATACAAAAACTGTATTGATTAAATCACTGCTTGGCCCATTAGCTCTAGCTTTTTATTGGCTAACTCTTACATATTAATGTAATCTATTTCTATTAATCTGTGTATGGTCATGTGGCTGTGGCTTACCAGCTAAAGTTCCGGTGTCAGTCTCTGGCGAGGCTACATGGCTTCTCTCTGACTCTGCCTTCTTTCTCCCAGCATTCACTTTAGTTTTCCCCACCTAGCTCTTTCTGCCCTGCTTTGCTATTGGCTCAAAGCAGTCCTTTTATTAACCAATGATATTCACAGAACACAGAGGGAAATCCCACATCAATTAATTGCTGCATGCATATATGAATGCACATATATATTCCTAAATATAACGTGTACATTCTATATCATGCTACTTCTCTGTATGTTCTCAGGACCGAACATTCAGAACTAAGGAACTGATTTTTGCACTCCTCCCTGGGAAAATCTATTTTTCACACTCTCAGCATTATTTAGTTTTCTGTAGTTGTGTAGGAGAAAAGCCTTATAAGCTTGCCCCTGTGCACTCTGGCATGTCGATTGTGCTACCTTATTCAGGTCATGCTTAGGTTGTCACGTCTGTAAGATTGTATGGGTGTGGCTTCTGAGATTATTGGGCAACACAGTCTCAGAAGACTCCCTGACCCTCTAGCTCTCACTATCTTTGACTTTTCTTCTGCATTGTCCCCAAGTCTTAGGTGTTTGTTCTTTCTTATATATGGTTTTGCTAGCATTAACCTATCCATCATCACCCCTTGCCCACCATTCCCTTTTATCCCTGTGTAATAAACAGTAGTGGCTATCCAGGAACTCACTTTATAGGCCAGGCTGGCCTCTGACTCACAGAGATTCCTGTCTGCCTCTGCCTTCTGAGTGCTGGGATTAAAGGCATGAGCCACCCCTGCCTGGTCAGTTCAAATTATTTTCTACCATATTGTCCCCAACTTTCCCTCAGAGATGAATTTGATCTTACTGTCCTGCTTCTAATATCCCAGTAAGTCAACACTGACTTTAAGTTAATCTTCCTGATGTAAAAATGAAGATCATTTACCATTTAACGCAAACAACTTTTCCCACCTTAGTTTTGTCCTTCAATCTTCTACCATGCTATTGCCCTGATATTCTAATACTAACAGAATCATATCTAGGGCTTCCTGTGTGTGTGATGTTTTTCTGTCTCATAAAATCATGAACCATGCGCTCGTGTGTGCATGCCCTAATGCTGGCATACAACCTTCTTGAACATAGAAGCCCACTGAAGATGCAGACCAAGTGGCATTTCCATTGCATCTTTCTTTTATTATCCCTAATAATGGCATAGCAGTGATTTACTTCTTAATCTAAGAGGCAACTACTGCTACCAAATAATATTTTACAAATATTTCTAACAACAGGCCAATCTTGGTGATGTAGGCTTGTAACCTCAGGTGAGACAGTGATTATATGATTCACATCAGCCTAGGCAACTCAGTGAGATCCTGCCTCAGAGTTGGTTTCTAAAGAAGGCCTGGGGCTATATCTTAAGCTGGAGCCCAATACCCTTCCAAGAATAAAATAGCTATATGATATGATATCCTCCAATTTATTTACTTATTGGGCTTTATAATCTTTCCCACCTCCTCCAACTAGCCTTGAGGGAAGGACAGATTCTTGATCTTTCTTTAATTGACATGACGTGACTAAATTTGGAAGCAACAAAAAGCTACTCGACTGATGTAAATGCAATGAACTGTTAGCATTTGTGTTACAAGAGCTGTAGTTTCTAAGTTCCCGCTTTCATGTGTGCAGATCAACCACAACGAGATGCATGAGGACAAACTGAGGATGGCTTCAGTGTGCTTCACAGATTCTCTTTTATGTAAACTCAAGGAAGAGTCAGGTAGCTCTTTAATACCTTCGGGATATCCACCTGTGGATTTTTGGAAGTCTTGTTAATGAGAGTACTATGTACAATGGTTTCTTTTGGGGTGCCTTGTGTGTATAAGTCTACCCTTGGTAAGTCTTCTCTGCTCTGTGCCTTCATTGCATTTTGTTTTCCCCCTGTTGCTGTGTACCTTGTTGTGATAGTCTGAACAAGAATGGCCCCCATTGGCCCATACGTTTGGATGCTTAGTTATCAGGAAGTGGCACTATTTGGGGAGGATTAAAAGGATTAGGAGGTGTGATCTTGTTAGTGTAGAGGTGGCCTTGCTGGAGGAAGTGTATCACTGGGGAAGGATTTGAGGTTTTAAAAGCCCTTGTCAGATCTCTCCCCCTCTGCCTACAGACCAGGATGTAGCTCTCAACTACTGCTACAGAACCTGTTTGCATGTTGCATGCTTCCCATCGAGATGGCAACAGACTAGACCTTTGAAACCATAAGCAAGTCCCCAACTAAATGCTTTCTATTAGAGACTTGCCTTGGTCATGGTGGCAGAACAGTGACTAAGACCTATTTATATGACTCTCTCTCTCTCTCTCTCTCTCTCTCTCTCTCTCTCTCTCTCTCTGTCTCTCTCTC
>NC_022023.1:17728047-17750127 GCF_000317375.1 Microtus ochrogaster
TCTCTCTCTCTCTCTCTCTCTCTCTCTCTCTCTCTCTCTCTCTGTCTCTCTCTCTCTCTCTCTCTCTCTCAATTGTGAGCCCCTTAATCACAAAGGATGGGATAATATTATCTTTATATTCCTACTGTCTACCATGATCCCAAGGCAGGAAATGGGTACAGCTTGGGTTCTCTAATTCTAACCTGCTTTCCTATTTCCAAAGAGACACAGCAGAGCAGTATGTTCTGATAATGATTCTGTGCACAGAACATACTGCATCTATGGAGGACAAAAGGAGACGGCTTAAGAAGGAGGCCAGAGGTGGGAGTTCTGGCATTGCCTCTACTGCCCCTTTGCTAGACTCCCCAAAGTGGACCATTTCCATACTGTAAAATCCAGTGATTACACAGGATCACTTGGTTGCCCCTGCCTTTGGGAGGTTTCCAGAAAAACAAAAACAAAACCTTTTAGAAATTTCCAGGATTGAGAGGTTTTTCACTTGACTTGAGTTTCTGTTTTACATTGCCACTGTTGTCACTTGTAGCTCTCTCTAACAGAAAGCTCTGTCCTCCATATCAGATGACACATCTCAAAACAGACAAAGGCCAGAGAGGACGGGAAATGATTTGCAAAGGAGCCAAAAGGGGAATTCTGTAACTGTGTATTTTTCCACTCGGTTCTAATTTAAAACCACTTACAAGTGACAACTCCCAACCCCAGGCAGGTGCCTTGTGGTAGCTCATTACACCCTTGGGACCTCATGTAAATCTCTTTTTTTTTTTCTCCCTGAGAACAGCTATTGTCTTCCAAGGAAAAGCTTTTAGCATAATGGCAGGCTGAACAGAACATTGCTTCTGTAAGAACAATTTTAGAAGAAGAAAAGGAGAAAGGTATTCTTTAACAACTACAAGTGCAGCCTCCTTAGCTCCCTCCACCTTGGCTCCCTGGAAAGAGCAGCATGCTAACCGTGGGAGACCCAGGCAGTAGAGTGAGATTATCTCACCTCCAGAGACATAGAAAGGTTATACTCTGCTCTTTTAGCTATAATAAGTGCAGGGTGGAGGTGCCTCAGTTGCAAAAATAGCATAGCCACCCCCTCATGTACCTTTGTTGTTTCCTGGCTTCTCACCATCCAGTCAGCCAATAGCAACTCGGCTGGAGAACAGGACCTGCTCACAAGAGGATAACATGTCCTTTCCAGAAAAGGTCCTTAGAGCAATTATCAACTCTCATACTAACTACTCTTACAGATGAGAGAATGTTAGACAAGACTAATGTTCACATATACGTGTGTACACATATTCATATATATGTATGCATGCTGGTATATGTATCTATGTCCAATTTGGTCAGAAAGTTTCTGAAAAAAAAATGAAGCATCCATTGCAGAAATGCAACTCTAAAGAAAAAAAATAGGTCTCAGTTTTCTTTGTGTGTAAATGGATCCTTCAGAATATGACAATATAAAAAGAAAGTAGAAAGGTTAACAAAATGCTGGCGGGCTGTACAAAGTAGTGTGCTTTGATCATACACATTTCTGGGGAGATTTCTCCTGAAACAGAGAGAAAGGGATGAGATGATGGAGAATATGGAACGGTGACCTGGAGTCTCCTTTCCAAGTAATCACTTCCCACTCTCCTGGGAGAAGACTGTTATGAGAGTTTATTGAGCAGTCATCTGCATATCAGAGATAAAGACAAGGAGTATAAAAAAGATCAAAGATCTTGAATAAGAGTCATTACTACCTAGGGACATGGGCCTATAAATTACTATTAGGGGCTAGAGTCGGCAGACCAGAAGTTCAAGGCTGCCCTAGACAACTTAGCTAGAACAGTCACCAAAGATTTTTAGTGTTTTGTTTAAAAAGCGACAGCCCAACAGGTAGTGTGTATGTGTGCGAATTTCTTGTGTTTTCTCATTATTTGTCCTTCATTTTGCTTTGTTTGGTCTTTTGGTTTGTCTTATTGTTTGCTTTCCAGAGAGAAAGAAGGCATGGAGTTGGGTACGTAGGCAAATGGGGAAGGTTCTGGAAAGAGTTGGGTAAGGGGACACCATGATCAGAATAAGGGACACCATGATCAAAATATATTGTATGAACATTTTTTTTTCAATTAAAAAAAAGTGATATGGTGGACTTCAGCGTAAGATGATGGCCAAGAGCCATGTTGGAAAGAGTCATAGTTGGAAATGGTCATAGTTAGGGAGGTCAATCAGTTGCCTCTTCAGTTCCCAGAATACACTAGGTCAATGACTCAGTAAACTTCCTCTGCCATCAGACCCACTAATTTTATCACCTAACTGGATTTCTTGCTGCGGCTACAATCAAGGCAGCTGCAGCTGTGATGACACAATCCAGACGACCTGGAAGTGACTGCACACTGGTAGGTGGACCTCCAGCAGGAAACGGAACAAAGCTATACTGGTGGAATTTATTGCACCCAACAGAGAACTGCAAAACTAGAAGAACTAAACAAAAGCCCTAAAAAATGTTGTGCATGCCAAGCAGTCCCCTCGCTGTCAGTCCTACAGGAGGGCAGCAACCACAGATGGGAGAAAATGGCCTTGTCTGTCATCAGCTCAGAGAACAGACTAAGTAGTTCCCCACCCCACCCCACCCCACCCCACACATACCCAAAAAATCTCCACATAAAAGGAGAGCAAGAGTTCATGATGTGGGAATGATTTCTTATTAATAAAGAAACTGCCTAGGCCCATTTCATAGGCCAACCCTTAGGTAGGCGGAGAAAACAGAACAGGATACTGGGAGAAAAAAGCTGAGTCAGAGAGTCGCCATGATTCTCCTACTCCAGGCAGATACAGGTTAAGATCATTCCTGGTAAGCCAGCTTGTGGGCTACACAGATTAATAAAAATGGGTTAGATCAATATGTAAGAGCTAGCCAATAAGAGGCTGAAACTATTGGGGCCAGACACTGTTTAAAAGAATACAGTTTCCGTGTAATTATTTCGGGTATAAAGCTAGCCGTGCAGGCGGCCGGGTGCTGGGGACGCAGCCTCGCCACTCATAATTCAACAAGTTCATAAGAGAATAAGACTGGTAAAAGTCACTATCAGTATAGCACAGAGCAGGACAAGACAATGCAACAAATCCACCGAGGAAATGAAATCAACACCCAAGCCAATGATGTCATTATCCATTCAACTACAGGGATTCCCTATCCACTTGACACCCTAGGTGCATTCTCATACTTCCTAATCACTGTTCCACTGAAAAGGACAGATATGTGTTAGAGTCTTGAAGATCTGCCAGGATCTTGCCTCTAGGGGCTTAAGTTTCAGGTACCAAACCATGAGTCTCCTCTTAGGAGCATTATAGGAAAACATCCTCCTCAGTTCTCCAAGCAGAAATAAAATATGTAGCCGGTAAATCTGGTGAGTTCTAAACTTTCGCCAAGAAGGTCAGGCAAGCCCATTCCAGGAAAATAACTTTTTTAAAAGAGAAAAATACTTTAGAAAAATAAATCAAACCAAATAAATGCTTCTGGGAGACTCTAGGGAGTCTACACCCAAGGAAGAAGTAAAAGTAATCGATAAATCATCCTTAGAAATGATCAGTTGTGGGCATTTACAAGAAACGGCCAAGGGAACCAGCCTTGAGGAAGGAGGTTTTCATTGGGCCCCATAGTCACACTGGTATTCTTAGGGTTTCTGAAAGAAAACTCAAGTGACAATCCTACAGAGCTGAAAGAAACCCCTTCACTGTACAGACCCCTCCCTCTGAAAGGTGAGTGGCAGCCATTGAACCAGAACCAGGTTGCATCTTGGCTAAGCAACCTGCACCTGACTGAAGCCAGCCCATGCTCTCCCGGGGAAGAAACAAGTGAGACAATTTAAGCTCACCTGGAGGGAGGCCTGGAGGCAAAGAACCCCGAGCCTCTGCCTCATTTGCTGTGTTCGAAATCAATACAGTGCCTTCTATGGTTCACAGGAAGTTAAGTGGTTTTACTTCTGGATTATGGGCATGGTTAATTGCACTTTGGAGTAGATGGTGTTTACATTGTGTGGGGTTGTTCTTATTTTACAGACCCGGAGATGGCATTTGTGCACCGCAAATGTGCTTACAGCCATGTGCAGACGGGCAGCACTAATTGAATCCAGTAGATTAAATATAATGATGATGTTAATCATACTGATGAAGTTAAGAGGGAGATATGTTGGGGAGACCCCCCTCCAGGAGAAACTCCAGGTGGATATGATAAAGATACACTGTATGCAAGCATAAATGTTTCAAACAATAAAAAAATATAACAAAAATTTTAATATATGGCTGTCTGAGTCTGTAGACCCCCACAGACTCTGCAGTCTCTATAGTATGAGCTCTGTTGTGGGATGGGAAGGGTCTAAGGAAAGAACACAATCTATACCTTTCCGCTCCTGTACCCGGAACAGCGACGTAAGGAAGAGAGAAAGTAAATAAAATTCATTGTAAGCAGCAAGTGAGCTGGATATCTGGGGTTTCTTTACTATGAGTCGCCACAACAACTACCCTACTTCCTATCAAGTTACACACAAAGTACATAGGGAAGACCCTGCTCAGAGTGAAGCCAGAATACTAATGCACAAAGCATGAGGAAGGAGTCGACACGCTCCTTTGTAGACTCCAGAGTCAAAATACCAAGGTTGGAAATCTGACACCGCCATTGGTCATGGTACTGAACCTCCCTGAGTCCCACTTGTCATGCCTGTAGAATGGGATTTGCTGAAGCTAATCCTTGAATGAAAGAGAACAATCAGCCACTATGTTGGCTCATTTTACGTCAACTGGACACAAGCTGCAGTTAACTGAGAATGGAGAACTGCAATTAATAATATATCTCCATAAGATGGCCCATAGGCAAGTCTGTAAGGTACTTGTTTAGATTAATGATGGATGTGGGAGGGCCCAGCCCACAGGGGGTGTGCCACCCCTGGCCTAGAGGCCCTGAGTTTATAAGAAAGTAGAATGAGCAAGTCATGAGGAGCCAGCCACTAAACAGCAGTCCTCCATGGCCTATGTATTGTTCCCAGGTTTCTGCCTTTTGATCCCACTCTAGCATCCGTCAATGATGGACCGTGATGTGGAATGGGCTGTAAGCTAAAATAACCCCTTTCCTCCCCCAAGCTGCTTCTGATCAAGGTGTTTTATCAATGAAATAGAAGCCCTAACTAAGATAGTCATATAACACACACAATTCAGGGTGGGGGAGGGGTTGTTTGTTTTGTTTGTTGTTTATTTGTATGTTTTTCTGTGAGTGAATGGGCAAAATAGGCTGGAATTCTTCTTGTAGGATCTGGAAAAATAAGATGATAATACAGAAAAGTACCAGCCTTGCCTACACTTTAATTAACCTTGGATCATCTAGAATCAGATACACAATTTGCAAAGCACACTGCAAAATGTGAATCAAGGGCCCTTTATCAAAATTTGTTTATTTATTTATTTACTATGGAGGCCCTTAACTTTTAAGTTTTTAATAGACACATAACATGTACGTATTTATGAGACAGTGCGAGACTTCAGTATATTTACAATGAGCCATGATCTAAAAAAAAAAAAGTTTTTGATGTCTAAAGCACCTCAAACATTTAGCATTTCTTTAGGGCTGAAATATCATAACCCTCTGTACTGGCTACTTTCAACTATGACAATGAATCACTAACAGCTGTGGTTATCTCTGAGCCATGGAACATTAGAACACTCCTTGAGACTGTGTTAGTTTGTTTCTCCATTGCTCTCAGGAAACACTAACTGAAACCAAACTGGGAGTGAAGGGTTTACTTGGTCTACTGTTCTATGTCACAGTCCATCACTGAAGAAGCAGGCCAGGAACTCATACAGAGCAGGAACTAGAGACAGGAATTGAAGCAGAGACCACAGAAGAATGTGTCTTAGTTGCTTGCTTCCCTTGGTTTGCTCAGTTTACTCTCTCATACAATCCAAGATCATCTGGGCATTGTTCACAATGGAATGGGCTCTTCCATCCATCACAAATCAGTTAATGCCACCATTGTCCTCAGGCCAATTTTATGGAAGCAATTGAGATTCCCTCTTGTCACCTATGGTTTGGGTTGAGCTAACTAAAAGAATTACCAGCAGAGATTCTGAGTCTGTGAACTGCATTTTTAGCTTCCACACATAAATGAGATTACATGGTATTTGTCCTTTTGTGCCTGACTTGACTGACAGTCAAGGCCTCAAATTTCCTTCCATGTTATCACAAATACCTGGTAGAAACTATTCTTTTTAAGAATTTCAAGATGGTGAAGGTGGAGGATAGGCATCAAACAAAGTCATGGCTATTCTAAGCAGAAAAACATGTGAAAAAATACATTTATGTATTCATTTGTTTTACATCCCAACCCCAATTTCCCCTCTCCACCTCCCCTCTGCATGCTCCCCCCTTATCCACTCCTCCTCCATTTCTCTTCAGAAAAGGGCAGATCTCCTGTGGATATTGACAAAACATAGCATATCGAGTTGAAGTAAGACTTAACACCTACCCATGTATGAAAGCTGAGCAAGGCAACCCAGTATGAACAATAGGGTATCGAAAGCCTGAAAAGGAGTCAGAGACAGTCCCTGCTCCCACAGTTAGGAGTCCCACAAGAAGACCAAGCTACACAGCTGTCACATATATGGTGAGAGCCTAGGTAGGTCCCATGCAGGCTCCTTGGTTGTCAGTTTAGTCTCTGTGAGCCCCTGTGTTCTTAGGTTAGTTGATTCTGTGGGTCAGCTTCCGGTGTCCTTGACCGCTCTAACTCCTACCATTCCTTCTTCCCTCTTTTCAGCAGCCTTCCCCAAGCTCGACCTAATGTCTGAGTGTGTGTCTCTACATTTGGTTCTACCAGTTGTGGCATGAAGACTGCTGATGGCAACATGAGGACCGGGTGGGGTGGGGTGGGGTGGGGTGGGGGAGAGTACTGAAAGAGTCGATTGGAAAAGGGGAGCATTTCAGGGTCCAGGAGAAACCTGGTGCAAGGGAAACTCCCGCGAATCTACAAGGATGACCCCAGCTAAGATTCCTAGCAATTGAGAATATGTAGCCTGAACTGGTCATTCCTGTCACCAGGCAAGACTACCAGTGGAGGGATTGGGGCACCAAACCAGCCACATAACTTTCAACCTACAGTCTGTCCTGCCTATGGGACATCCTATGGGGTAAGGATGGCGTACAGTGAACAATCAATGACAGGTACAGTCTGAGACCCATGCCTTGAGAGTGAGCCCATCCCTAACACTGTCTGGAGTGCCAGGACCCAGAGTCTGGATGGCCCAGAGACCTTTGATAGAAAATATGCATTTTAACTAACCACATAAATAGCAAGAAAAAAAATCACTCTTATTTGACTAGATGATTTTAAGTCCCTAAAATCCAAACTCTAAGAAATAGGCCAATAGAAGAAAAAGAGGAGAAAGAGAAAGAAGAGGATAAGAGGAAGAGGAGGAAGAAAGACGAAGAAGGAGGAGCAGGAGGAGAAAGAGAAGGAGAAGGAAGAGGAGGAGGAGGAGGAGGAGGAGGAGGAGAAGGAGAAGAAGAAGAAGAAGAAGAAGAAGAAGAAGAAGAAGAAGAAGAAGAAGAAGAAGAAGAAGAAGAAGAAGAAGAAGAAGAAGAAGAAGAAGAAGAAGAAGAAGAAGAAGAAGAAGAAGAAGACAAAGACGATGACTAATTATAAGTCAATGGGGGCTGATTTCTACATGCTATTTATACGATTAACCAAAATATTTTTCATGTATCTTGCATATTCCCCTCCTAAGAAACAGAAGTTGTAAAACACAGACTTATAGATATCTACTTTCTAAAATAAATAATTACCCAGCGAAGATTGCCCTGGATTACTACTTCCAACTCCCAGGCTCTGCTCATCAGCCAAATAAAGGGTTCTGTGGCTGCTAAGAAATTGCTCTTAAATGCATAAAGCACATAAGAGAGTTGTTTTTAAAAATCCCTTACTATTCATCAAAGCATTTTAGGGCCTTGTTAATTCAGATGGGACAATCAGTTGTTGATTAGCCAGGTTGTTAAGCGTCCACTGTCAGACGCTGATGGGATGTGAGAAATTACGTTTTGTTTTACCCAAGAGTCACCTGAACACCCTTAGCACTTCATCAGGTAAGATGGGATTTTCTGGGGATAAATTAGCTTGGCTTTTATTCTAGCGTCCTTTCTTTCATCTTCCAAATTTCTTTGCATTGCAAATCATTCCTCATTCTCTTTTGTTTCTCTTCCCTCGGTGAGGCGTGAAGCTCATCCGTAAAAAGTCAGTGACACATATATTTGGGACTCTAGTATTAAGGGGCATCGTGGATCTGTATTTGGGGGGGTGTCTGTGTCAACCATATGTCTGAATGGCTACATAAGTATTCACGTGTGAATTGATGTCAACGTTCCTACTGCGCTCTTGATTTGGTTTTGCTTTGATGTCAAGGTTTTTGGCTCTTAACATCCTCAGACATTCAGATACAGGTACATGGGTCACCAAGAGAATTCATCAACCAGGGCTCAAAGATTCTGTTTCCTTCCTTCCCATACTGACTGGCTGAAAGTCACAGCGCAACAGCAAAAATGGAGACAGTAGAGCCTGGATTAGAGATTGGAAAATGTGATTCAGGGGCCTGGTTCTGTCTTCAAAGAGGAAGTCACCATGCCTGGTGATTTGCTCTGTATTCTAGCAGGTCATTTCCTATCCCAGACAGTTAACAATTCATATTCCCCACCCTTTCACAACAGAACAACATCAGCATTTACTCTTTGTGTCAAATCAAGAAGACTCAGTGATGTATTTCTATCAAGACAGACAAGTCTGCAGTCTAAAATGGAAGGAGCAATACCAAGACTTCAGAGGGGCCTCTCAGCCCAGCTTTCAAGAAGAGGATCATAATTCTACTCACGGAACTGCTCCAGATGCTTGGCACTGTTAGATTCAGGAAAGGCAGTGATAGTCACCAACGGACATGGATTCCCTCCCAGTGTCTGGCAGAGACTAGCTTGCCGGAAGTAGACTTGCCTGGGATCAATGTTTCTCTCCAGAATTTGAAGGTGAGTCTAGAACAGAAACAAAACAAGCATGCATAGTATTAACACTTACCCAATAGCTCAAACAGAAAAGTATCTTACACCCACTGAATCTTGCAGTTATTTAAAGTATTTATGGCAACCCAATCTGCCTGATGTATGTGGAGTGATGGGACGCTGTTGTTAGTTTGGTGAGGCCGAACAGACAGCATTGTCCCAACATGTATCTGCATAACAGATTCATTTGCAAACTACACTGTAAGAAAGCAAGGACATAAAATGTTCTTCCCATCACCACAGCGTGGTTACCATAAAGACTGAGAATACCCAGAACACTGGAGATTGTGAAACCATGAGTCCTGGAAGCATAGAATTTAGCTGGTCCAGGCACTAAGAGAAAGCTATGAGCATCTCAAAAGAAAACAAAAAATAAGTTACCCATGGGATGCTAAGATAACAGAAAATTGGCTAATAAGAAATAACTAGTGGAAAGCACAACATTACACACACAAAAAAAATTGAAACAAGGACACCTAGTTAACAACCTTGAAGTTAACAACTTCTGATATTTTCACTCACCAAAACAAGAGGACTAGTTATAAACATGCTAGAGATGCCTTGTGGCCCCCATCTAGTTACAGTGACCTCGACAACCAGAGAGAGAACAGGACATTGGTGGGCAAACATAATCCAGCTTCAGATACAAAGTTTTAACTGCAATCAGCTAGGTGTCAACAGAGAGGAGAAACAACCTACTTTTTCCCTTAAGGACTGAGCCTGCTAGGCAAATCACACACACACACACACACCAGGACTCATGGCTTCCTCAGGCTGATTCAGTGCCTACAAACTCATCATAGTTTCTCTGGCCATGCTGTTCCATTACAAACAATGAGAGGATCAGAGAAAGCTGCTCTGGGAAGTCCAAGGACCTCAACCAAGTCCTCTCCATACATTCTGACCATTTGCCTTGTCTGTATTCTTTCCTATAGATGAAGTTTTTCTTGGTGAACCCTGACCTCATGTCTAGTGTTTTTGCTTGTTATTCTAAACCAGATAGCACTGCCCTTCCTGGGACACAGTCAAACTTGGACCTGTAATTGAATCTGTTTTTAAAGTGTGTGTTTCACTGTGGGTACCTGTCAGTATGTATATCTACATGCACACATAAATTTCTTGGCTTATGTTTTCTTTCTGCAGAACTAGATGCCCGAAGAAATGAATCACTGCTTAGAGATTGATAGTCAAAATGATTTTAATCCAATTGCCCTGCATCTGTCAAGTTTCTGATCATGAGTGGCGAAACATGGGTTAAACCAACACAACTATTGAAACACTGGTTTCTAAATAATAATATGACTTTTATAAAAATGAAAGCAAAACAGATACACAAAAGAGGGGTAAATCAAAACAAAATAGTAATTTTTCAGTGCACACACAGAGGCATGTATCAATATTTGATTCCTGGAAATAAAAAGCATTAAGCATCAATCACAACAGGAAAGCCAAGTGAGAGAGAGGGAGGTGCTTGGGTCATACTGTGTTCACATTCTGACTATGGCTTTGTAGAGACTTAAATAAATACTTAGCCCTCTCATGACTCAGTTTTTCATCTTTGAAGTATGTACTAAAATAATATCCCCTACTCCATGCAGTGGTTGCTAAACTTCAGGAATTAAAAAAAAAAAAACAGTGTCAGAAAAGCATCTGTCGCCAAGTGGCACAAGCCTATAGTCCCAGCATGTTGGGAGGCTAACAATTTCAAGACCTGCCTGGTCTAAAGAGTTCAAAGTCAGCCTGGGGAATGCAACACGACTCTACCTCAAAATAAAAAATTTTGAAAAGGATTTCTTTTTTTATTTTTTGAGATTCAAATACAATTAAATCATTTCCCCCACACTTCCCTTTCCTCCCTCCAAACCCTCCCATATACTCCTCTTTGCTCTTTTTCAAATTCATGACCTCTTTTTTCAATAACTGTCGTTATGGACCTGTAGAAAGATAAATAGATCAACAGGCAGACAGACAGACAATAGATAGATAGATAGATAGATAGATAGATAGATAGATAGATAGATAGATAGATAGATAGATGATAGATAGATAAATAGATAGATAAATAGATAGATAAATAGATAGATAGATGGATAGATGAGACTGTTAGGAGATACATTCTCACAAAAAAACTTTCTGACCCTCTCTGACTTTTACAAATTCCCACCCCTTCTTCCCACAATGATCCCTGTTCCTTAGGTGTGGGAGCTGTATTATAGATGAATCATTTGGGATTTGAGCCCACAACTCTGAATTTTGGTTTGTTGTGGTTTCATTAATGGTCTCTGTCTGTTGCAAAGAGAAATTTCCTTGGTATGAAAACTACAGTTGTTGGGTTAGACCCTGGAGAAGAGTGTGCAGGACCTGGCTGGGGAGAGAGGTGGGATGAAGTGGGTTTTGTTTTTTAATGTTTTATGTTTTTGCCTAAGGCGGTGGCTCAGAGGTAGAATGCTTGCCTAGCATGTGCAATTCCCTAGACTCAATTCCTAGTGCTGAGCATAAAAAGTAATGACCTAAAATAAAATGAAAAATAAAAACAAGGTCTGGAGAGATGGTTTCATGGTTAAGAGGGTATACTGCTATTGCAGAAGACACAAGTTCTATTCTAGCACCCATGTAAAAGGCTTCACAGGTCTAACACTCCCTCTGCACACCCATGGGCAACTGCTCTCATGTGCACAATGCCCTGTATAGACACACATGCATATATAACATTGCTTAATTGTCATGTAGGAACACTCAATGTGATCTGCTATTGTTGGTGAAACAATATGAACTTCAGCCACGTTATCTTTAATAACTAAACCTGAAGCACTGGTGGCATGTAAACACTCAAAATTTGGGGAAACGACTCAAAGAAAATAATGTTCATGCTGCACATGAAAACAAAGGATAGGCTACAGCGAACCACAGAAATGAACAGCTACTCCGATGACTGCCATAACCAAATATGTTGCAAGTATAAATGGGCTAAATCAGTCTTATTAAATGACAGGAACATTCAGATTACTGTTCTTAACATTCTAACTCATGTTGTGTACAAGAGGTGTTTTGGAAAGCAGCTCTGTATATATGAGAAACACTCCTAAATTATCTCTTTATTTTGTTTGCCCGTACTCTAACATTTTAAGGGAGAAATATTGGATCTAAGAGGAGACGTAAACATAAATTAAAGTAGGCAAGGCAACAGTAATATATGACAAAGTCATATTCCAGATCAAGTGCATTAAATGGGATTTTAAAATCTTATTTTGATAAAGGGCACAATTCACAACAAACATATAAAGCTCATAAATCTTAAGAATCAAATAACATGGCTTTGAAATATATAACACGAAACAGCAGAAAAAGAAAAATGACACTAGCAGTGAGTAGGAAATTGTAAAACTGCTTCACAGCCTTGGGTAAACAGAAGTGGCAAAAACCACTGAACAGTGTTGCCACTACATAGTTGTCTTAACGGGGAACATGGTTTAGTTAATTATTCTCAAACATCCATGAAATTGGAATATCAATTAGTCATATATGAGGTTATTAAAATTCACTACATTTCAACAAAAAGGAAAATGATATAAACCACATTTCCTGATCATTATTAAGAGAAATTAGAACTAAGTTAAAAATGGTTTGAAAATAGCAAAAAATGGAACAACTAATTGGAAAATAGAAAAACATTTTCCTAAGAGAAGCTTGATGTGGGATGTCCTTCTGTATATGTGTTGCTTTTATTGGATAATGAATAATTGCCATTATTATTGGATAATTGGCCAGTGGCTTAGTAGAGTAAAGCCAGGCAGGAAATCTAAACAGAGATTTAGAAAGAGAGAGTAGGCAGAGTCAGACAGACGCCACATAGCTGCCAGAGGAGAAGAACCTGAAATCTTTCAGGTAAGTGATAGTCTCATGGCAATACACAGATGATTAGAAATGAGTTAATTCAAGATGTAAGAGCTAGCTAGAAATACACCTTAATCATTGGCCAAACAGTGTTGTAATTAATATAGTTTCTGCGTGATTATCCGGGTCTGGATAGCTGGAAAATGAATGAGCAGCCTCTGCCTACAAAATGGCATCCATACATTTGGGCCAGCCACACACTTTGGTCCCAGTGCTTGTATGCCCACTCAGGGTTAGGAAGAAAGTAGCTGAGAGCATGCCTGCTGCTCAGCACCGCTACCTGGGAAAGCAATTGGATGGGTCTGCAAGGCATGCACAGGCAGGAAAACAAGATGGATTCCTGCTGCCATACACAGAGGCATTTCCAGGCCACACAGTATGCTGCATGGCGGATTTAGCTTTTACTCCGATAAAAGGGGTTTATCTGCTGCATGGTGCTTCCCAGAGTTGAGCTGGTGAGCACAACTCCCACTGAGCACTCCCAGAGCTGGCGGTAAATGTACCTCCACCATATTGAAAGACCAAGAGAGGTGGAGCCAATATCCAGGGCTGCTACAACCACACTGCTTACCATTTTAAAATGCTTCTTGTCAGAAAAGGATTTCAGACACACAATAGGACAGATTCAGTCACAAAAGGCTTTTAAATGAGACATAATGTGTTTAAAAATGTACATAGGTTTGGGAGAGAAAGGAGTAAGAGTATAGACAGTTATAAAAAGTAGTCAAGTCTTTAAGGAGACAGTAAAAGTAATATAAATGAGTACAGACAGTCATAGATTAAAGGAGTAAAGGAAAATAAGCCAGGAAAGATGGGAAATACACAGAGAGTCTAGATTATGTCTGCTTCTGGCAGCACCAAACACTTCAGAGAGGTGGAAGGGCATTGAAGAAACACATTATAGAATTTGCCTTCAATGTGACAAAGGCTAGCCATTTAAGTAAGAAACTGCTCTTGCATGGACTGCTTGATGGCATGCTGTTTGAACTGGTTATGCAGGACCCACAGAAAAGTGACTGCTGAACTTTCCAAAAAGTGGGATGGTCCTTGGGGGTTTCTGCTTCATGAAAGGAACTGCCAGACATTCTGCAGGACACAGAACAAAGTGACTGACAAACTTTGCTATACAAGACATAAGAAATCTTCAAATTTCGTGCTTCACTGAAAAATTTGCCAGATACTATGGGCCTGTAGGCTGAAGATGGTTGCCCCAATGTTACAGAAGAACTTTGGGTGTCTGTCCAGGCAGCAAGATGTCTCTGTCAATTATAGAACTTTGGAAGTTGCTTATAATGAACTTCCTGTTTACTTAGGTGATAATATATCCTTCTGAAGTCTTTGAAGAGTTGAAGAGAGATAGTTATAGTTTTTCTTAGTTATGATAAAGGATAGATTAGATTTAAAACTTTAGACTCACAAAGATAGGATAAATGATAGAGTATTTTCCTTAATTTTCCAAATGTAAATGGACTAAATATTGTAATTATAATTCTTGCTTGATAACTATTTTGTATCTGTAATGTTACTGTGTTAAAGTTAAAAACCTTCCTTTTTATTTAGACAGAAAAGGACAGATGATATGGGATGCCCTTCTGTATATGTGTTGCTTTTATTGGCTGATGTAGAAAACTGTTTTGGCCAATGGCTTAGCTGATTAAAGCCAGGCAGGAAATCCAAACAGAGATATATAGAGAGAGTAGGTGGAATCAGACAGATGCCACATAACTGCTGAAAGAGAAAAACCCGGAACCTTCCTGGTAAGTCATAGCCTCATGGCAATACACAGATTAATAGGAATGGGTTAATTCAACATGTAAGAGCTAGCTAGAAATATGTCTGAGTCATTGGCCAAACAGTGTTATAACTAATATAGTTTCTGTGTGATTATTAAGGTCTTGGCAACCAGGAAATACAGAGCCTTATTAAGGAATTTATATTCCAAAAAGTAAACTAGTCTTAGGTTATTATTCCAAGCCCTGTTATAAGAGTTAGATGTGTCAAGATGCAGATTAATATTCAGGTGTTTGCTTAGTATTTGCAAAAGCAAAGAACCTTCCCTGAAGCCTTTCCCAAAGTGCATTCAGTGGAATGCTAATAAATGCTGGACTATCTAGTGAGCTGGAGGAGATGAGTCATTCATAGCCCAAACACTGGAAATGGTGAGTTAAACAATATGGAAATATCTTCAGGACATGGAACTTCTCCACTCCTTTACTATGTACACATGTTCTGTGAGTGCCAAGAATAAAGACCAGCGGCACTCAATGCTTCATGAATCTATATGGTTACTAGACCCCTTTCTTCTATAAAGATTTCAGGGGGGCTTGCAAAAAAGCTCACTGGGCAAATGTGCTTGCTGCCAAGCCTGAGGACCTGAGACCCCAAGAATCACATGATAGAAGGTGAAAAGCTCCAAGTTGTTATCTGACTTCCACATGTAAGCGATAGTCCACGTGAGTACATGTGTACACACACACACACTAACTAAATAATACATTAATGCAATTTAAAATTTAAAGATTTAGGAATTTGGAGTGCTCCAGAATACACTTTGGGAAATATTATTGTACAAAATTGTTCTGTGCATCAAACTCTATCTTTCATTTGTTTCTCATTTCATTATAGCCACAAGGGTCCTCCCTGGGATGGACTGGGATGATTGACAGTCTGTCAAGGAAAAGCAGTGATTATCTTTTTGTGTTACAACGAACTCACAGAAATCTAGTCCCTAATACCAAACAACAAAATAATTAATGACATGACAGGGTTGCAGTTCAGCTCGGTGTGGGAGAACATCGGCTTGTCAAGCCTGCAGGGGACCCTGACTTTACTAGATGGCACTACCAGGTATCATAATGATGTATTAATAATTAAATCCAGGTTTTAGAGCTCAGGTTTGGGAGGCAAGTTCAGATTTCCGTTTGTCTCTAGAAGTCATCAAATCCAACTGCTTTTGAGGCAAAGGGAACAAAGACATTATCGTGCCAGGGAACTTGTCGTTTCCAGGGTGCTTCAGCTTGCTGCCCACCAGCAAACACAGAAGTGACAGGCCTGAGCTCTGTTCATTTGTATTTCATGTGTAATTATCACTGGCATTACAACCTTCCAAATGCCTGGTATGCATTCACTTAAGCTCATTCCCATGAATCCTGATTTTCCCATACCCATCTCCCACACTTCACAATCAAATATTTGTTCCTTTGGACCTATCGCCTACTGTGCACCAAGTACGTAACACCTCCAGCTCCAGCGGGGGGGGGGGGGATTATTTTGGTTCTAGTCACAGGGGCAATAACGAGTAGTCAACCAATAAAAAGATTCTGTGGCTTTCCTTTTGCTCAAATGACTTCATCTCGATCTCCAGCTGAATGCTTCCACCTTGGGTCCAGAAAGGCTTTCTTAATTGGATATTGTTGGGATCCTTGATGGGAGAAGCAGGGCCCATGAATGCAAGTGCCAAGTGATGCTAATTGCAGCCCTATGGAAGCCACAGAGGTGGCTTTCTTTGTGAAAGTGGCACTGAGTTCAAAGAAATTGCTGCCATCCCAGGGAGGCTGGCTTCTTAAAGAGAAAGGCCCTTCTGCAGGGAGATCAAGCAGATAACCTTAGCCTGCGGCTCCGTCCTGAGCTTCTCCACAGACTCCTTGACTTTCTCAAAGTTTCCACAAAAGCCATTCCCTGACCCCAGCAGGCTACTCTGCTGATGGCCACTTACAAAGTGGGAAGCACTGCACTCAGGAAAATCATCTTTTCTTGTTGTGATCCCCTAAGAACTGCACTTTTCAGTGCCCTAATTTAGGAAGAAAAAAGGCCCACCCCTAAGGACATGGCCTATTTTATTTTTTGCCCTGCTTACTTCACTCGGCACCTCAGTACACTCAGCAGATAATCAGAAGGTCTCATCACAGAAACAAATGACATCTTTAAGTAAAAACCTAAGCTGGAGAGCACACCAGAAGTCCCAGACAAGCTTTAGCCAAGAGCCCATCTGATGAAACCAGTCACCCTAGCTTAACGGGACCCACCTTTACCTTGTTCCTGTGATGTTGCTGATGTGTGGGAGTACCTAGTGAACACCTGCCAAACACCTAGGAAACACCCTACCACCAAGAGATATCCTCACACTCTGGGAATTTGCTCTAAGAACAAGGGCAACATTTACCATCTAGAAAGAGAAGAGGCCTTTAACATCCTTTATCCATTAAAAAGTCAAGATAATAAGTAATCACTATGATAAGGACATCATTATCCTTGTATTTATTTTCTTGTGCTCTTCAGTTTGATCTTTAATACTTTCCGTCCTAGTAGAGATTATGGAATGGGCAGCCAATGACTCTAACAGGGAAAATGGTTATCATAGAAACCACATCAGTGCTCGAATGGTTACCAACTAGAATTGATTACTGGGGTAGGCACTTTTAAACTTCCATCTATCAATGATCTTAAATTCCTAACAACCTATATAGCAGTGGCATTTTGCTTCCATTTTACAGGTGTGAAAATTAAGTTAGGGAGAAATGTACAACTTTATATATAGTTACGAAGCAAGAAAACAGAGCCTAGAGTCATTGATGGCAATCTGACTTTTGAAAATTGTTTTTATATTGTGACTCTCAGGGTGTGTGCTTTCCTGGGAAGATGTCACAAGACACATCTACTCCCCCAGAGTAATACAGGGTATGGACAGACCAGACAAGTGATTCTTGCCCAACGCCAGCTTGGTGGACCAGTGAATTTGTTGGGGCTACTTACAGATGTATGGGTGACTCAAGGTTGGGGTATCACTGAAGAGTAACCAGTCTCAGTCAGCCCTCAATTTCTTTTACACCCCCAAGACCACATGCAGTAAGTGGGTGGCAGAGTGAAGACACATCTCTCGAAAGGGAATGGTGGCTCTCCATTTTGATGAGGGAACTAACAGCCTTTTCACTAGTGTATCATAATTCAGGTGGCCCTTTGTTGCTCTTACTTTCTTGCCTTGACTGTTGGCCAAGATGGTCTATGGCCACCACAGCAACTACTTCGTGACCACCTACGTCAATGTCTCACCTGGAGGGAACAGTTCCACCACAACAGCTCCAGATACCTAACTTTTTTTTTTTTCTCTCTTTTGGCAAAATCCTGTCCTTCCAACATATCTTGGGTCCTTAATGTCCTCTATCTTGATAGCAAGACCCTACATCAATATTGGCCTTTTATTTTGGCCCATACAAATCTGGGTCTCTGCCAGTTGGTTTTATGACAACACTGATTTATAGTTTGCTGGTTGTGTCTTTGCTCTACCATGTGGAAGTCGCCATGTCCCATTTGATGTCTCTGAAACTCTTCAGTTGTCCTGAACCCTTTATAAAATGGAAGATATGTACAAATGAAACTCTTCTCTTTTCTCCCTCCTGTCTCCACCCTACACCTTCTTTCTCTTTCCTTCCTCTTTTCCTCATCTCTGAAGATGCCAGTAACATTTTCTTTATTAAGTATCTGCATCAGGGAAAAGAAAAACAAAAATCTCTGCTCCACTAATCTACCCCTTACAAGCTTTGTTAAGCTCTCCCAATATAGGAATCCCACTAATGCCAACCTTCCTTATCTCCTGCCAGCCTATGCAGATAGAAGTTCTCAGTGGCATTCCATCTCCTCACCTCCTAATCCACCCAAAATTGTCTGGGAGTCTCATCTTCAGGCAGCACCAATGCTCCATATAAACCACCCATGTTGTCATATCAGTACTTTGACCATCAATACATTCTCATCTTGCTTCCTCTGTGGCTGGGTGACAACTGCAGACTAACTCTTTCCTCTTCCCAGAATTCTCCTGTTCTTGTCACCCCTCCTCTACTTCCTGCTTGGTTGCCCCAACTACATTTCCTGCCTGGCTTCTGGCCAATCAGCATTTTATTAAAATATAAGTAACAAATCTTTACAGAGTACCAGACCATTGTCTCACAGCAGGTATGTTTCTGCTGACTATACAAGTTTGAGAAAGTTTAATAAGAAGAAAAATGTGCCCGGAGTGGCTTCTTTCTCTTAAATTAGAATAGGATTAAAAAAAAGATAATCTGGGCTGAGGAATCCCATCTGGACGGAACCTTCATCTGGCGATGGACCCACACTGGAACACTGGACTGAGCTCCCAAAGTCCCAATGAGGAACAGAAGGAGGGAGAAGATGAGCAAGGAAATCAGGACCAAGAGGGGTGCAACCACCCACGGCGACAGTGGGACTGATCTATTGGGAGCTCACCAATGCCAGCTGGATGGTGACTCGAAAAGCAGGGGATAAACCCGGACTCTGAATATGGCGGACAATGAGGGCTGCTGAGAAGCCAAGGACAATGGCACTGGGTTTTGATCCTACTTCTAGTTCTGGCTTTGTGGGGGCCTAGCCAGTTTGGATGTTCACCTTCCTAGACTAGGATGGAGGGGGGAGGACTTCGGACTTTCCACAGGGCAGGGAACCCTGACTGCTCTTCAGACTCGAGAGGGAGGGGGAGAGGAGGGGGGGGGGTAGGGGGGGGGGAAGTTGGGGGGGCGAGAGTGGGAGGAGTGGGAGGCTGGGAGGAGGCGGAAATTATTTTTCTTTCTTAATAAAAAATAAAATTAAATTAAAAAAAAAAGATAATCTGTTACCTGAAAAGTGAAAAAGATAATCTCAGTTTTGGGCTTCACATTTCCAAAAACTGATGGTCTTTATGGTTCAGTCTAAAGGTCAGAAAAGCAAAACAGCCAGCCACTGGCTCTTACCTCTACCTCAGTCCAAAATGGGAATCATGTCTCCAGAAACCTGTGTGTGCGAGCTCTCTCCTCCCATCTTATATTCCTCTATAGTGCTGGATTAAAGGTGTGCACTACTACCACCCGGTTTCTATGGTAAACTAGTGTGGCTACATGGTTTAAAGTCTGGTCTATAAGACTGATCAGTACAGTTGTTTTACTTTCTGAACATCAGGCAAGCTTTATTTATTAAAATACAAATGAAATATCACTACATATCTACACCTATCTCTTCTTCTCTCTATATGTACACATCTATAATCTATCTATAGCTTTCTTGCCTCTATCTACCTTTCTACCTTCCTGTCTTTCACCATCTCTTCCCTGTAAGAAGGGTTTTCTTTACTGGTGTTTTTGTCTTCCTTAAAGATGAAATTCTTTATCCCTTGATCCCAATCTCTCGTCAGTTTTCTGTAAGTTGTTAGGCATTAAATCCTGTACTCTAATTAGACAAGTCTCTAGAAAACAAGTGGCCCAGAGGCTGGAAGCAATATGGAAGCCTTATTCCAGTCTCTGAACCAGCTTATAGTCACTCCCAAAGAGTCTATCAGAGCATCCTGAGATAAGTGCTGGACCATGTGTGATATAAATAAATAAATAAATAAATAAATAAATAAATAAATCCTTGAGAGCATTCAGCTGAGCCATTACAGAACTACTATTTCAGATAAAATCCTTGAGTTGATGATTTAACCTCAGCTATCAGATATAACTGTATCTTCAGAAAACTCAATGACCATGCATACTTATACAACTTATCAACTGGATTTTTAGCAACTATGGCATGTAATAGCAAGCAATGACACTGAATTGATCCCAGAACAGAAAAGTCCACTGGATTTATTCCATGCTTCTGCAGCAGAAAGGCCACAGGGAGTAACATGAAAGGTCTATATTCTGCTCCCCACTTTGCCACTAACCAGACAGCAGACTTCTCAACCTCAGTTTATGCATCCATAAATGTGACAAGTGTATCAGAGAATCTCTCAAACTCCTTTAAATGTTTTATATTCACCTCCATCAAGAACCTCCTGAGGGTCCAAGGTAGTCTACCAAATGTGCATTTGTAGGGGCAGGGGTGTCCTAGATCCATGTCTCTTCCTCCAGTGGAAAAAGCAAACAGTTGTGCAAAAGTGCATCTCCTTCCCCAGGAGCTATAGTCCATATGCAGGGCTTTGCAATCAAGACAATACCAGCATGGGAATACATGCATGAATCCTGCCTGTTGTGTGTTCCCAAAGGCAGCAAGCATGTCTTGCAACAGGCATGGGCTGTTTCAGCAGAGTGTGAGATGTGCATTCCTTAGACTAACTTCCTGAGCTCTCTGAGCGTGTGCACAAATAATACTAGTTGTGTTTCTTCTGCAGTCTGGAAAACAGTAAAAATATCTCTGCAGGCAAGACAACATATGGAAGGGGGGACAGCTGCAATCCTTGAAGAGCTTAGCCAAGTGGTTTAAGTGTGCCTGCTCCGTGAGAAGATTTTTATTTATACCAAAGCATTCTTTTTGAATGGTTGTTATCTTGTCCTTTTCTTTATTATAGCCTTAAAATGAAAATGCTCAACCTTCAGGCTAAATGCTCTATATAGGTATATACATAATATTGTGAATATGTCAGTAGAATGGTATATTAACACACAGAATAAAAGCATTTTGTAGAAGATATTGTAGCTCATTATTCCAGAGGATAGTCATGAGACAGCTAGGGGAAAGTATAGTCTGCTAACTTTTGGAAATGATAGGAAAGTACACGGTCTAGGCATAAGTTTACACGAAGTTGCTTATAAATAATTTTATAGGGGATTATGTAACTGTGAGTCTGGCTTATGCTGTACTCTATACATAAATAATCATGGCCACTGGACAATCTAATTCTGATTCACAGACACAGAATCTCTCTCCTGCCATCCACCTCTCTTGTCTAGTAAGGAATCCTTTGCCGCACCCCTACCCACTTTGACCCTAATTCATTGCCCATCTGACAACTTCATCCCTACTTGTGAAGTTACTAGAGAAAGAGCCCCTAAAAGATGACCCCAGCTCCTACTCTCAACCAGTAGACAACTTGAGTCTTTAGAACAACACTGATCATGACCCATCTAGGTGCTCCAACCAGGGAAGGACAGAGAACACAAGTCAAGGGAGTAACAACAAACATCACTGTCTTAGAAAGGCAATAACTCCCCTCTCCTGGCTCACCCCTGATGCCAGGATTTCTGGAATGTTCCCAGAGAAACCACTGAAAGCCCTTTCTCTCTTGCCAGAGTAACAATGCGATAGGAGCCGGGCGGTGGTGGCGCACGCCTTTAATCCCAGCACTCGGGAGGCAGAGGCAGGCGGATCTCTGTGAGTTCGAGACCAGCCTG
>NC_022023.1:17750227-17769217 GCF_000317375.1 Microtus ochrogaster
AGCTAGTTCCAGGACAGGTGCCAAAACCACAGAGAAACCCTGTCTCGAAAAAACCAAAAAAAAAAAAAAACAAAAAAAACAATGCGGTAGGACATTACCATGAGGGCGGAGTAGGTGTAGGGATAGTGATAGGCCAGGTAGCAGGTGTCCTCATTGTGGGGAAAGGTAACAGTGACGGTGAGGGTGTAATAGCGCTTCCCGGATGCTCCATCCACGGCAGCTGCATTTGGACGGTAGTGGTTTCTAAAGAAAGAAAGGAAGGAGCAGCATGAGGATGAGTGAAGATGAGGATGAGATGAAGATGCAGATGGGGTGGGAAGGCCCCATGAGTTCGTTCTACATGGCATAAACCTCCTCTGTTACATATTGACAAGTGAACAACTATTCGATGACAAGGAGCACTCCTGGCTCCAGGCAAGTGAATCCACTGGCAGCTCAGGTAACAGTTCAGCCACCCGCAAGCTTGACCCAGTGTCTCCCACTTGTGATATACATACTGTGGCTTCCCTTGCTGCATCTGCAGGTGAGCGCTACCTAGTCACTGTGCTGGGAAACAGAAGATGGTGTAAACAATGCTGTTTCATCTTGTCCTATAGAGGATATCCAACCAAACTTTGGTTCCCCAGTCCTTGTCACTCCGCACAATCATGTTAGCTATAGCTGATTCCTTTCCTTTTGTTTTATTTTGCTATGTCATGTCCAAAAGCTGTATTTTGTTGCGCGTTGCCCATCCTTTAGGCATGATGCTCTTCCTGCCCCTTCTTCTGTGGTGTTCCATATGTTTTGGAGGGAGTGATAAAGATATCCCATTCAGAGATGAACACAACCACCATTTATTCTTGGTGCTTTGACCATTAATGAGTCTCTATATTAACTTTCTTCAGCTATAATTATAAGCTTCTCTGGTGAAGGTATAATATAGCACTAAACTATGGAAATCAATCAGCATGCAGCTCACACTCTCTGTGCCTGACAAATGGATTTATAGCTATCACTACTAAACTAATGCGCGAAACAATCCCACGCCAGTTTGGATTCAAAGGGGTAATTATTTTAGGGGTAAAACTTACAAAACACCAACCGTCAGGAAAGGAGTCTAGTCGCTAAAGGAAGAGCCGGAACCAGGCGCGGGAAGCCAGCAAGCACAGACTTGCCGCTCTTTTCTAAAGAGAAATAGATCACGCCCCAGTGGGCTGGTCTTTCAGCGGCTATTGGCTGAAGGAGGGAAAGGCACTCAGCATATTTCAGAGGCTATGGGCTGAAGTGCCTAAGGTGCTTCCCGCAGCACTAAACATTGAATTCCATCTCAAGATTCACATATGTCCTCTTTTGTTACTACTGTAATAAATCATTGTGCAAATGAAGAAATGAAAACTTGGAAAAACTAGTTGACTTTAAACCAAAGAAGTGCCTGATACAGGATTTGAACTCAGATTTCTCTAGCGGCAAAGACTGTTCTTTTCACTGCACAGTAAGTTCTTACCAAAAGAAAGCCTTTGTCATCCCAAAGGTGACTCTACTTCTTAAAGCTTGAGAAGGCACATTTACCTTTGTCAGAGATGAAGGAGCAATTTCGCTACTTCAGAGAACAGAATCAAAGTAAATTGGCCCCAGAAGGGCATTCCAAGAAATGTTTTCCATACACGCTGCCAGTTACATTCGCATTTCGCCTGTTGATGTTGAGACAGCTGTAAGGCTTCCCTGTGAAATGCTACCATCCAGGCTGCATGGTAATGCAAAATACACATAACACCAAAGACGCAAGTTCACCTTTGACGTGACATTAGCTTGTTGCCTCGTTGTGAGCTTTTAGGATTTGGGGTGAGAGCGAAGGAAAAGACAAGGAAGAAAGAAATTACTATTTGTGTGTTCTTGTAAAACATAGAAACTGGCTGTTCTTTTCTGTTTTTAGCTGCCTTCTTGTTCTCCTCACCACCACTAAGCAGAAAAAGGCAGTTGTGCACGAGAAGAACTAAGAGCACACTATCATATTTCCTGTGCTGTTTTGATTTTTATAAAACTAGGGGCAGGTGCATGAGAGGTTGTCAGGCCTTCTGACGACAGCCCAGTACTTTTCTTACTTCAGCTTCTGTCTGCATGACAAACCTGAGCCTTTAATTCCGGGAAAAAGAAGATACTCACCCCCCATAACAAATCAGGGCCGAGCGACTGTCCCACATGACGTTTCAATCACACTAATAGTATCTATTTCCCATGCACTCAGAGAGACAGCTTTAAAAGAGTACCTTTCCCCCATGGTCTTATCAAGATCTTGAGATCTAATTGAGTCTGTTTTTTCAGATTTCTCCAAAGTTTTGAAGTTTCTCCAAAAGCTGAGACTGTGGTTATTAGAGAGTATGCACAGAAGCAGATGGCGCCAGAAGGCATGGGAGGCACATGTGTTCTGTCTTTATTTGCTTTCTGATTGGACTTGCAAGGGCTCTGATGAAAAAGGCACACTTTCTTTCTGTCTAGCTGAATAACAAATAGGTACTGGTCAGTTCCAACTCCTAACCAAGAGAAATGAGCCAGGGACAGTGCGTTAAAGCATGAAAGAGTGTCCAATCTATAAATAATATACACATGAGTAAGCAATTGCACACGCGCACGCACACACACACTCATGAATATGAAAACAGGTAGAAACACGATCCAATGCCTAAAATCACCAGGTTCTTTAATTATAAACAGTGGGGAGAGAATCAGCATCTTGATTTGAATATAATAAACATACATAAGAACCATTTGTAGCCGTCTTATTTGGCAATCGCCTTACTGTTTCATAGGTCTGACTGTGAACTATGAGGAAGAGTAGTTGCCTGCAGCCTTACATATTAAGGCTTTGTAGGTTGATCCCTATACACTGAAGTCACATGACAAGTACATTCACCCAACACAAACCTAGCCCTCCTCCACTCGGCTACAGAGAAAGAGGGAGCAACAAAACCTCTGTATCAGTCCTTACGTTCTTCACCACTGGAACAAGACCTAGACTCAAGGAAAGACCAGTCCCAGTGGAATGGCAAGAGAAATAGCATGAGCTGAGACCGTGGTTTAAGATTCCGTGATTCCAGTGATGGAAGGGAAGAATCCAGATAGTAGTTTTGACTGTATGAAATCTTCTTACACATTTGCATATACACACATACATACACATACATACATACACACACACACACACACGTACACATCTCTCATATTGCCCCTGTTGCCTAAGGATACCAACTCCTTCCCTGGCACTTTCCCAAGATGGTTGTATCCTGTTAGAACCGAAGAAACTGGAAACTGAACATCAGCCTATAGAGAAGGAAAGGCCGCTCTAGAAAGCTTTGCTGCAACCTCTAGCGAGGAGTCTAGATTCTGGATGAATCTAAAGAAAATGGCAGACTTTACCTCTGGGTACTTTTCTGGCCATCACACTCTAAAGGAGGGGGACAAGGCTTTCAGACAACGTTCTTTAGGGACCTTTGATGGTGTGTCTCGTAAGTTTCTACAGCAAAATTGGGCTGCCATAATTCAATATGTTGATGGTAGAATAAAGTCAACCAATTGGTTGGTTTTGATTTCTCGGTCACAGTGGGAACATACTGAAGGATGTCTTCAAGGCAGGAGCATTCAGCCTTCCCACATCAGCAGCTTCCAGTGCTGCCAGGGCATAGAAAGCCTTTGGCATCATCTTCATTTGCCCTGTTCCCTCTCTCAGCTCAAATATTTCCCCTTCAGGAATCCTTCTACAACATCCCACATAGTCCTTAGACACCCAGAGCTCCCTCAATGCTAATATCCACCGAAAGGACTGGGTTTATTCCCTTGTGTGTTGCTGTGCTTGGCATTTGCGTGTCATGCCTGAGCACGGTAACTGTTCATTTGAAGTTTACAGAGTAAATGGAGCTAAGGTTTCCTGAGTAATAATTGACATGTCTCATCCATCTTAATGTTACCCTTTCAGGTAGCATTACCTTTCAGGTAAAACTACCCTTTCTGGATAAATGCTTTTTATACGTTCTACAGGTGGAGACTTTGGGGCTCAGTGCTGCAAAGTATCTTGAGCAGTTCTGCAGAAGCAGGACTCGGTGTGGACTTGCTCTGAAACCAAGATTCTTTTCATCATATAATTTCCCTCTTAGAAATGAACATAGAGGCAGGAGAATTTTTGTTCAGTTCAGCAAGTAAGAATATGAAGTTTTGATCTGTGTACACCAGGACTGCTACAAATTTAGAAAAACAAAGAAGGAATATAAAAGAATCCAGCAAGAGCTAGCTCCTAACTAGTTAAGGTGAGCTGTACACTATGACTTGATCATCAGCGCTTGACTCCTTTAAGATGGCTCCAGTAATCACCGCTAACAACTATTTCCATGACTTGAATAGCTACAGTATTCACTATCTTTGACTTACTGTGTTTTTTGAATTGTGTTATTATTTTATTATTAAAGTGGCCCTTTAATCTTCAGAGCTGCTCTATGGAGGTAGATGCCATTTTTATCCTTATTTTATAGACAAAGAAGCTAAGATTGATTAAAGTTGGGATAATTTGTCCAAGGTCACTGTGATGAAGGAATGGTGGGTATGGACTCCCAAGACCAATTCTTGCTTCTCAGCATCTCCTCTGGGTGGAAAGAAAACCAAGTCCAACTATCAGCATGCTTTTAAATCAGCTGGATGCTAGATAGGTCATTCTGGGACAAAGATGACCTGGGTTACACAGACCAGGCTGCTCCACAGTTAAAAGCATCCCCTTCCCTGACCCATTCATCCCCAGAAGGATTCGCACTTTGGTACCCATAAAGCCTTCAATGAGGCGGGAAGAAAAGTACACCGGGCAGTTACAAATCATATCCATCTCCACCGGTGCTCAGAAACAGTCTAGGAGGTTGTTTGTCATTTCAGTTCTCCTGTGAGTGTGTGAAATTAGCAAACACGAAAGGCACACTTGAATTAGGCAATCTCACAGTGATGGTGTGGCCCTTTCACAAGGGTGCGTCATTTGACTTAATGGGCTCTAATAAGGCAGGGCGGTCAGAGTCGCCCGGCTTCCCTGCGACTGCGGCACCCCTAATATTCTATATAGCACCAGATCTCTCTCCTGAGATCCCTCGGAAGGATGGATGATGGCAGCGCTCTTGTATGGCATTCATCTTCATGAATGAGCTGTTCCATCTCCTCTCATGAGCGGAGATAAATGTCAGAAGAGATCAGCCGCAGTGTATTACACGGCCACTCAGCGCCGGCAGGAAGTTTCCTTCCCTCTGCCCTTCAGCACTGAGATTGCTTTAGACCAGCGCTGGGAGAGGACTGGGGAAGGCGTGAAAGCCACAAGTCAGGAGGGGGAAGCTGGCCACGGGGAAGTAAATAAAACAAACCAACATGTCCTTGCTTACTTTATGAGCGACACAGAAAAAAAATGAGTACACCCATTTTGTTCTTTCGTTTCAAGTCATCTTTCACCCCGCCAAATAGAGTGGTCTTGGATACGGAAGCAGAATAGAAGGTATAGAAGGGGAGATGACTGAGTTGTGCAATACAGAGGCAATATTAGAATTTCTCCGAAAATGTATTGTTTAGCTAGGTAATAAAAAAGAAATTAAAATTCCTAATATTTAATGGAGGATTGACCTGACTAGTCTGTGCAGTCCTTGTCAACCCATATATGACAAGTAATTACAACATCATCACCTTGAATTGAGGGCAGTGAACTCAAACCCTCTCCCCTGCTTTAATCAGGGAGAGATTACAGAAAGCACACTAACTTCTACATCAGCTGTCTTGTGGCACGGAGCGCATCATCAATGGCTCCAGCTAGGCTTTTGATGAGCGGGCAGCAGTAATGACCTGGCCCTCCCTCTGTCTTTTGCTTTTAGCTTCTGGCAAAGTATTTCAGCATCCTGAAGCACAGTTGTTGAGGGATCTGCAGATCAGCTTCTCTAAACTACCCCTCTCAGGACAGGCACTTGCCTTTGTAATGTTTAGAAATCACAGATTGATGACATCATGACATTGCAAAAACATATAACAGGAAAAGAGCAAACTGCAAACAGATGAGCCCCAGACCTTCGGTCCTAGCTTTCTCAAGAGTGCTATACAGAATCTGGTTAGATGTGGAAAACTACCACGTTTGTTCAAATTATTCAAAAGTGTGGTTTTCACACACACACATACATGCATGCATGCATGCACGCGCACACGCGCACGCGCACACGCACCCGCACACACACACACACATAAGCACACACACGAGTTTTGTTTATTCGTTTGTTTTCCAGACAGGGCCTCACTATATAATCTGGGCAGGCTAGAAATTGATGAGAATCCTCCCGTAACCTCTGACGCTCTGGGATTTCAGACATGGGCTACCAGTCAACCATAACTATAGTCTCAATAGTGAAGCCCATTGCAACTGTATAGTGTGTGCTGAGCTACCAATAGAATAAAGATTGAGCAAATCTTTGTTTCATCTTGTTTTCTCATAATTTTAGCACTTCTATGTTTCTCAATGTATGGAATAGCACAGTTAGGTGAAATATTTAATTTTAAAGTAATTTATGAACGAATATTTATTAACTAGTGCATGGATAATTATTCCACGCTGCTAGTAGTTTTCTATCAAAATAATTTGGAGCTGCTTGTAATCGATAACCATTAATGGTGTAAGTCAGCCAATATACCTTTGAAACTGTTCATTTTTTCTGATCAAATGAAGGCCTCATTCCTTCCAAGATTTTGTTGCCTTCATGCTTGCATTTAGCCACCCAGATACCACACTCATATTTCTCCTTACATTGAGCATCCTAACACTCCCTTAAAACAAGACATTCACTGGGAATCAAAGCCACAATGACAGCAGAGCATCTGAGTTCATACCGACATAGAGAAGACTAGGAATCATAAAGGTCCGGCTCTAACACTCCAGAGAGAATAAATGCAAAAGTGAAACAAAGAAAGGCTCTACAGCAGATCGATCCACAGATTGTGATGGGAGACTGGGCAGAAGATGTGGAACGGTAAACATATTTCATAATAGACAGAGGTGTTGTAATCTGTGGGTGAAGAGCGATTGTGCGTATCTGGCCTGTTGCTGTGTCGTGTTGTTGGAAGCGCACTGTGGTGAACGATTGTAAAACAAACCACATCACAATGCAGCAGCCTTATCCGTTCATCTCTGTTCCATTCACGAACAGAATATGAAAAATGAACTACATTATACATGCATGGTTTTCATCTTACCCCTCCGTTACTCCTTAATCACATAACAATTGTCTTGTTAATGAGTCTAAAAGCTATTAACGGTGGCTTCCCTTAGGCCAGGGCTGTGCTTTCTGATATGTGTCTTCATCTTTCTCCTCCAAGGGGACACCTGCTCTCCTTGAACTTTATTCTTGCTCCCCAGTTCCAGGAGGAGCCCCCTACTGGCGGGCTCTAGTCCATTGGTTTAAAAATGCAAAACCTTGTGTTTGGGCAATCCTCATAAACCAGACCCTAGCAAGTTTTATATTAAGTCTTTTACATCTATTGACACTAACTGTTTTCAAAGGAAATTAAAAGATATTTCTGACACAATAAAAATTAGATTCCATATTCGTTCCCTGCAATTTGAACTCTACAACCCTGGGGTGATTTTTAACCTAAATCTCCCTGTGCCGTAAAAGGAGTCCTAGGGGGGTCCTAAGATAAGTGGGCTAGGAAGTAATTGCCATTTAGGGGAATAGAAAAGCCAACAAAGCTGTAATATTTTGCTATGCTTCTAAAGAACATATGAAAATACTGTTTGGATCCATATTTTAATATATCGAGAACCAAGGCTGCCAGCTCCTTTCCTGCAGATTGTCTGTCAACTCAGCTCTGTGTGTTCTGTGCCAGTGTTATCTCTAGAGTGACTTCTGCTTTTATCTAAACAGAACAACAAGCCTGCTGACCTTTCCCGTCAATACCATCCCCAGAGCCCTGAAGCAGAGAGACATTAAGTGTATATTCACCTTCCTAGTCGCCGATAATCATCCCAAACTCTAGATTATCTGCTGGTAGAATGTAAGGGACCTGTTGGAATATTAGAAGATGAGCCTTACTTCGGTCGAGAAAAAAGGCAGTAGGCTATTGATTTTTACAAGATCTGGCAATGAGTTGGAAAGGTATTGTGTAAAATCTGCCTGTCCTAACATTGCTTAGCCTTTGTTTACGTACTTGAATTTATGTGCATGTAGGAAAAATGCACATGTAAATAACAAATCCATTTATTTTGTTAAGAATATGGATAATTTAAGTTTTCACCACAAATTTGCTGAGTAAATTGATGAAACTCTTGCTGCTGGTTGGAGACTAAATATGAATAATGTGACCCTTTCCTCCTTTGTTTTGGACACAAAGCTATCTTGTTATGGAAGAACGCACATATGTACACTTGTCATGTGGTCATGCATAGAATCAGGGCACAGCCTCTCAGACTTCCTGTTCATTGGGTCCATTGAAAAGAGGTGAAGAACTAAGGCTTCAAGTACTAACTATAGCTTCAGTATGGACCTGACCTGACAATAAAATTCAAAAGTTTAAACAGTCATGTGTGAATAGAAACTAATCATTTTTCAGTAATTCCAAAATTACTGAACGGGGGTTTAATATGTACCATTTCATCTAAAATGTCTTAAGGCAAGGTATTGACAAGTATGGCAGACAAACGGGTTGTGGATGTTTATAAGATCAACAGGAAAAAGAAAAGGCATAAAGAGAAAAATTTGAGAGCAAATGTCTGTGCACATCAAATGAAGCCAACTGACGTACTTGTAGTAGCAAATTTCAGAGCCTGTCCGTATCCAGGCAGGTCGGCCAAGAAGAGCCTCTTTCACAGAGTACAGGGTCGGCTGCATCCCTATGAAAAAAAAAAAAGAAAGAAAAAGAAAGAAATAAACCACAAGAAAAGAGAAGAAGCCAAATGATCGTGACCTCCAAAGATATCTAGTTCTTGATCCCTCAAGGCTGTGCTGTGAACATTCATTATATGTGGTCAAAGAAACCTTTCAAACATAATTCAATTTAGATATGGAGCCAAGGTGATTATCCCTGCGGGTCCTGAATGTAACCACAGATGTCCTTCTCAGGAGGAGGCAAAGGGAGGTTTGACTAAAGAAGAGAAGCAATGTGACTGGAGACATTCTAAGTGTGCTACTTGCTTCATAGGAGGAGGTGCCAAAGCCAAGGTGTGCAAGGAAAACAGCTGTGCAATTAGAAAAACTACACGAATTCTCCCTTAAAATTCCCAGGGAGAACAGAGCCCTGCATACACTTAAAACCCCATTTTTCAGGAAATGAGTGCAAGAGTCAAGGCTCATGTTTTCTTTGTTCGGAATGAGTGTCTGTTCTAGGCAGTATGGAATAAAGGGAGGGCCCAAGGTCGTATGAAATAAAGATGGTGCCCACAGTTATTCTTCATTCAAAGCCACCCAAATACTCCAGGAAGTGAGCTTTCCCAAGTAGATCATGGGTATTTAAACCTTTCCAGCATGTTCTGAGTATGTAAAGCAGTGCCCAGGTAGATTTTGAAGCGCTCCTGTCTCACAGCAACCAGGCCAATATATTTAGTCTTGTGATATTTAAAAGACGAAAAGGAGAGATAAGCGAGAGCATCTTCCAGGCTCCAAAGTGAAAAATCTGCACCTCAGAATGCAGTGCAAAACTGTGTGCACCGCTCGCATTCTGTGGGAAGTGAGAAACCCTCCCCATCCTTCCATATTTACACTGTGCACTGTCCCGCTGGCAGGCAAAGGTCACCAGTCCAGCCTCAAGTCTTCTAGGACTCAAAAAGGGCTCCTGACAATAATCCAAACAATCAAGAAGTGTCACCATCCATGATATATACAGAAACCCCCGGGCCCCAATAGTTCGTACCATAGTTGAACTGGCTGTTGGGTTTCTCACAGTTGATGACGTTGAAGCGGTAAGGGACGGCAGCCTTCATGCCGCTCACCTTGAAGTAGAACCACTGCTGGTGCTGGGAGCTGTTTACGTCAGCGTTGACCAACAAGTCATACTCGAACCTGTAGAGTCAGAAGCGAGATCAAACGGTGGAGCTGCTCTTCAAAAATAAAAAGGTGCTGTTTTTGTCTACTTTGTGCACACTCTCCCATTCTTGAGCCCAGATAAATGACATTTGTCTTAGGATTTCTATTGCTGTGATGAAACACCGTGACCAAAGCAAGTTGGGGAGGAAGGGGTTTATTTGGCTTACGCGGTCATTATTGACGGCAGTCAGCGCAGGACCTGAAAGGGCAAGAACCTGGAGGCAGGAGGTGATGAAGATGTCACGGAGGAGCGGTGCTTGCTAGCTGGTTCATCATTACTTGCTCAGCCCACTTTCTTATAGAACCCGGCACTACCCATGCAGGAACAGCACCACCCACAGTAGGCTGGGCCCTCCCCCCCTCCCCCCACCCCCCCCCCCCCGTCAATCAGTAATTAAGAAAATGCCCCACAGTGAGAATTTATGGAGGAACTTTCTCTACTGTGGTTTCATCCTTTCAGAAAACCGCAGTTTGTCATAAGTTGATACAAAACCAGCCAGCATATTGTTATGTGGTAATTATGGAAAGATAGAGCTTGGTACAAGACACAAGAGTAGAAGAGAGCTAATTGATGGAGCCCCACCCACCTCTCACCCTATGACTGTCGGGACCCCACCAATGAGCTCACTGTGCAATAACTAAAGTATACTCCACTGGGTGGGTAAATCAGGTCCACAGGCAATTCTATGACCCTTGCTTTCTATTGTTCCCATAGTGCTGGCTCCGAAAAGCAGGCATTAAAAATCCTTACTGAAATGTTCATTTTCTTACAATTTATTCATTCATTCTAACTATCACTGATTTCTTGAGGATTATGCTCTCTGGTCAAAGGCAGATCTAGAGAAAAAGAAGTTGAGCTACAGCAGCAACTTGGGCAGATTCTGGACTGAAAATAATCCAGGTAGGAGACTCTAAGTATTACCTCCTGGGTCCCCCTCATTTGACTTTAGAAATAAAAAACGAGGTACACAGTGTGTGATTGGTTCCCTTTCTTTAGAAACCTATGCTTACATTTGGGTGTGTATAGCTCAACATCCCACCTCCCACTGTAAGAAAAGCAAAATCAAACAGAAGCCATGGGACAAAGCAGAAGCTTAGCTGATAGTAGGAGAAGTAGGTTGGAAAGTTGGCGGGATTGTCTTTGTCTTTAGATCAAGTAACTCAACTTGCCTCAGTCTTATGTGTCAGGCTTTGTTGCAGTTGTTTACGTACAAAAGGAAAAACAAAAACCAAAAGGATCGTATTGTATATAACTCTCCCCCGCCCCCCAAAAATTAACTTCAAAAATGACATGTTAAATCTGAGCTACACTAAGCTCTAAGTTCGAGTCATGGTGAGCATGTGTCCCTGCGTAACAGCATGACGGCTGAGTGCTTGCCATGTGCCATGCACTAATCCATGAGTTTTATGGGGACTAATTAATTTTAACAAAGCAGGTGTTACTGCTAACCTCATTTTTCAGACGAGAAAAATAAAAGCATGGAGTGGCTAGGCAATTCAATCCTAGGCCAGCTAGAAAGAGGTAGAGGGAGAAGGAGCCATGGTTATTTGATTGCAGCCTGTGAGGCTACTATAGCATTAACTGTTATCGACTGCGTGATTCATCAGACGTTCACCCATAGAAGAAGGCTTATCTAACTAGCAAGTCTAGTTCATTCTGTGGCACAATTGTCTTACATCAAAGAAGCATGTAAAAGGATTATTTCACCGCAACTGGAAAGAGATCAACTCCTTCGTTTTAGCTTTTTAACCCCATCTCTAGTCTGTCCTAGCTGTGGGGTCATTTTCTTTTCATAAAATTTCATTGGTAGCTTTTGCCAGAGATGTATAACAGGGTCCCTGGAACAGAGGATGGAATCCAAGATTGTTGCCTCCTAAATACAGCCCTGTGGAATTAATAGTTTTCGGGAAGAGAAGGAATCGGGAATGTCAGGTACCCTTCTGTGTCAACAGGTCCAGCCTTGGAATAATGGAAGCATAAATATGTACTGAGAGAGTCTCAGACACTGAACTATGGAAGTGCTATTTAGAACACAAATATGCTATAAATAGAAACACATGTATGCATATGGTGAACAGTTCACCTTGCTAAGTTATCAGCCAATGAGTTCCTTCATTGGCTGCTGACAAACATTTGAAAAGTGGGGGAGGAAAACTCTAATTGCTAGGTAGCATTTGCCAATTTTCTTGGTAAAGATACTAATATGAGGTCACTGAATGGATAAGGGCAAAAAATGGCCAAGCCCTGCTCTGCTGACAGAAACCACACCTGCAGCTCTTCTTACTTACTCTCGCACTTGGATGGCTTTGCGAAGATTTCCTGATTCAAACTTGGAGTGGAATCTTAAGCAGTCAGAAACAGATCCTTGTGAAGGCCTATGAGAGAAGAGGGAATATGTTAACATGTCATATCTCTATGCTTAGACACAGTTCTATATTTCTTAAAGATAAGATGTCTTTTATAATGTTTGAAACAGAATTGTCAGCATGCTGGTTTTAGAAACAGAAGTGGATTGCCAACATGGAACACATGTATTAACTCCCATGAACAGAATTCTCCATATTTCCCATTCCATGGTTGTCCAGGACCACCTACCCAGGCTCATCTAAACTGAAGACGACTTTATTTACAACATCCCTGGGCTGGAGGAGCCTCCGGATATCCTCCAGTATCTTGATCCTTGAAAAGAAAATTGGAAGCAAGGTAAATGTTGGTGCCCACTCTTTACCTCAGTCTTAGAAGTCATTAGAAAAACACAGAAAGAAAATCTGCTTAACACTGCCTCAGCCTTAGGATCAGGGGTACAGACAGCACTGTCCTTCTGCTTCCCCTCTTTAGGAAAACACTAAGATACATGAGCAGCAGGTGCATGGGAAAGTAATAGATTTTATTTAAGGGATTCATAGCTTGAAGGAAGTCATCTAGAGAATCTGGGCTAGAGTACTGAAGTTCTTCTGGCTGTATGAATAAGAGATTCCTCTGCTCTGAGGGAGCTTTGAGGGAGGAATTACCACTATTGACTATCTGCATCCTTGAAGCTTGCATGGCTCCAGCCAGCCAGGCTTCTGCTTCGTATTTATTCCATACATTTACATTCCTTGAACTCTGTTCTCTAAGTGAGGTCAGCCTTCTGTCTGAATGAAAAAAAAAAAACTATCTGTGAGATTTAAATAAGAGGGATAGAAGAAGTTGAAGAGGGATTTCTTACCTCTCCTCACATTCCCAATTAATTTTGCTGACTTTGGTTAAGAGAGCGGAGAAGTTGAACTGAACCAACCCAAAGCCTGAACTGAGAACAGAGAGGTTCTGTGCAGAAGTAAGATGTGAAACAGACCACCTACGAAGTCGTAAGCATGAGGGGCCTGACCGTGGCATTCGTGTTGAAATGAGATCAGTCAAGAATTCAAGTGGGAACTATTCTTGAACCCTACCATCAAAAGAATAAGTTGCTGAAGACATGAAATTTAAATTAAACCAAGATTCTGGTCTTCACATTTGACTCTACAGGCTTCAAATATGTATACCCGTTTTTTTTTCCCTCCAGAGAAATATGTTTTCCTTCCTTTTATCAGATTTAATTTTAATCTCACTGTGCTGATCCAAAAACAATGCAGTCTTTCTTGAATTCTGGCAATAATCTATCATTTAGGATTTCTGCCCTGGAGAAAACATGGGGTGTTTTTCCATCCCTTCCTCAGCGATACAACAAAACCACGCTCCAAACACTAGGAATGGAAATATGCTACTCTTCTCTATCAGGAAGAAATCAAATGCCAATTTGTAGTAAATACAAAAGAGATCTCAAGCAATCAGCTCCTTGTTTTTCTGAAAAGCTTCCTCGTAAGAAAGGTTCCAGTATGTAGAGACGCTACATGATGTTCCCCGCTGTGATAGCTTGGATATGATTCAAGGGTTCATATTAGAATCATCCAAGAGATTCTCTGCCCAGAAATACATACCTACCACTACCCCACACTTGCTATATCGATGCTCCAGTTCAGAGGCAAGATTATGTGTCTCCAAAGGGCTTTGAGGTACTCCAGGCTAATGCTTACTTTCCAACAGTTGGAAGATATTTTAAAGAGAAAAATCTATGACTTCCAAGTCAGTAACACCCTCACCTCTGTACTCCCCTTTTGCGATCCAGCATGGGCTGAGCAGTGGGAGGTGGACAGTGACCCCAGAAATCAGGAAATGCCATGGTCTCAAATCCCACAGCTGATCTGGTCCTCACAGCATTCACCATGTAAAGATGCGGATCGTGGAAAGGTATGTGCTTGGGATGTGTGTGCAGAAGCTTCTCGGCCACTTCACTGCTTTCTTCTGGCTTAGTGGAGTTGGAAAATGAGGAACTTATCCTTGGGAAGGAAATTGATTCTATGTCCCAAGCAGCCTCTTCTAGGGAAGCTTGGACGTCAGAGGTATCGTGTCCAACAGACACTGTCTCCAAGCCATTTTGTCGTATACTTTGGTTGACATTCGATATAGGTCTTTGTTCTGAGGACAGCTGTATACTGGACTTCCTTGTCTTCACCGTGTCCAGAATGGAACTGTGGACTCTGTCTTCTCCTTCTCGTCCCCAGGAGCTGTGATCCTTGTTGAGGCACTGTTGTCTTAGAGTGGTAACATTTGGAATGTGACAGTGATTGGCACATGGGATGTCTTTGAGGTTCAAATCATCTCCATATTTGGGTTCTAGTTCCTTTAAAGTCAAAGTAGAAAAAATGCCTATATTAATGTGTCCTTCCAGAAAGAGAATACAATTTGACCCCTATGATAGCTGTCTGGACCCAAGGCTAAGTGTAACTCTTGTGATTTAGGGATCTTTCCAAAGAGCCAAGCAAAGGTGAAAAAAAAAAACTTTAAGAATAAATGAATGCCAGAATCACACAAAAGTCATGCTCAGAAGAGAATTTGGATGAGTCTAATATAGTTCTATATAGTTTGAAACTTTTTGCAGCCCCCCCCATTCAATTACAGCCTGAGTGAACAGCCTCTTTTATAGAGGCTCAAGTGATACACGAAGGAAAGCCTTCCACTGTGCCCCAGGCAGTGCCTTTGATTTGAAGACAATTCTGTTGGGTTTTTTTTTAAGTCTTCATACTGAACTGAAAATTTTTTTTCACTGAAATTTTGACCACTGATCATCTTCTTCTTTCTAAAGTGAAATAGGATATATCAAGTCCTCTCTACGTGTGCCCCTCTCTGCCCTTTGATGTGGTCAGACTCATAATTTGTTAAAAGCAATTAGAAAATAACAGAGATCAAAAGACAGGTCCAAGACTCAATATCAGCAACAGCAGCAGCAGCAGCAGCAACTGCACACTGGGTTAGGACCGCCAGATCCAGATTAGATTTTACTGACGAGAAAGCCTGGAATCTGGATGGTGACCTTTAACAATCTATCTATGGTGATGACCTTTCCAATTTGGCAGAAAAACACCTAAATTATCCAGAATTTTCATTTGCTTCTTAGTGTGGAGCCAGGGCTCTATGCCCACACATCAGGTTATGGTTAGTAATGTGTCATTTCATGTCAGTTCCAGAGTATCAGGCTTTAGGACCCTTGAGAATGTTCTGATCTTACTATCCTTCTTCCTTCTCTATCTCTCTTAGAAGGATCTAGAACCTATGGTGATGGTGAACAATGTGAGCTTCTGAACACCTCTGTTTGGATTCTCAGGTCCCGCAAAGATCACACCATACACCATCAAGTACACATCAGCAGCCTGTGCTCACCTCAAAGCTACAGGAGAGCTCAGGACAGAGAGCATCATACTGTGCCAGCTCCTCCTCGGGTCGGTCAAGATCAGGTTTAGAGCTCAGTTTGTCCATATCCGTTTCCAAGTCATCATCCTACAAAACAAAGAATGGGTCACAGTCAAGACATCTACCCTACAGGGTGTCAAGACACAATACATACCTGTTTCTTTGCCAGATGAGGCCATGAGTTCTTTACCTTCAGATCAGAATGCTAGCACAGTCAGGAAAGAATTTGACATACTAGGTTATATTTTTAAACTTAAAAGAATGAGGTCATAAACCTTTTTAGACCAGGTATGTCAGTATTTACCAGCCATCATCAGAAATAAATAATAAAGCGCGCTATAAGAAATTCTTGGTGTTGTTCATAAATAATAGCATCTCTGCTATTACCCTTTTTCACCTGCCTACCTTTGTTGTGTGGGTGTTTCACCTGCAGAAACATTTAATGATCTCTTTGTATGAGCAACTGCCTTCCTAGGTACTAAAGAGTTCGTGGTGAAGGAACAAAGGTTTGTGCTCCTGTGGGACTTGTCTTCTAGTAAGAGAACTGAGACAGAAACAAAGTAAATGGAACACAGTTTTTTCTAACGGGGGCAAGCATCCTAAAAGCACTGGAGGGTAGAGACAAAATTGCCATTAAAAGTGTCTGGGTCCAAGGTTCTACTGCAGCTGGGGTTTGCGTTGATATCCATGGCCCATGTTGCCACCAAGGGCCATTTGAATGCCCATGGACCATTCTACCACCTAAAGCCATGGTGAGGTCCATGGACCATGTGGCCACTGGAGGCCATACTGATCTGAGTGGCCATGGCAATGGCTGGGCCTGTGCTGCCTTTGAGGACCAGGTTGAAGACCACAGTCCCACTGCAGCCAACATCTGTGTTGATGGCTGTAGCTCCTGTTACCATCCAAGGCCAAGTGGATGTCTGTGGTCTATGCTGTAGCCTGGGGCCATGTTGATGTCTGTGGTCTGGGCTGTCTCCCTGCGCCTTGTCAGGGTCGATGGCCCTATTACAACTAGGGCCATGTTTGTGATCTGTGCTGTTACCAGAAACCAGGTGGAAGTCCATGACTGTGGGTTTCCTGCTGACTGTGCAGAGCAAGGAAGCTTCTTTGGCCGTGTGATCTTGCTTTCTTTCCATATCCTACATCAAATGTCCTTCCTAGAGGACAAATACCTACCACATAGGAACACATCTGGAAAGCTAAGGAAAACCTGCCAGTCCTGAAGGCCTAAATCCAATAAAATGTGAGAAATAGATGCTTGAGCCAGTGGCAAGGAAGACGATGTAATGTTCCATCCATCTTACATAATTTTCCTACAAACTCAAATCAAAAGAAAAGTAAATCGCCTTGGTTTGGCTTAATGATCCATTTGGGCACCATTCAGGCAGGCCTCCACACCCAATACTCTTGTCTCTCTAGGCTGTGTCTGTGTGTGTAGAAACACACATGCACAAATACACATACACAAACACATATACACAAACACACATATACAACTGCGCATACATACACAAACACCCAGAGACCCTGTGGTTTGATCTTTGCATCTCCAGGAACCCTCGTCATATCTTATAAGGCTATTTATACTCCTCTAAGGATGGACCTGCTATTACATCCTCATATTATCCAAGATACTGACAGCTCCTTAATCCAGATAATGTTTTATGACCCTTCCTCCTTAAACTGGAACTCTTGGGCACTGTCTCTGCCCTGCCTCACACTTGCTTGTTCAAATCGTAAGTGCTAATTTGGTCTTTAGTAAGGACAACTCCCAAGTTCACGACAGCGTGAACTCTGACAGTAAAAACAAAATCTTGTTTGTTTTTGTATCATACAACCAACCCCCAGAACTTTGCCTGATGTATATGGATCATGTCCAAGAAAGCACCAGAAAGAAAGAGAGAGAGAGAGAGAGAGAGAGAGAGAGAGAGAGAGAGAGAGAGAGAGAGAAACTCAAAGGGAAGCAAAGTAACATGAGGGAAGGAGAGTGTGAGTATATTGTATATTGTGTATTCTTCTCTCCCCACAGTTTGCTCAACTCGGATGCATGCACCAAGAACACACACAGTCAGCATCTTATCTCCATGTACTATTTCTCTTCCTATGCTGACCGTGACAGTATCTAATCAGAGCAGACCTTTCAACTCCTCAGACCTTCTACCCGCAAGATTTTCTTTTAAATATTTTTACTCGGATATAGGTCACATTTATCTGCCATTTTCAAATAAGAACACTACAGGATAAAGGCCCAGGTCAACTCTGTGTGTAGAGAAGAAACAGGCCTGGCTCCTTGTGCATGTCCCGGGCAGCAAGTGCTACAGTGTTCACCAGGGAAAAGCTAGCTTGCTGGAGGGCCAGCTCTCCTAGGCTGGCTGTGCCCCGATGTCAAGCCTAATTCCTATGCTACCCCATTGCTCTCCAGCTCAGATTCACACCCGATTCTCATCATCTCCCCAGCCATAGGCTTTGATGAATAGTTTCCAGGCCCTCACCAATTTATCTTCGGCTTCTTTCCCAGCGGGATTTTTATATTTGTTTAGCTTCCACTCCCTCCTAGCTCACCGTCCCCTCCAGAGTAGAGTCAGGGGAAATAGCCCTCTAGATAGCTGTGTGGAGTCGGCCGTTGTCATATGCTGTGTCCCCCTGCATCAGATACAAGAGGCAACTGACAGTGCATCCGACATCCAGTTATCAGAGTGCGAGCACGAGGGGAGTAGAAGGTGGCATTGATGAATGACTGCAGCGGCCCAGTATTATTCAAATGATTCCGCTCGTACTCTGTAGGCCTGCGTGGCCAAGCCACAGCAAAGAACCAATTTGCTACTGATGACTTCAGAAATGATTCTATTTATCAACAAAACCCCGTGAACATCAGACTGTCAATAGCAGTCTTAGCCCAAAGATGGGACTGAGAGATAGCCCCCTAGATGGCTGCCACTGTCGTCAGCCAAGTGAGAGACTGCTCAGACTGAGAACTCCAAAACCTCTTTCTCTCCAGGAAAGGACAGAAGGGGACAGAGGAAGAAAAAGAAGGAAGGAAGGGGCAAGGGGAGAAGGAGAAAAGATGAGAGGGAGGAACTTTTTCCTTTTATGTTTGTAAAACATTTTAAAGTGGTGTGTGTGGGTGTGTGTGTGTGTGTGTGTGTGTGTGTGTGTGTGTGTGTGTGT
>NC_022023.1:17769317-17804045 GCF_000317375.1 Microtus ochrogaster
GTGTGTGTGTGTGTGTGTGTGTGTGTGTGTGTGTGTGTGTTCTGCATGTGGGAAGATTGGGGGTTGCCTGTGTCTATGGATGCATATGAGGGGATGCACATGTGTTTGTTTATGCCCCTGTGTGTGTGTGTGTGCGCGCGCGCGCGTACGTGCACGCATGTGGGAGGATTGGGGGCTACCTGTGTCTGTGTCTGTGGGTGCATGTGGGGGAATGTATTTGTGTGTGTTTATGCCTCTGTGTGTGTGCATGCATGCATGTGTGCACACATGTGAATCTGTGTATGCACAGAGGTCAGAGGACAACTTGGAGAAGGTGGTTCTTTCCTTCTGCTATGTGGGTTCTGGGGATTAACTCAGAATATTAAGATCCACAGCAATTGCCTTGACCTGCTGAGCCATCTGGCTGGTACAGAAGAGTTTTTAACTTTGAATTTCACCTCTAGAACTCTCTCCTGGATCTTATGCTACAGATGACAAAATTAAGGAGCTATAAATGGAGAAACTTATCCAAAACTACATACAGCAGGAGAAGCAGAGGCAGAATTATAGAATGATAGACCAACTATCATTTTCTTAGGAGAATGGCTGTCAATTAGGAGTGATTTGGCGTTCCTAGAGATATTTTTGGTTCACGAATGAGTGGCAAAGTGATGGATGCCATGGGTGACTAGTGTGTACTGAACAGGGATGCTGGGAAGCATCCCACAATATGTAGGAAAGCCCCTTAAAATAAGAAATATCCAGTCAGGATTCAAGCAATAACAAAGCTTAAAATACCTATCACAAAAAAGCAGACTATGTACTATGTTCTTCAGATTGAATAACAGTCACACCCATTCATTCTGGTATTGTGGATGCCATTTTTACTGGCAAATTGAGTCATTGAAACAAAGAATATGTGGTTCAAAGACTATCAAATGGTTACTATGTGAACTTTGATTTAAAAAGAAAAGATTACTGACCTCCCTTTTGTGGAACACTGTGTGATAGGGAGCAAGGAGCATCACTTCTTTGGGAACTGAGCTGTACCCATTGTAAGGCAAGGAAGACTAATTCATATAGCTGTGAATGGGGATGCACAGGCATACATCCCTGTGCAGAATGGGCAGGGGATATGAAAACTGATTTATAAAGACTCGTGAGGTCTAGCAGAATGTTTCCTAAAACATCTTTCTATGTGCTTACAAAATACACCAACCCTAAGCATGAGTCCATCAGGCTCATCCTGATAGGATATTTGGATCATAATCAATAGATCTGATTCTACAGAGAGACTATATACCAGACATAGAAGATAAAAATGGCTTCTGCAAAACCCAACAGCAGTATCTGTGCCTTCGAGACATCACTATCATTGGAGTGGCATAGCTTAGTACGCACAGGAAGTGATATATTTACTTTTGCATAGTGTCAGTACGGCCGGGTGGTGGTGGCGCACGCCTTTAATCCCAGCACTCGGGAGGCAGAGGCAGGCGGATCTCTGGGAGTTCGAGACCAGCCTGGTCTACAAGAGCTAGTTCCAGGACAGGCTCCAAAGCCACAGAGAAACCCTGTCTCAAAAAACAAACAAACAAAAAAAAAAACATAGTGTCAGTACGGATAGTCTCCCAAGCAAGGGCTGGTTCACCTACTTCTTTCACAGCCTCCACGTCGGAGTCTTTATCCATCTCCTCCTCACCATCATCTTCAAAGTCTTCTGAGTGGAAAAATGAGATGAAAGAATGAGGATGCTGCCCCTGGTCTGGTATTTACTCTGTCACACATGGTGGCTTGCATCTCTGGCAAATAAAGGACCCATTACAAAGCCAACCCACTGCATCCCAGCACACTCAGACGCTCACTGATTTCCATGCATGCTGTGCAAATGAGCTCATGGGAGCAGAGTGCCATGATGCCTAGACTATTGTTCCATGAAAAAATGCAAAAATAATTTGGTCAGAAATGACACGCAAATGACGCTGCGATTATCCTCCCACTCAATTTGGAGTGTTGATGCAACTGTGGCTGTCTTAAAGTTTATAGATCACGTGCACACTAAACTCACTGTAATTTAGATAGCGCCTCTATTATGTCACTAATTTTAAAATAGAGGAATTGATTTCAGAATTATCCACTAATTTTATCAAGTATCAGCTGCCACGTGACAAAATATTCCAACTGGGGGAAACCTGTTCCTAGAACGAAGGTGAGTGCAAACAGCATTAGCATCTTTTCCTGGAGATCACATCATCCACATTTTCTAATAGTCTAAATGATGTATTCTGGGGCTTTACATGGTGAAAGTTTTATTTCAGTTTTGTTGCAGAGACAAATTAATTCCACCAATAGACATCACAGTGAAGGGATTGGGTCACAAAATTGCGAAAAGATTTGTTTTTCTTAATTAGATGAGACGACTGTGCGGGCATTCAGTAGCCACCAGGCAAAGCCACGGCACCTAGTAATGAGGGACAAAGGGAGTAAGCACAATGCTTGTTCTCCCTGCTCAGGAAAAAGTCTACCCCTTCATAAGCGTCTCTAATGAGCTTCTTAGAAGATCATGGTTGACCTGTTCAACAACCGCTCGGCATCGTTCCCCATCTCTCTGGCATGCTGGAAGATGCAAACACTCCTCCGAAAGCTCCCTTACCTTCAGTTAGAGCTTGTGGCGGCTCTGAGCTGGGGCTCCCGGGAGCTGAGAAGGTGTAGGCACTACTGGCTGTGAGCAGAGGAAGCAGGCTCTCGGGGTAGCATTGCCTGAGGATCTGAAGCGCCACAGAGATCACAGGTTCCACGCTCTTGTTGTCCAGGCAGGCCTGAACAGAGAGAATATTATACCAGACACTGTGCACAGCCCCCATGCTGGGACATTATTTCAGATGACGAAATGCACAGAGTTTAAGTGGACGGGTGACAGTCTTACTTTATAAGGTTTAGTCGTTTGAACATGCTAAGGGAGAATGATATCTAACCGGAATCTGCATTCTTTCATTTCAAGATTTCTTCTCAGATGGCGTTGGAAAGAATTTAGTCTGAAAGTAGGCTTGAACGCATTTCAAGGGAGGCTGTATCTGAGGCAAGTCCTTATCTGGGATGCCTGAGGAAAGAGGAGTGGCATATTCCTTCAGGCACCCTGAGTCACTGTAAATTATTGCGTAAGGAAGGAATGAGTGGCGGCTGAAATGATGGAAGTCTTGCTTTTGTCTTTCTGCTATTATCTGAATGGGAAGATATAAAGGAAAAAGGATAAAATATGAAATCATCAGGAAAGTCTAAGTAAGTCCCATGTGCCTAAATTAGCCCACCTGTTGGAATATCAAAGCCCAGTGTGCAGATCCTGCTTGGTACCCACCCAAAGCAAAGCAAACTTGGATTTGCAGAAGTAATATTTTGATGGTGACAGAACATGACAATACCTTCCTTTGCAGACACTGTGGGGGAAAAAAAATGTAAGAACAAGTTTACTAAATTGAGACAGAGTCAGTGTAGCTCGCTAACTCTTTGGCCAAAACACGTCCTCTTCTCCAGAAACTTGGAAAATGTGTTGTGTGCTGAACTTGGTGCAGAATATGTCCATGATGAGCCTCCAGTCTGAGAGGGTTAAAAGGGCCCAGAAAGTTCTGAAACCAAGACATGATAGTAGGTACTGAGCATCTGCCCCAAGGCCTGGGCTAAGGTGCTATCCTACTGTGGGACCTCTAAGTCCACATTGCAGGCAGCTCATGAAAGTAAAGAGAGAAAACTATCCATGAAAATGTAGCTGGGAAAAGGGCTCCACTAGCACAGTGCTTGTCGTGCAAGCTTGAGGCTCTTAGATGGCAAGGACCCACATTAGAAAAGCAGACAGCACAAGAAAGCACACCTATGATCCCAGCACTGAAGAGGGAGAGATATCAGGACTCAAGGACTTTAATGGACAGACAACTGAGCCAAATCAGTGGGCCCCAGGCTCAGTGAGAGAACCTGCCTCAAAAACTATGGTGGAAAGGAAATAAAGACATTAGATGTCAAGCTCCGACTTACTCTCTCCCTCTCCCTCTCCCTCTCTTCATCTCTCCCTCTCCATCCCTCCCTTTCCCCCTCCCCACACACACATACACACGCACACATATGCACACACAAACATGCACCAGAATTAGCAACAAGGGCTTTGGATACTGTTCAGAGTTGGAGCACTTGCCTAGAATATGTAAAGCCTGCATTCAATCCGCAGCCACCCCTGCACACCCAAAAAGCAGACTGCAAAATATAAGCGAGTCAACTCTCAAAACAGAAATGTCTTAATGCAATCAAGAATGCCCCCTTTTCCTTTAGTGGGCTCAAATGGTACCAATCAAGTGTCTCTGCGGACACAGCAGGAAACGCTCCCTGTGGAAAATGAATTAGTTGAAGACAGTTCAGCCCTTTGGCCTGGTCAGATGGCCTCAAGTGTTTGTTGTAAAGTTATTAGTATTGGAAAAAGGGAAAATGGAGTGCGGGAGAGAAAGAAGAAAGGTAAAGTAGATGCAGATTGGAGACGATGAGCTTCAGCCTTAGGGAAAATGGAACTAAGACCAAGCCAAGAACATCAAAGATGCCAGCATTCTGGAGCCCAGCTCTGTCTGTAATTGCCATTGACATGGCCACTGATGGTGATTGATGGCCGCTGCTATTTTGCTTTGTGTGAGATGGTCCAGGTGAGAGCCAAATAGAAGCGAGCTCATGCATCCTAAAAGTGTGGCTCATGCCATGAACCGAAAGAAGGGTATCGGGCAGGGTTATTAAAACATACAGCAAGCAGGGCATTAACAATAATGTCATATTGGGTGCCTCTTCTATTCAGAGGGACATGTTTATGAGTTTTAAAATTGATTATTGATTCCAAGGAAATAAAAACTCCTAGATTCACTTATTACCATGTCCCTTGTTAAAGAATCAGGCGCTAGGCAGGAGGACAATGTCAGAAGATATGATTAGGTTAAGAAGTGAACTCAGGGTGCTGGAGAGACAGTGATGAAGAGTACTGGCTGTTCTTCCTAGAGGTCCTGAGTTCAATTCCCAGCAACAGCCGTGGCTCACAACTATCTATAGTGGGACTGTTGCCCTCTTCTGGAATAAAGGCATGAATGAACTTAGGGCACTCATACACATAAAATAAATCTTTTGAAAAATCTTAGTTAAAAAGTCATTATAAGAGAATATATTGTTTAAAAAGCTGAAAGCCACGTAGAGGCATCAGTAAATCTGGGGAACTCAACCCCTAGGAGTTTCACCAACAAACTGTGCATGTTTCCAAGCGACAGGCTTATTGCATCATGGCCAATTTATTCAGCATTGTTCCAGGACCCCTCCTGAGATACGTTTTCACATAATACCAATCAGAGATTGCAGCATGGGTCGGATCAACCTCACTATAAATTGCAGATGCTGCTTTCACTCACAATAAGCTTCCTTTTACAATAGTGACTGGAGGCTGGAAGCTTGCTGTTTGCTTACTAGAAGGATCAAAGACACTCTTGACCTGTTAAGGAACTCCCTCTAAAGCCCTGAGTGCGTGTTTGCGGCCCTGGCACACCTGGGCTTCATTTGATGTGATATTTTTTTCACTATGTCCTTCTATGCAATATACAACTGTAAAGTCACTGTCTGCTTCCCCAACTGTCCTTTCAGAGATTTTTAGTACAGGACAGAAAAACAGTCAGTAATATGGAGGGCAGAACTAGGCAAGCATGCCAGCCATAATGGGGGTGCCTTGTTATCAGCAGTCGAGGGGGGAAAGTCACAGGGACTGGGTGAGATTAGAGACTTGGAGGATCATGAGCCTACAGAGTACAAGGAAGCTTGGGAAAACTGAAAGCGCTGCTTGATCCAGAAAAGCAGAATGTAAAATGTAGCTATTTCATGACTGAGAAGCTCCGAACTCAGTAATGACAGAGAAAAACCCAGAGGTGATAGCAGACAGAAAATTAGATATTGGTTTCAGCACAGTATCGTGGTAGTGTTTAGAGGGAGGGGATGCTATTTTTAAAAGGGATAGGGAAAGTCTAGCGACGCTATGGTGGGAGAGCGGCACTCTCATTGGCTGCTTCATTACCTCTGCTTGTGCTCAGGGAGAGTAAATTTGGAAGCTTTCCAGAGAGGAGCAATGAGCACCAGCGACTGACAACTAGGAAAACAACAGGGACCGTGACGCATAGGAAAACAAGCAGAGATGGATATTTGGGATATTCGTATCACCAGCAGGGATGGCACTGAAATCGGACCTAGTCAAGTGCAGCTAAGGAGTGTGTGTGCCTTAAGCTGAAACCCGAATAACTTTGGACAACCCACCCCACCTGGTGAACCTAAGTGCCAGTCAAGGAAGGATGCTATTCCCTTTGCTGGAATGTTCTTCCCATTGAACTTGGTTTGATGAGCTGTCCAATAATTTAGGCTTGGGTGCCATCTATTCAGAAAGGAATTAATGTCCCTAGAAAATCTTCTCCATCCACCTATAAAAGTTTGTCTTACTTTTACTGGTCTCACAGACCACTGCCAAACCTTTCTCATTGGATGTTTTGTTTATCTAATGCCTGTCTCCTGTTAGGACGTATGCCCCATAAGATGAGAAGTCTCCTTTCCATAGGCCCCAGAGATTCCCGGTATTATTTAGTCCAATGACTGCTCACACTCAAAAGAAGAAAATAAACTATTAAAATATGAACACATGAACCACATGAACTTACCTAGTGCACAAAAGAATCTAAACATTTTAATTCTACTTTTTTGTGTGTATATGTTTCTTCTATTTCTTTTGTTGTTTTTGTTTTCCAGGACAGGGTTCCTCTTTGTAGCCCTGGCTGTCCTGGAACTCACTCTGTAGAGCAGGCTGGCCTCCAACTCAGAGATCTGCCAGTCTCTGCCTCCTCGTTGCTAAGATTAAAGGTATGTGACACACCATGTCCAGCTATGTTTCTTTTTTTTTTTTTTAATTTTGACATTTTTTTTATTTATTTATTTATTGAGGATTTCTGCCTCCTCCCCGCCACCGCCTCCCATTTCTCTCCCCCTCCCCCGATTAAGTCCCTCTCCCTCATCAGCTTGAAGAGCCATCAGGGTTCCCTGACCTGTGGGAAGTCCAAGGACCGCCCACCTCCATACAGGTTTAGTAAGTTGAGCATCCAAACCGCCCAGGCCCCCGCAAAGCCAGCACGTGCAGTAGGATCAAAAACCCATTGCCCTTGTTCTTGAGTTCTCTGCAGTCCTCATTGTCCGCTATGTTCAGCAAGTCCGGTTTTATCCCATGCTTTTTCAGACTCAGGCCAGCTGGCCTTGGTGAATTCCCGAAAGAACATCCAGCTATGTTTCTTAAAGCAAAGGGGGGGGGGGGATTGATGGTTTGAAAGGGCAGGTGATAGCTACTAAGTTTCACGGCTTTAGGCTGGGATCTGTCATTCCAGAGCCCATACACTTAACCACTGTTCTATGTGCCATCTCTAGCAGTGTGCTGACAATAAACACATGAAGATTGATTGAACACATACTGATTGAATGACTGAATGAAAATGCGAATGAGTGAATGAGTATGGATTTGAATTCACGGCACCTGCCATATTGAAACAAGCACCATCTTGAAGTCGTTCTAGCTTCCCCTGCTCTGTTCAAGACCATTTCCAAGCTTCAGCCTGCAAGTCATCCACCAGCTTAGGAAATCCCCATGCTGGATACCTGTGCAATGCTGAAGAGAGTCTCCAAGCCTTGGGCTGCCAGGAAGGCCTCCCTGCCAGACCGGAGGGTGACAATGTGCCTCAGACAGAGCAGGAGCCCATGGCGGATCAGCACGTAGGTGTTGGTCATGTCGTGGCTGTGCCAGTCCTGATGCAGCCTGAGTAAGCTGGTGACATAGCCTCTGTTCACTGCCCTGCGGCTGTTTGACTCTGGAGACAAAGGGAAAAGGTCATGTCAGTCACGGCTCTCCAGGACAGAGCTGCCTAAGAATGCCACAGTGTGTCTGCCACATAAGACTTATAATGGCAATAATTTAAAAAACTGGCAGGTGTTATTTTAACCAAATGATCGAAATCAACATTGCTGGTAATGGAACATGGGCTTATAACCTGCCCTCTTGTTCGGATGATGTGGGAAGAAGACAGCAGTACTTCTATAGTGTCCCTGCCAAAATACATGACCTTAATCTTAGCATTGGGAAAGTCAGCAAACTCGTAGTGAGGTAAATGCTGGAAGACACGTAACCTAGATTGTTCACAAATGTCAAGATCATAAAAGGAAGAAGAAAAAAGACTTGGCATAGGGACAGAAAGAGATAAGAATACATGACGCCTAGAACAGCATATAATTATAATTCAGATAATGGGCCAGGAAAAAAATTATCTCACTAGAAAAAGCACCGGTGAAGCTCAGGTTAAAGTGTGAGTACGGTTTGTAGATCTCCTTGTACCGTGGTGTCAATGTTTACGCTATGCCGATATTTCCTTCTGACTGGCATGGCCCCTTTCCTTCCTGGAGGGAGGCTCAGAAGACTCAAAAGATTCCCAAGACCCTTCCCCAAGGTTGTATAAGCAGTAAGTAGCTGTAGTGATGGAGGGGACTCTTTGCTGGAGCAGCAGCCTGCAAGTTCTGAGAGGTACAGCTGCAATTATCATGAGTCATTGCTCACCCTGCTTGGGGGTGGGTGTTCTTCAGTGACACAGTTGTCTGAGTCACCCATGTCCCTGTAACTAACCTTTAATCCATGCTCCTACAAAGTAACAACGATTTAAAAAATCATGGTTTTACTAAGCTAGGCTTAAGCAGAATCTTTTCTTTGGTCTGTCATCAGTACCCTTTCTGTGATGAATATATGTTTATTCATGTCTCCGCAGGGAAAGTCACATACCACAGTTGCCACCCAAGGACTGCCTGACAGAGCCATAGATAATGTTGAGGGGAGCTGTCGAATGGCGGCGGTTAAGACACGCAGCCGAGTCTGGTATATCTGAAATTGGGGCTGCCACAGGGAAAGTCCCAATATGGCTGCCTTTCCCCTGTGTAGTCTGGGATGCTGTGGCTCCTTGCTGTTGTGAAAGTTGTGTTGTCTCTGCTTTGGATTGGCAAAGCACGCAACTGATAGGAAGTCATCTGAGGGCTGAGTGCCCTGGAAGGAAACCACAGGGGTGGCTGTCTTCCTCCAGGTGGCACCAAGTGGTTCATCATGAGTCTAGCATGGGTTGGAAGACGCACTCAGGTGACTGCTAGCCTAGAGAAGAAACCTCCAATACCTGAGAGCAGTCCATTCTGGTAGGGTTCAGAGAAGGGGTGTGGTAGTGTCTGTGGGTGATATGACATGTAACTGAAGCTGAACTTTCTGACTGGGAAGAACTTTGCCCATGTGTGTGGTGGGTTGGGGAGCTACAATGGGAAAAGGGTACATAGATGCTCTCCTCAGCGCTAGCATGAAAGTGAAAAGAGCTAGGAGGAGGCTGGGGTGTTGTTTGCCGTCTATTATAGTGGATGGGACACAAGGGAAAGAGAGTGTACATTAGAGCTCACTAACCATCTCTTCCTGGGATCCCAAAACATGGAATCCATGGGAAGAATCAGACATCAAGGAGAAAGTGAGTGAGATTGAAGAGATGGAGGATGCTATTTCAGTACGCCCTCCTATACAGAGAAAGGGGCATCCTTGACCATGTGTGCAGATGGGGGCTTTATAATGGAGGCTGTCACAATCAGGGAACATTCTGTCTCTGAACTGCTGGAACTGGGGAGGCATTTTAAACAAGCAATGGGAGAGTCTCTCGCAGCTCTGCTGGGGAAGTTGACAGACACGGAGGCAGACAGGATCAGTCTGAGTACTGTCCCAGTGGGGAAAAAAAAAATGCAACTGCTCATCCCTCCTCGAGACAAAGGCTTCATATGAAGAGATGCAGGGTCCCTGATGGACAGGCTCACACAAGCCATTAGGGATGCCTGACTATCACTCAGTGAAGCCCTCATGGGTATCAAAAATGAGAAGATAAGAAAGGATGGACATATATTACCGAAGGAACTAGGTGACAGGTTTTGTTCCATGCTCAGTTCACTGAGCCAGACAAGTTTGTGTTCACTGAAAGGTTAAAAAGATGAAGTTACTTCAGCAGGGACCTCAAGACTAGTTTGGAGATTTAGTGGCTTTGCAAAGACCATAGTAGAGAACAATTTAAGGTCAGAGGGGGTGCTGACAGATTGGGCAAGTAAGTCACGTTCATGAGACATAGGCGACATGTTTCACCTTGCACGTCGGTATACTGGATGTGGAAATTGTTCCCCCATGCTGGGTCCTTGCTGGGTCCTTTCAGCAACCAGATGTGGCTAAGAAAGAAGCAATGGGTGCTGGCCAGGAGCCCATCAGACCTAGGGAGCCAGCTTTCCAATTGCCCTCTAAATGCCCACAGATCACTGCTGCTGTCAGCCTCAGTTATGGGAAGAAGCTTCTCTTTTCTTTGCAAAAGGCAGTGGTTACTTCAGAGACTCATAACCTGCTAAGCTGCTGGGAATAAGTGGCTGTTACTGTGACATAGTAGTTCAAGGCGTCACAGTAAACGGAAGAAAACAAGCAGACATCCACATCACCTTCTCCAAGGTTCACAGAACACTTCTTTTCAAGGCCCGGGAAGCTCACAGAACTGACCCGATTGACAAGATGCCCACCTCCAGAGTTACGTAAACCGGAAACAGTTGTGGAGCAGTAACTGTTCAGTAGAGCAACTGCCTGCCTGCGAGCTGGGGCAGAGAATGCCACCCACACAGGTCTGTGTGTCCTGACCCTTGCAGGGATCGGGTGTTTGGGTGACACAGCTGCCTGAGATTCTTGTGTTCTTGGAAGTCAAGAAGTCAAGCTACTGGAAGTAACATCCCAAAATTAATTGGCTCCCCAAGATAGCCTTTCAATAGAACCGGTGCTTCGGTCTGTCATTCCGTAGCTGAGAAGAAGAGACATTTGTTTGTAATTCCCCAGGAAAAGTTACACAACAGTTTATTTTTAGGTTTTGTTAAGCAGAGGTTATATAAGAAAATTTCCTACTTTTTAGGAAACTCACTATTGAAAAATATGAATGTCTTTAAATTATTCTCGGAAAAAAACAAAAGAAGAGACCCGGGGAGATGGGGAAGATAAGAAAGAAAAGGAGGGAAGACGGGATGGGAACGAGGGGAGGAGGAAGGAAAGGAGGGGTATTTTGTCATATTTCTATCCTTCTCTATGTCTCTAAGGGCTGGATGAGGAGACAACCAAGTGAAGGTTATTGCTTCCAGGAGACCTGCTAGGTGCTTTTCCCAGAGTAGGAAAGCCAGTTAGTGGACTATCACGGGGTCACATGTTTATTTAATATAGTTTCCATGTCAGCATCCACTTGCAGGCTTGCCTGTCTTGAAGCCCCGTTATACCACGTCACCTCTGGCCTAGTGAAACCTTCCCCTCTCCAGGAATGATTCCAATATGATGCCCTTTTCCCTCAATTCACGGATCGTAAACACGCGTTTCATTCACCGACTGTCAGTCAGATCTAATGGACAGCACCAAGGTCAGGTAAGTAAGTTCTCCTCACTCCATATGCCTTTGAAAGAGTTAATCCACAACCTCTGTGGGCAAGTCCTTAAATGGACCACAGCCCTCAGTGAAGGTGTGGTCCCTTCTCATTCTCCCTTTCCATCACACATTGACTCCCTGCTGTATCCAGGTTCCTTTTTTGTAGGGAGCCGGACAGGATCGCCACTACAAGATGGCACCGACATCCTGTCTTGTTGGAAATAAACAACTCTATATTTGGTTATGCCTTTGGGAGCTGCGTGTCCCCCGCTTCCCGCATGCACGGTGGATAAGGGTCCTTGAGCCTATCCCTATGCAGTCTAATGTCAGCTGATGATGGCAGCCAATCACAGGGCGACCCATGTGCCTATTCCCTATATAAGCAGCTGCTTTAATGCTCTCAGGGCCCCTCGCTTCCTGCTCTCCCTCAACCAAGGGCACTCCATTAAAGCGTGATCTGAGAAGAATCCTCGTGTGGTGGTTGTTCTTTCTCGCTGGTCGAGAAGTTCGCCGCACTTTTTAGTACCTATGGACAGACCCACCTTTCTCTGGGTCTGAAACTAGTAACTGCTTCTGTGAAAACATGTGTTGGGTTCTGTTGTGTCCTCTGCTCGACACACCAAACCGAACCTCGCCCCAGTCAGCACTGTCCTTATGAATGGATGTCTTAGCTTACGGTTCCTATAGGACAGAAGGACTATAAGACAAAACTACAAAGAAATGACAGCAGAAGGCCAGGCTCAAACAGGAAGGAAACTCATCACATAAAGACTATAAAACACCAAGACAGGCTGGGGAAGAGAGCAGACTACCAGGATGAAAGTCCACCTGAAGGGTTGTTCAACAGGGCTTCCCATCCATATCTGATAGAAATTTGGCAGAGTTCTGCCTTCCCCTCTTCTGCACAATGATTTCTTTGTCTCTATGTTTTCCTGGTGTTCTCCACTGAGACTATTATATGGACCTGTCTATCCAGATACCTTGTCAATTGTCTCTGAAGAACCACAAGGCCAAGAACAGTCCAAGACACCTCTGCCAACAGCTAGTCTATGCTACTCTTCAGATTAACTTCCCTGGGTACAGAGGACTTAGAGCTCCTGCAACCCAAACGAGGCCTGCAGGACCTCAGGGCGCTAGGTAACTGACTCTGTGACTCTGCCCTTCACAGATGTTCAAATCCTGCCCTTCTCTCAATGTTACACGGCTCCATTATATGAGCCACTCATGCTGGTTTATGAGACGGTACGTGCTTCTAGCCAAACGTGTGTGGGAGAGCTCCCCTGAGCTGTAATCAAAAGAGCAGAATTACAGCTTCAAGTATTATTTTTCCACAAGACCATGTAAGTGCACACGAGTGTAAAAAAAACAACATGGAAATTCAATGCTGTACTCCATGGAGGGTTTTCTCATAATATTAACAGACCTTTTATTTTTGTTTGCTTAGAACATTTTCCATTGCACGGCTTTACTTAGCTCCCCTGAGATTTTTGACCCATGTGAGGAGTTGATTTTATTTTGGTTTTTCCTTTTATAATATTTTGTGCAGCCATGACCTTGAATTAAGGATGATGAGACTTATGCCTGGTGATGTCTGTGAAAGGTCTAATATTCCTCCAATGCTTTCTTTAATGAATTATTCCCTTAAAACAAAAATATTTCTTGCCTTGGATGATCTTGGCCAAACAGCGCTAGAGTTTTTTGCTACCTAAATGAGGTTTTAGTCTATCTGATATCCAAAGTTTAAAAGAAAATTGGGGAGTAACAAGGAGATAATAAAGAAAAGTATCTCTTGGTGAAAAGTGCCAGAAATGGCAAATATGGGACACAGGGCCCCTGTATGCAGTGGAAGGTTGATGACATTTGTCTTTGTCTATTCTAAGGCAATGCGACTGATAATACATCATCCTAATGACCTTCATTCATTATTCATCTGGGGTAAGAAGAAGTGGGTGATGGAGAAAAAAAGGTCTTCAATCGTCTGAGAGAAAAATCCCTTTTCAAACAGCAGTGATGCTATTCATGGTTTCCCTGTTAATCCCCAACAAGCTGCCATGTTTACTAACATCTGAAGTAGCTAAAGCCCCTTCTTTGCTGACCCTTCATCAGTCGATCTTTCTCTGAGAAGAGTTTGGGAAGTTTTACAAAAGTCAATAGGTATCTAACACCCGACAAGTGGAGAATCATCCAACTTCGGAAGAGGAGAAGTGGAGAAGAGCCGAAGAATGAAATGAGGGTCGCTCGGATCAGCGGCTCAGAGGAATTCTGGGGAGATTTGAAAGAAAAACACCACTTCTCAGAGCAGAAAAACATTCAGGCAAAAATGTGAGTTTTCAGACACAGCTCTGGGTGAGCTCAGAATCTGGGGGCCCCCAAGCTCCCCTCTTCCAAGCAGACCAGCTCTTCTGTAGTCTGACTATAGAAATGGCTTCTTCCTAAGATTGCTTTTGGAGAAGCTGATGCCTAGTGTGTGTGTGTTTGTGTGTGTGTATCCATGCACGTGTATATGCCTGTGCACACACACACACACACACACACACACACACACACATCTTAATTTCCTAGGAAATTGAGATGAAGTACATAGATTGAAAGATGGGAGGAGGATGTAAAGATGGAGGAAAACCTGAAGGTCATGTATCTTTCTGCTTCCTGGGTATTGCTGGTTTGGTTGGCCACTCCAGCTATGGCTAAAGATCTTTGGCCCATTTTCCACTGTGGAATCCTTGAACAGCAGAGACTTAATCCATGTCTCACTCCAATTCACCTTTTGTGTTCTCCTCTTCTCTCTGGGTTATGTCCTCTTGGAGCCTTCCTTACTTCTACTTAATTCTCCGTCCGAAACGTGGTCTACTGGTACCCTTATTTGGTATCCTCATTTTTACTCAAAACACTTTTAATGAGAGTTCAAATGTTTTGCTTTAGGAGAGGTACCCATTGGTGTAGAATTTTTGTACTCAGGCAAAAAAGAAAAATATAGAGAAATCAGAAAGAGTTATGCTAAGGTATCAATGGTGCTTAGTTACAAGAAGAGGCACTGGTGATCCTGTTAGCCGGTTCAGATTTTCCTAACATTTTTATTCCAAATATTCTACCATACATTTAAATAATTAGGAGAGTAAAAGGGAAAGAACCTTGTGATTGGAGCTACAAACTAGTAGCCTGTAGACTTTCGGTTTGTGCCGTGTTGTCAATGTTTAATCACAGGACAAGCAGGCCTGCAGGTTGCCATAGCAACCACCTCACCTTTTGTCTTACCCCATCTCCTTTAAAAGTGAATTATCTTGCTAGCCCCTGAAGGCATTGGTGAGCAGAACCAACTTTACAAAGATATTTGTCTTCTAAACAGGAAAGCCTAGAGACCTTTAAGCCTCAAAGGATTGACTTTCTCCTGGAGAATCCGGAGCCTCGTGGCAGCTGCCTGTGAGAGATGCCCAGAGTCCCGGATTAGCACATCTACAAGCTCGGCCTTCTTGTTTGGTAAAGGCAAAGGGGGCTGTCTGTCTTCATTCCCTGATCTCAGCACTGTATCATTCCTTTAGGTGTAGAGTAAGATCCTTCAGCAAAGGGAATCAGCAGAGGACCACGTGAGACCGAAGCAGCTACATCCAGGAATGAGACAGACAGACCAGTGTAAGGCTCTAAACTCATCTTTGCCATCCGCAGGTACTCATGCCTGCTTTGCTGGTCCTGTTCCCTGTGTGAACCCCTCGGGTCTCTGCCAGCTCTCTTCCCGGAGTCCTGAGCTAGGCTGGACTCCACTCCCTTCTAACTGTGCAACCTTGAGCCTCCTCCACTCAGTGTTTCACCCAGATTAAAAAACAAAACAAAACAAGAATAGCTTCTTCATTCTTAATTTGAGAGAATGAATTGAAATAATACCACAAAGCAAGCCATCTAACGCGGACGTACAATAACTGCTCAATACCTGCCACCCGTGAAAATCACCATCATCAACAGAGTCAACACTGTTGATGATTTTTAGCAACCCCTCAGTTCTCATGTGCGACATAGTGTCAAATTTCCCATATATGAGCATGTTCCTTTTGAAACCCCCGCTCAAGAACAGAAGCACCAGGGTCACGTAGCTTTTTGGGTCGAACATTGACTGTACCATTTCCTAGCTAGGTAATCCTGATTACATTATTGAGGACTATGGTTTGAAGGCATTTACAGTTGAAATGTACCCTCCTCCTTCTCCCCTGCTAATTCAGGAGCAGCCTGTGTGGGTTCATGGTAAACTCACAGATGTGAGCCCCATCCATATGATCAAGAACAAGTTATATATTTGCAAAATACATTGACACAGGGTGAAATTTTCCATTCCGAAAAAGAAGTGGGGCATAGAGAACAGGAGTGGTGCCAACAGGAGACCAATAATCACTGCAGGGACCATGCAGCAGAGCAAGTCAGCTCACCATAACAGACAGCAAGCAGAGGGATTCAGGAAGGGGTAGGGGAACATAGCCTCCAAAGACGTGATCCCAGTAGCTACTTCAATCTAGGCCTCCCCTCCTAAAGTTTCCCAAAATTTCTAACACAGTTCTACCACCTGGGCTCCAACACTTGATTCTGTAAGAATATTCCATATTCAAACCATAACAGCTATCCCTGGGTATAATGAGATATATGAATCTAAGAGGAAATGCAAGGATTTGAGGCCTTCTGACCCTTCTGGGGAGGGGTGTGATGCTCAACGAGATTGCACACTCTAACGTGCTCCCTTGGGAAATTCTTACCCATAGAGATCAAAGAGCTCTACGCTTTGTTCAGAAACTTCCTAAACATCCATTTTCTGAGCATGGGTAAGCTCTTCCTGTGCACAAAATCAAACTCAGAGCAGACCATCACTTAGGAAGGCTCGTGGAAGGAACTCCACTGTACTTCCAAGGTCTTCTCGCAAGCTTTCTCCTCGCTGTCTACCAACCAGGAACACGCGTCCCAAAGCTTGCTCGGTTCCAATCAGGACTTCACACACCAAGTGAAACGTGCACTTTGACCCGCAGCACCCAAAGGCCACAATATCCCACCTGGAACTCCCAGCACTGAGACTGGAGATAAAGATGTCCCTACCTACCATACGTATTGTGTGCACCTTTGCCGTAGATTGTTCTGGTGCTTTTCTCGGTGAGCCAATTTAGAGGATATCTCTGGACAAAATAGCCTTCCCAAGGCTCCCAAATCACATTATAAGACAATGAGCTGCCTGCCTGCCCTCTCCCCATAAAACCAGGTACAAGAGGAACTATTTATCTGCTCAGTGTTTCCTATGTTCTGAGCATAATCATTTCACATGGATCATCTCGTTTGTCTTATGAAAGTGCTGTAGGCTAAGCACCGTGTTCCTCGCTTTACAAATGAGCACGCAGAATCTGAGATGTTGAAAGGCTTGTTGAAGTCCATCAAGCTTCCACAGGGCATCTCTAGGATTCTACTGGAATCTGCCATCTGACGGAGAGCTGACATCCTATGCTGTCCCCCAACCCTTGATGGCCTGCTAGCATCCAACTTTGCATCCAGTACAAACATTTCACTCTTCCCAGAATAACCGGCTTCTTGTGAAATGTTTCTGGAAGGCTGTTGGAGATAAGCCCCAGGGTCTCAGAGGAAATGGGTTTCTCTCCCCATCTTCCATCTGCCTGTTTCCTCCCAGTTCTAACAAGAAGCAAATTCCAGAATATTTATGGTCCCGAATAAGTAGCCAACAACTATTCATGTCACTCGAGGCAATCTGGAGTTTGGCGGGGGAGGGTCTCCCAGATAGAAGCTAGGTGAAGCCAGGCCAGAACCTTCCAGAATGTAACGAAAGAGCAAAGATTTTGAGAGTCCTGAAGTTGTACACTCCCTTGGCAGTTGCAGCAGAGACTTGGCTCCTACGCAGAGAGGAATCAGCGAGATGCAAATGGAAGCATAACTAAACACTATCAGGAGTGGAAATCGCATGCGGTTATTTGTTGCTCAAACATCAGTAATGACGTCAAATTCATTTACAGGTGCCCCTTTCTCTCCATCGCGTAGATCCATCTCCGCAAGCTCGCCTAGAAAGTGAGCCTTTGTCTCAAGCAAATCCTGCCTTTATAAAACTAAGGACACTTTCTCTTAGTTCCAGGAATAGTGACTCAGACGGGGAAGAGGCCACCCCTAGTGTTTTATCAAATGGTTTTGAATCTAGATGTTTCTCTTTGAAATCAGAAGTGCTTCTTAGTAGCTTCCTATGGCATAGTTCCACACCAGGGGAACATTTCTCCTCAAGGTAAGCCTTTGAGTCTCCATCCGCCTCATCCTGCAGAGTGGAGCATATGCCATTCCCCCTGTCCTCTTTGCTCACTGCCCGGTGTTACTCTCCTGAGAGAAAGGGACACCAGAACAAAGATCCCCTGATTCCACCATCCGCATCACATATAGCAAGCAAATCAATATTCTTATGCCATAATTTATTAATTTTTTCCCTTTTTGAATGGTTTTGGGGCTGGAACCTAAAGTGGGCCCAAGCTGTAACCCTGAGCTGGGATTTAATCACTTTTTTTTTACTTTTATTTTTTATATTTATTTATTTATTGAGACAGGATCTCACTAATTACCAGGCTTTGAGCTCACATTCTTCCTATGGCTTCATAAGGAGCTAAAATGACAGACCCACAGGCCTGGAGTATACTTTTCCTCAATTCTAAAGTATGTCTTCTAGGCTTTTGCAAATGGTCAGATGTTTCCAACATGGCATCTATTGGAGTTGGCGGCAATCTTTTCCCACTCTTAGTGGTATGTGTGTATATTGATTGATGTGCCATTCAGTTGGTACAAGAAATTTTTTTGTATTGTCAAATCGATACTTTAGAAAATATCTGAAATCAATTGATTACCAGCAATAGGCAGCAAACTGGTTGGTTTACTTTATACACAAATAAACAGAGACCTTTTGCCTCCAAACAAAGTCCCGCTGCTGCTGCTGCTGCTGCTGGCAATAATTTAGCAACTAAAATCATGCTCACACACCTAGGGTGCTACATTAATTTTCTATTTAAAACAGCATCAGTAATATGCCAATGTGTTCCAGGCACTGTCACTAGGAACACAGCTAAAGACAAAATGAAGTCCCAGACCTCATGGGACACGCATGTGTGTGAAGGCAGTGGAGGGGTGCAGGTGCCAACATCCACGGAAACTTCAGGAAGAGGCAAATGGAAACTGGGAAGGGGGAGGCAGCTACGTTAGACTACAGGATCAGGAAAGACTGCACATGGGGCTCCTGGGCTGAGACCCACATTGTAGCAAGGAGTCACAAGGCAGGAACTGCAGGTAGGATGTTCCTGAAGTCTTGAGAGTACAGCAAATGGAAACTGTCAAAACCCAGTGAGTAAAGAATCACAAAACTCAGAAGTGCTAAAGCCAGGGGGTAAAGGGAGGGGAGAAGCTATAGGCACACACACACTTAGAGCCATCGCAGAGAGGTGTACAGAAATGAAGAACCATGTCAGCCCAGGGATTTCTCACCCTTCTTCCTTACTATGTGCATCTGACATCTCTGCCAAAGAGCCCCAAGGAATGAGTTGCTTTGCCTTGAAACTTCTGGGTCATTCCCAGATATCCAGTCTTGCTTTGAGTTTATTCTCCCAGCGGGTGAGAAGGTGCTCACCAAGCCCCAGGAATAACTGTGACCCCTGCTGAGGCCCTGTGGGGGACTGTGTCACTCACTTCACTGGGCTGCTTCCACAGTCAGCACATGAGGATGACACCTGGAGACAGTCAGGATTTACACCTGGAAGGAAGAAAACAGAGATTTCCTCTACCTGCCCTCTCTGCCAGTTGATACACGAGGCACCTGTGTGCGGTGGCCCCTTCTGCTTCAGGCCACAATGCAGCTGAGTACTATGGACTTCAAGGAAGACAATTGTACAGTTTTATAGACGTCATGGGATTCAGCCCACGCTTCCTGGAACCTCCAGAATCCAGGATGAGAGGAGAAGCAAAGAGCACACACATCCAACCTTCTGCTTCTGGCCTTGTCATCCAATAGCATGTCACTATGAAATTCCAAGGCCTTGAGCCTTCTACATGCTCCTTTGACTCAGCTCCAATCAGTATCAATATTCCACCCTCTCTCCTATCACCTGGACTACACAATGACCTCCTTCAAGACTCTTATGTCTCCATTCTCTCTTTCTGCATAGCCCATCTTACTAAAGAACAATATGGAAGCTTTACACACACACACACACACACACACACACACACACACTATCACCACCACCAAAAAGTAGACAGTAATGGCTTCCGGAAACGTGGAAGGACTCAGGCTCCAGCAGAGGTCTGGGATTAGGAAGAGAAGCTAAGGCAGAGGTTGAGTGGCATCTCTACGCCTTACTCTCATCTTTCATATACACATCTATGCCAAGATTTCATTCAAAATCGCTTACTTTTTACAAAATAGACTTGAAACCTTCTGGAGTGAAAAGAATGGGTATATTTTATTCCCAACACACCCAGTGCATATTACACGGCTATGATGAGCTTGGCCAACGTCTTTGATCCTTGTGACGACAAGGCTTTCTCAACCTCCCACTGTGTACATCTGGGTCCAGGTATTATTTATTATAGAGGAACAGCCTAAGCATCGTAGGATGCCAGTAACAAATTAGTCTCTATTCCATGACTTCCAGGAGCAACCCTCCAGTAGATGTGATAATCACAATGCCCTCAGCTTCAATAAACATTCCTTCGGGGTAAAATCAATCACACTGAAAGTCACTGTCGTGGAATTGTTAAATATTTACCTGTCTTACAGGACTGGTTTGAGCTTTAAATGAGGTAATACATGAAAAAATGCCTCGTAACCCGCTGCTTCGAGAATATGTAGAAAACAGTTGATGGTGCATCTTGTTGCAAATAAATAAATATACAATTGATCCTGGATATAATGAGGAAGCGGTCATGTGCCTCCAGAGCTTCAAAATGCTTATCTTCTTGTCTATCCCTTTAAATCTTGGAGAGACTTTATCTTTGTCAACCCACAGCCAGTCATCAATTATGCCAGAATGATACAAGTTCTAAAATCTAAAGGGTTTACAGCTCCACAGCCCTGGGTGTTAACTCCTGAGTGCCCAAAATGAAAACAAAGTAAGTTGTCTACTGATGGGCTGAAGGGGACCCGATTTGCAAGTATTTGTTTGTTTATACATTCCTTAGCTTATTCACATAACTTGCTCTGGGTGTCTACTGTATAAAATACATTAGAGTTAATGGCTTAAGAAATAAGAATTACTGGAATACAGTGCCCAGGGGTGAGGCTCACTCCATCTAAAGTAAGGGTCAGCACACTGCCCACAGCTTATTTTTATAAAGTTTTATGGGGATGCAGTCATAGCCATTCCTTCTTTTATGTGCTTCCTATAGCTGCTCCTGCCCTCTCAGGGCAAAGAGAAATAGCTCTAACAGAAAGTGTGTGGTCCACAAACTCTAAACTATTTCCTGCTAGGCTTTTCACAGAAGAGGCTTCTACAGGAAAGATGGGCACTCAAGAACAGCCAGGTGTCATTCAGTGCAGGGGACAGATCTTAGGAGACTAATTTCAACTTGAACTAGCCCCATTCCTGTGTAAAATCAACTCCTGGAACCCCCCAGTGGTAGTAATTATAAACCAACGTTGACTTTTACCAAAGTTTATTAAAATCCAGTGCTCTACACCCACCTCCCGGTACAAAGCCTCTTTCTGTATTAGTCGTTATTTTTAAAGGGGACACACCTGCCTACCTAATAGCCATGTCCCCATAGATGCTACAGTTTGATCCCACAGTATCAGGAGAGTAGACATCGAGACTACTATGTAAACGCTGTCTCTTGTCCTTATGGAGACTGTGTCATGCAATAATTATAGCAAATTCACGCCCTCTTCATCCACAACTTGGAACCTTAGACACCTTTAAGGCCTTTTCAAATGAACGCTATGGCCCAAACTTGCAGACAAATCCTAGGATAGAGGGGAAGCCCTGGAGACAGAGGTAGTAAAAGATAGCATCCTGCCCATGTATAAGAACTGACCCTAGCTAGCAACTACATGACAATGTTACCTTGTAGCCACGTTCTGGGTCAGGTAGGACCACCGTCATCACCACCATCCACAGCTCTGTTAAGACCAAGGACAGTCACCTCTGGAGAGTCTGACCATCACAGGACCCTTCCCTATCCTATCCTCCTGCCGACTAGCACAGCTCCACTGTCCTCAAAGTCTCAGGTTCAGTTCAGTTCCTTGATTAGGTCCATTAGGACTCAGAGACTCCAAAACGACTGAATGGCGGCTTGATGATAAATACAAGACTCCGGCTTTCTCTGGGTCAAATTTCCTACCTTATTTTATTTTATGGCCACTCTTAGAGAAGTATGGCTCACTTTTCTAGCCTCCCACAGGAAGCATCATGGCATACTCCGTCTTCAAGCTGTAATCCCAAACAACAGGCCAAGCCCAGCCCAGCCCCCAAACTCCACACAGACATTCATTCAGAAGTTTTCAATGTTGATTTCCTCCAGATCCCCAGAAACGTCCCTGGGAGCTTCTCAGAGACTACCAAGAGTCGCCGAGCAATGGAAAAGCCACGCTGAGGTCTCCGCCTGGGCTCCCATTGTGTCTACTGCGCATGTGTCGTTTACACTTGGGCTTTGATGATAAAAATGGAGGCTTTGATGATAAAAATGGAAGATTTTGTTCCAAAGAAGTCTCAACAACACCCCTCCCCCAAACCCTCCACTTACAGTACTTATGGTAAGTGAACCGAAACTCAAGTGTAATGACAAAGGCCAAGTTAGATCGCATAGTCACTCTGGGGCGGGGTGCTTTGGAAGCAGTCACAGCTGAGGTAGAATTTTGTTTTCCTTGTGTTATTTGTGGGGGTCTCAGTAAGTCTTTATTTTCTGACAGCGACATCTTTCTGGCACATAAAATGGGCGTCGTGATTTGATTATTATATAAATGGGGATGAAGAATTCACTGACATGTGAGCAGTGTCCAGCAAGGGTCATCATCACTACTTGCTGTGGACGTTCTGGTATACAGTTGCTGTTTCCCACTCCACAACTTGCAGAGGGCTTGCAATAGCAGTTCATTAAAATCCCATCAAACGGAAGGAGGGACTTCTGCCGAGGGCGCAGAACTCGAGGACTGTTGTCCTTCCGGACTGATCTAGGTCCTTTACAAGTGGCCGCAGTGTTCTAGGAGACTAGAGACCCTAACTACAAGCGTTGCTGCTGTCAGGCAAAGACAGCCTGAGAAAAGCTACTCGGACTCCCCCGCCCTCGGTCAATCCTGCTCAATCACGCTAACACCACTAGGAAGGCTACAAATTCCAGCCGCAGTTCTAACCCCAGGCTCCTCTCTCGCAGCCTCCTCCCACCTCACTTAAATAATGGCCGCGCAAATGCCGCCGAGACCATCTTCAGCTAATTTCCTTCAAGACATGCAAGCTGCTAACGCTGGGAAGCACAGATAGTGTGCACTAGCAAATACGGCCAAAATTAGATTAAAATAACCTCCCGATAAACAAATTACTCACCGAAAATAAATATTGGACTAGTAATGGTGGAGATAACTAGAAGAACAGCCCCACCACATGGTAGGAAGAGAAACTACAGGAGCCACTGCCTGCTGCTCAGCCCACACAACCCGCAGCGTCCGACTGGGGACGCGAAGGAGAAAAAGGGACAACCGGGATAGGCGTAACCCTTTAACTTAAACTTTTAAAACAGTTTACGTGCTTACGCAAAATACGTAAGAATTTAGCAGAGAAGGCTGGCCTTGGAGCCCAGAAAATAAAGAGGAATATGCCCAATTGAATGTGGCATGATGTAATAGGAGCCTGTAAGCGTCCCAGTTCCTGCTCGCTCCTGTATCTCATGTCCTCATTCATCAGCCTTGCCTAATGGTCACCCTCGAAGCTGCAGATACGGCCCCTCCCACACACACTAGTGTTCCGACATCTCTCATCTGAGATGTCTCATTTGACTGTTATGTGGAGTGGACCGTGTAATGTTTCTGACTTAAATAATGCATGATCTTCCAAAATAGCACACACACACCCCCTTATACTTGGAAACTATTTCCTTAGCTTTCTTTCCGCATCTGGTTGTACCTCCTTTGGGTTAAGCAGACCTAGCCTCTGGAATCTCTTCCTGGTGCAGCATCGGGCTTAGCTCACTGCCAGGTGAACCCTGAAGCCTGCTAACTGGATAGATTCCTTAAGCCTTCCAAACTTTAGTTTCCACACTTGTAAGATGGGAATGGCAAAAGCTCCTTTTCAGGTGACACGTATCCACCGTGTCTGACATTCTTAGAACTCAATAAAAGGTAGATATAATACAAGTGTTGTCATTTAAAGCCAGCACTGTGGTGATGGATTTAACTTCCTATGCTGCCTTCATATGAAGCCAGTTGCAACAGTACATCCCTCTGTGACAAATATATATATGATCCAAACATCTCCATATATATATATATATAGGAGAATATATATATATATATATATATATTCAACATATATTGCATGCGTCCCTAGAAGACATAGTAGAAGAGATATCAGGTATATGAACATACCACAATCACTAAGACCTAGTGGAAACATTCTAGAAAACTGGACTCCCTCCTTATCCAACATTAATTGGCAGAGCCACTTATGTAGCCCCATAAGAGGTATAAAGATGTAGAAAGAAGCCCAATTCCTGAGGGAGTGCTTCAAGAAGAAAATAGTTAGACATTTTTACCTGCAAAAGCACATAATCACCAATTATACCATGGCTAGTTTCATTCTGTGTAAAGCAGTTGCTCCCAACCTGTGGGTCATGACCCCTTGGGGGGGGCACATATCAGATATCCTGCATATCAGATATTTACATTACAATTCAGAACAGTAGCAAAATTATGGTTATGAAGTAGCAATGAAATAATTTTATGGTTGGGGGGTCACCACAACACGAGGAACTGCATTAAAGGGTCACAGCATTAGGAAGGTTGAGAGCCACTTTCCACTGGGACAGGTTAAGTGAGTGGTACTCAGACAGCCCCTGACAGGGGCACGTGTGCTGAGATCTGAGAAGAGCCATGGACGCTGGCTGTCAGAGCTCCGCAGGGCTCACCTCTTCTGTCCACTCCTCACTTTTCCTCCACAGGGATGAGAGGAACAAGGAAAATCAAGAGTTTCCAGGGCATTCTGGTGCCATATGTTTCTAACGATGTCCCTCAGTTACCTTGTAGGGGAAACATGCAAACTAGATTGACATGGCTAAGCTCTTCACTCAGCAAATGCACTTCTTTGGCAAGGCGTGACAGGCCATGCCTGTTATCTCCACACGAAGAGGCCGAGATCTGAGGACCATGAATTCAAGTTCAGCCTAGATACACAGTAAGTTCTAGGCCAGCCTGCTCTCAAGGAGTGAGACTATGTGTCAAAGAAAAAAGAAAGAAAAGTAAAGAAAGGGAAGGAAATAAAAAGGAAAAACTAGCTCAGCCATTCCACTGTGTGCCACATTCCACTTCATACTGTGCATGATAAACACAGACATTGCTATAAATTAATCAAAAAATAAGTGATTGGGTTTGGAAGATAGATGAGTTGGTTTATAAAGTACTCATTGTGAGGCATGAGGTCCTAAGTCCAACTCAACACCCTGAAGTCAGACAGAAACACCAAATGTGAGGTCATGAACACGCTTGCCATCCCCATCCTGGGAAGACAGAGACAAACAGACCCCTGGGACTCACCTGCCAGCTACCTCGCCTACTGGGCAAGCATTGGGTTGAGTAAGAGATGCTTTCAGAAAACAAGATAGAAAGTGATTGAGGAACAGCTTCTGAAGGTCATCTCTAGCCTATAGATACAAGTGAACCAGAGAGACAGACAGACAGACAGACAGACAGACAGACAGACAGACAGACAGACAGAGAGAAAATAAAGAACAAACATTTGAAAAACTACAAGGAAAATTCAAGGGTTTACAGCTATAACAGTCTGGCCATCTTTAGTGCCATTAGGAAACTGGCGCAGGAAGCAGAATGTCTGAGCAATCTGAAGTTGCAGGTCTGTTAAGACAGGCCACTCCTCATGGAGGGAAGGGCCACAGGCTACGTGCAAGACGGGATAAGCACATGAGTTCAACCGGGGCTGCACCAACTGCTGGTACTTGTGTATAGCCACCAGACCAAGGGAGCCACAACATCAACCATCTTCAAACACTCATCCATTCTGAAGAGATGCCAGCACTCCTAGCATCTTTGGTAAATCTTGAAACTGGCCCATCTTGGGCATTTTGCAGTAGGGTAATCATCTGGCCAGTGAGTCCTCTAGCATCTGCACTGCTAGCCAGCAGGCCACAGCAGGCGTTCATTCTAAGCACGAGGCTGTCTGGCCATGCTAGGACTCTCTGTGTTTACCAGGTTTGCCCGCCCTTCCTTCCTTCCTTCCTTCCTTCCTTCCTTCCTTCCTTCCTTCCTTCCTTCCTTCCTTCCTTCCTTGTTCTTTGGAGTAACCCTGCTGCAGGCTATCCTCTGTGAACCAGACAGACAGAACATTAACTAGGAAAGGCTGTGAGAAGTCTCATCTTTCTGCCAAACTTCCCATTAACCCTCTTGTGTATTCCCCTCCCTCCTTCCTTCTCTGCGTTTCTCTGCTGACTTCTCTCAGCCTCCTCCCATTCCCTAACGTCTGCAAACTTCCAGAGTCTTCTGATTGTTAATTCCTAAGGAGGAGAGATGGACACATGAAGTAGACTCCTCGGTCCCTTAGTAAGATTTAGGGCCTGAACCGGACAGAAGAGGCTGTCCTGTGGCAAGATTAGATGACCTTTAAATCTGGGCAGCAAGGTTAATGCCAAGACATTTTTGGAAGATTCATCCCTGGGGTCAGCACAAATCAACCATAATCCTGTCGCTGCCCCTCATTCAAGGGCTGCTTCCAGGCTCACAATTGTTCATAAACGCATTCGTGGTTAATGCGTGCACAAAGGAGGCTAAGAAAGAAAAATAAAGAGGGAGGGGCTGCGGGGACAACGATATTAAGAGAGGGCTAAGAAAGAGAGGGAGAAGGGCAGAGAGACGTGAGAGAAGCAAAAGCATAGAGGAGGGAGGGAGAAAAGGAGAGAGAGACAGAGCGAGAGCCAATACAAGATGTTTTGGCTTGTTAGAGAAAAGCAACAGAAGCAATTGAAGTAGTGTGATTTCTTAATCAAGGCTTTATTAAATTTTGATAATAAAAAGCTAAGTGCTTTTGGATAGAATGAAACACAAAAAGGCAAGTTCTCGGCACAGGAGCATTTGGTGGAGAATGTGTGCGTGCGTGAGCATAGAGAAGACCTGATTTGAGGAGCGACAATGTGGAATTTAGATCAGGCCATCCTGATCTAAAAGGCAGAAACAAACGGACTCTGGAATACACAATGACGTTTTCTTCATTTTTGGGTGTCAAATGGCTGCGACGACTGGGCAAGCGGCCTGACTTCTGAGCAACATTTGCCTGCCCAGGAACTGAAAGAGATTTGAGACACCTTTTGCCTCGTTTCTCTTCCACATCTCCTGTGCTGGCCTTTTCTGCAGCCACGGGAGAGAGAGCCAAAGAGAAATAGTAAACTCCCGCTAGCATGATCCAAAGTTCTTTTCTTTCCCTGTGTTGTTGCTGTGGGCAGGGCCCACGCCTCCTGAAACTCTAAGTCCTGCTTTTTCTGAGACTAGTGGTGATCAACTCCAGTCAGCCACAAATAAATAGCGGCTTGGAGACCTCAGCTTCCCAAGCCTCTCCTAGTATTGACTGTCATAGGAATACTGACTACCCCCGACCTGTAAATATTTTGTTCTAGTTTTATTTAGACAGGGCAATGGCCTCTGTTTCTGATGCGGTTACTGAGATCAACTACAACTGCCAACTTTCATACTCACCGACAAGTAAACATCAATGCCAGAAGAGCTGACACCTAAAAGAAGCATGTCTTTTATCGATTAAAGTGGGACTAGCATTCCAGGAGAGATGTGCCACATGCAGTTTGAATTTTAGACAGAATCTGACTTCTCCGCATTTAAGTTCAACTGATAGGAACTCTCTGCAAATCAAGCAAAAAGGCATTCCACGTTCACGTTTAGCTACACATGACATGTAGACATCATAAAGTAACTAGGAACACCCAAGACATCCAAAGACCTGAAGAAACTCCGCTCATGTACCATCTCAGAACCCATCTACCTACACATTAGAGTGGCCACTTATGATGAAACCTACCCGTTCCCCTTAATCCAATGCTTTCAGAATCTTCCCCAGCAGGTTCCCCTCTGAGTAATTTGTGAATGTTCATAATGATGGTCCCCCTTCTGGCTCCTTACCACTTATGAATGCACAGGAATGATGCCTGGTGCTGGGGAATCATAGATCAATTATGAAAGATGAAAACATTTATGAAGTGCCAGGAGAGGTATCTGGGGAAGGATCCTTTGAAACTTTGGGTAGATTTCAGCTCGTGTGTGTACCAATAGGCGCTAGTGGCTCTCTAAAGAGAGCAGCTTTTATTCCCCCTGGGTGGGTGGGTGGCTACATCTAAACACAATGCCAGGTCCTCATACACAGAGATCAGGGGTGTCGCTAAATAGTCCGCAATGCATAGAACAGATCCTAACAAGAAAGAAATATTGAATCCCAAGTGCCAGTGGTGCCAAGGCTGAGAGCCTGATATAAATGAAGGCTGCGTATTTAGTAAAAGGAGAATATCAGAGAGCCTCTGGTCCAACTCTCTCGTGGTACAAACACCCAAAGACCCAGGCAAAGACTCATATGGACAGCTCAGCAGAATTAGCAGATAACCCCATGTGTCTTCCTAATGGGACAGGAAAGCCTGCATTATGTGTGGGAGACAGCAGACTTTTGGTTCCCTGACAGTCTATTCGTAGAGTAAATAGGGATTAGAAGTACAAATGCTAAGACCATTGGTTCTAGGCATAGATTGTTGGATTTAGGTTATAGGGAGCAATCGCACTATTTCGTGTGGGTAAATGTCACAAATCATTCAATTAATTGTAATCAACAAATATGTACTTTCAGCTTTGTTGTGCTGCTACAAGAAACACATGGATCAATGTAGATGACCCCTGTCCCTTAAAAGCTTCTGCTGAGAGACAAGGACCAAAGCAACTTCGGTATAGTGGCGTCAGCGCTGAGGCAGGAAAGCCCCATGGGAGCGGAAGGCAGCAGCGCCTCACCGGTGATGGAAGGAAGATCCTGCAGGGCACATGAATCAGAGCCAGCCTCTAAAACAGTGGTTCTCAGTCTGAGGGATGTGACCCCCACTCCTTGGGGACTAAACAATCCTTTCCCAGGGGCTGCCTAAGACCATCAGAAAACACAGATACATTCTGATTTGTAATAGTAGCAAAACTACAGGTGTGAAGTACCAATGAAGGAATTTTATGGTTGGGGGGTCAGCACAGCAAGAGGAACTGTAGTAAAGAGTCAACCTTAGGAAGGCTGAAGACCACTGCTCTAAAAGAAGACCGTAAGTTAGAAAGCCCCACGCCACTGCAGGTTCAACTTACTAAGCACAGCCAGTGTGCAGAAAATCTAGCCGCCTTGTGTAAATGAGTCTGTTCATATTCGTACATACTATGGTCTTCTCCTAGTTCAAGATACCAGGATCCTTATCACCAAAGTTGAGGAAGGTGAGATTGATTAATTTCCGATTTTTCACATCAGAGGTACATATTATGAAAGGGCTCCTAACTTCAAGCTGAAGGGCTAAATGGGTCTGTATGTTGGAGGTAAGATGGCCCTGCTTAGCACTCATGGCTCCCTTCCAAGGGAACATCAAGTTTTCCATTGCTAAAGCTGGGCTAAGAGGACTCAGAAGAAAGCTAGTATCCCAAAGCAAGGTATTCATCTGTTAGCCCAATGGGCAATGCTCCTCTCCTTCACATCCCTAACCTGCTATGTCAGACACAAAGCATTAGAGCAGAGAATGACACCAAGTGCCATCATGAGAATCAAGACATTAAACTTGTACTAATGCCACTCTAAAGAGCCAATGCCCCTCCCCAGAAAGCACAAGCAACATCTTTCCATCTTAGGAACTCCGCAGACTCCCTCTCTCCCCTCCCCAGTCTGCTCTCACTGTCTTTAGTCTACCGCATGTTTCAAAGCTGTGTTTGTGGGCAGGCTTGGACGCGGTATGAAGTTCCAATCAACCAAATGAATTCAAGATTCATTTTTTTTTCTCTCTCTCCAGTCTATAAAAGGAAACAGCATGTGTTTTGGCTTTCTCTCCATGCTTCTGGTTGACAGAGATGTATGGTTGGTGGAGAAAGAATGGCTTTTATTTTTATTTATTTATTTATTTATTTATAAGTTTTATTAAAGTTCACCTGTTACCCACAGGCCTCGGGCTCCCTATAGAGAAACAAATATCACTATTGAAGAACTTGGTTTCCAAGGTGCCAAATTAAAACAGATGAAGCAGTAAGGAGGGGAGGAATAAAAACATTAAGCCAAGATTTCACTCCCAAGTGCATCATATCGTCTATTATATTGCACACGTGAAATTGACTCCCAATGTAATTAGGCTAAGGCTATGAGGCAAAAAAAAGAAAGAAATCTCACAATAATTCAGACCCTCCAAGCTATTCTTTTCCATCACCCACATAGCTGAGGAAAGAAATAACTTTTTAATAAAAAATGAAAGAAAGAAACTTAGCAACATCTACATTGTCCAAGTGATTCCCCACACCCTACCTACCCGAGCACATAAAGTCATGAGCTAAGTTAAAAACCAACTGCAAGAATCTGCTACATACCCAGTGATAGTCTTTCCTTTTACTGGACAGCCCCACAGGCAGGGATTTATTCTAGTAATACTGAAGGGCTGCTCCCTGTGTCTTAAGGAATGGAAGAGTCCCCAGGGTGGCAATAGACAATTTACTTCCCTTGTTGGGAAAGCTGTCTTTGTCTTAGCTACTTTTCTTGTTGTGATAACATACTCAGACAGAAGCAACTCAAGGGAGAAAAGGTTTATCTTGGCTCGCAGTTCAAGGTACAGCTCATTATGGCAGAGAAATCAAGGCGCCAGGAGCTTGAAGCCCAGACCGTGTTACAGCCACAGCCAGGAAGCAGAGAGCAATAAACGATCTCACTAGTATTGGTGGCACCCATATTGGCCAGACCTCCCCACCTCAATTCATTCAGTTATGATACTCCCTCATCAGCATGCCAAGAGACTTTTCCCTCAGGTGATTCCAGAGTCAGTCAACTTGACACTCAACACTAATGGTCATATGTTATAAGTGGACACGCCCACGTGGAGGTAAAGTCACTCTCTTTCCCACAGCCACTATATTCTCTTCTTTCTCCAATTGACGTGGGACCCAGCTCTCTATTTCCTCACAGGTCAGAATGGAGCCATGGAACAAAAGAGTCGCTTTCACAAAAAACACAAAAATGGGAAGAGATAACCCCTCTTTTAAAAGGATGCTTACTGGATTTCAGCAATGCTGCCAGAACTTCAGTGGCTGCCCTGGGGAGAGAGAAAGAAAGGTGAAAAGTCAGTGTTCAATGCTCTCTCTCTATTAGCCCACAGACCCCATAGGTAGCATGTTCATTGCCGCCACCTATCAGACTCATTATTAACCACGTAGAAGGCAGTCTATTGATCTCCGCTGACCATTAAAGAGGCATAAATGTAGAAATCACATTAAGTGAGGTGTCTGTCTTCCAAATGGGTCTCAGAGGTCCCTCTGCTGCTGAAAATATCCTCCCCCCCCCATAGCTTCCCACCTCCCACCAACTTCTTTGCACGGTGTTCTTCTTTTGTTTTTTTAACCACTGCTCATACTATCCTGTGTACTTGTCAGTTTCCTGATTTGTACCTGAAAACATGTGGAGACTCAGGAGGTTGATTGGGAGGAAAGAAGTGAGGAGGCACGGGGAACAGAGCAATTCAGAGCAAACTTCCTGAACCACTCGTGCCTCTGGGGACACACTGGGAAACATGCACACATCTGAAGGAGAAGCTGTTTCCTTAGGATGGAAGACCATTGCTTTTGCCCACAAAAGAATTTCAAAACCTTTGCAGCAAAAACTCGAGGCAAATAAAAACATCTCTTGTTCCACTTCTTAGTGACCCTTCAGTTTTTTCCCAAAATCGGAGAATATGCAAAACCCCGCTGCTATCCTTTGAATGCATCTTCCAAAGCTTATTTACTGGAGACTTTATTCCTCCATCCGTGGCATATGAATTTGAGGCTATAGAGGCGTGACTGAAATTAGATGAGATAATGAGGGCAGGGTTCCAGGATGGTACATGGAGGTTTTATCACCCATGCTGTTCAGGGTGTGGGTCTCTACCTACAACCTCACATTTGCTGAGACCCAAAAAGACATGTAGACTCTCCAACTGACCCCTGACCTCTTGAATTAGAATCCTGATCTAACAAATCCTCACATGCACCTGAGGAGCTCTAATCACTGTGGTCCCTATCCGCCAGGCTGGTAATCCAGTGGGGTAGGTGCCTTGCTGGAATATTCTCAAACCTCTCCTGCCTTCAGACTTACGTGCTCCCCTTCTCTCCTCATCTGTTTGGGGGAGGTTCATCTGGCTGCTCTTCTCTTTCCTCTAAAGACTGGGCTACTTCCACATCTTCCCATTCCCTTTTTGTGCCATTTAACATAGGTTCTTTGTTCTGTAGCACCTGGATTTTGCCCATATCCATGGAGCTGTTAACAGTAGGGTTGCAGAAGCCAAAGATTGAATCGGAAAAAAAAAAAAAGATGGCTATGAGAGACAATGGGGAAATCTCTCAGTGGAATCTGGCCCCACTGTCTCATGACTTTCCTGGACCAGTTTCACTGAGCTGAGTGATGTCTCTGCTGTGAGTATGCACTGGGGCCGTGAGTCGCAGCCTTTCGCTGTTGCAGGAGTCCTGGAGACAGGAGAGGCACCTGTCTCTCAAATGCTTTGTTTCTATTGTAGTCGCTTACATGTTCTCATTCATTTACCCTCTTAATACTGCTGACTCTGTTTTCAATATCAGAGAACAGACTGCCAAGATCATGGTAAGGTAAGAAATTGAGCAACGGGAGATTCTGTAGGACAGGTGGAGGAAAGAAGTCCTGTTTGGGGCACAGGTTTATTCACTTGTGTGTGTAACCTAGGAAGGGCATTCTAATCCCTAGGGCCCATTTCCCCTATCTTCAGAGGTGATGGGAACACATCAATGCTTGATAGGCCTTAACATAAGTTACAAGGATCATATGTACTATATCTATTCTTATCATTATTTTTTATTGAGCTATACATTTTTCTCCGCTCCCCCCTTCCCCTTTTCTACCCTCTCCTGTGACCCCCATGCTTCCAATTTACTCAGGAGATCTTGTCTTTTTCTCCTTCCTATGTAGATCCATGTTTGTCTCTCAGAGTCTTCTTTGGTGTCTAGGGTCTCTGGGGTTGTAAACTATAGGTTGGTTTTTCCTTGCTTTATGTCTAGAAACCACGTATGAGTGAGTACATACTATATCTATTCTTAAAAAGAACAGCATTCCTCCAAGATTCATGTTGTGGTGCTCTCTAAGCCAGGGTTTTCCTCTGTATACATCTTGATCTATTTTCTGTTCCTATGTCAAAACACATGAGACTTTATAACTTAGAGAGAGCAGAGGTTTATTCCGCTCATTGTATTAGAGTCTGGTAAATCTAAGAGTATGGGACCAACAAGTTCCTGTTGGCCATAACACAGCAAAGAACCTTACATAGCAAGACAGAACAGCCAAAGCAGGTGAGAGGGGAGGGGAAGAACAAAAGCATGGGATGGGGAAAACATGATGAATATTAAAACAGGGCACCTAACCTAGCCTCAGCTCACTGACCAGGTGTGCAGGGACAAACAACCCAGTGAGACTGATTTGCAGAACCCTTTCACCTTGGGAAAAGACACAAGACAATTGGCTCTGGGGGCAGAGTAGAGGAGGAGATAGGAGGGACTGTAAGAAAATTAGAGTCTTGCTGCTCAACATGTGGGTCTTGGCCTGCTGCCTGACATTTGTTGGGAGTCTAGAAGAAATGCAGAGTCTCAGGCCTGTTCCCTGAGCCAATGGATCAGAATCCCATGTTAACAAATCCTCATATGTACATGAAAGCATGCTAATCAATGCTTGACCATGAACCAATGGGCTTGGTCATTCTTTGGTTGTTGACAGGGACATTAGCGATGACTCCAGATCTTAATTCTCCAGACCGTATCAAATAGCATGACAGTATAGCAAATAAATATGATCCCGGACGGTGACATTATATGACATGGTCAGTGTTGAAGTCCAAATGAAGCTGATTCCTGAGGCACACGGGAGGATTTATTGCTTTGAAGGTCATGGTTTGGGAATCTACATTTAGTTAGTCTTACAAAGAGCATACTTAGGAGAAAATGATGGAGGTCATACATAAGGCCAAAGTCTGATGGTATAAGGAATTCAAATCCTTTAAATAGTGAGACATTATCCATTTGCTTTTAATTAAAAAGTATGATGTCAGTGATGGAAAACTAAGACGAACATTATTATTCACGAAACATTGTTACAGAAAACAAGAGAAAGGAAGGAGCTGAGGGACGGCCTACAATATTTGCCCAGGTAGATCTAAGGATAAGAAAGCCACTAGGTGACTAAGAAGGGCAGTCATATCGTTTAGAGAAAACAATGGCTTTCATTTAGGACATGCTGAGCTCACAATACTCTGTGGGAACGCCAGCTGACACTAGTTAGAGGAGGGCTCTTAGAGGTGGGAATGTGTACTTACTAATTTCTACAAGAGCTACAGTATCTGCAGCCTTCAGAATGAACAGCTTCAAGAAAATTTAACCAAAAGCAGAGCAGAGTGTTAGAAAAAAAAAAAGTCAACACCACTCAAGGAAGGAGACCCCTAGGGGTGAGAGAATGCACAACAGGGAAAGTAGTGGAGTGGGACCTGGGCAGGGAACAGGGGTGGGGTGGTGGGGGGCTATTTAGCTTAGAAAATAAAAGTTACTAGATGGCTTAGGTCCAATGCTTTCTCAAACTTCAATCTGTGGCTGGGTGGTTGGTTTTAAAAATCAGTTTTTTAGGTTTTTTTTTAATTTCTTAGATTTTTAATAAAATATATTGGAGCAGAATGTAATATATTAATGACCTGAGAAACATTTAGTTTGTGTGCGCGTGTGTGTGTGTGTGTGTGTGTGTGTGTGTGTGTGTGTGTGTGTG
>NC_022023.1:17804145-17815350 GCF_000317375.1 Microtus ochrogaster
CATGTGTGTGTGTGCTGGGAAGGTGATACAAATGCTTTGCTTCTAAACAGAAGTAGTGAAGATGTTGCTTAGGGTGTAATGACTGTGTAGGATTTAAAGAACAAATATCTAGAATGAACTAATGAGTAACTGAAAACATTTGATATTCCAATGGTTCCTGGTATATGGAACGCCAGTCACTGCATGAATGCTATCAAGAGGCGCTTTGGTTTTCATCTATACAGGCGAGTAGCGATGTTCTATTGCCGGAGCAAGGCTCTCCTGATCTGTTTGGGTGTGACATGAGATACAATAACACTCAGCAGAACTGAGATAACTACATTGATCAGCCGACGCCTATCCTAACAAAAAAAAAAGAACATTTGGTTGGCTGTGGTAAAATAGCCTTGTAATGGCTGCATTTGAGAGGCTGAAATAGGAAGGCTGAGGGTTCTAGGACAGACTAAGCTACACAGTACGATTCCCCCACCTCAAAACAAGCAAATGTCAGATATAAGGCAATTGGGCTTAAACAAATAAGAAAGCTCAGTTACTTCCTATTGGAGAAACCAAGCCCAGTGCATTGGGAAAATGAACTGGAGCCCCACTTTGTGTCTTTGGGATACCATACTGCCTCCTTCCGGATGTGGACACCTAGCAGCCATCGTTCTGTTAGAGCCACTGATTCCATGAAAGGACAGGGAGGACATTTTGCCTGGAGTTCATTATTCCTTACTGCCACCTCACAGTGCCTGAGTGCTGAGCGGGCTGTCTTGTGGAAAGGAAGGGGAAATCTTCCTTCTCTCTAACGTTCCTATCAATGACTGGGTCATTTGGAAAACTCCCGAAGAACATTTTGACCCAAAGAACGACAACACCCAAAGACAGAGGAACGACTTTTGTTCCGCCCATTCTTTGAAGCAGGACAGTCCACTCGAGATTTGAGACACCGAGGATGCTCACGCTCTCTTAGCGAAGGCTAAGACTAAACCATTGGCAGATTTAGAAATATTGCCCTGCCGAACATTTACAAAAGAGCCACAGAGTTGTAACAATGTGAATTACTCCTCCGCGTTGAGATAAATTTTAAGAGACATTTACTAGAGACTTTAATAATTGTCACCACTACTTAGGGAAACTTTATAAGTATCAAACGCTACAGGTCCTATCTTCATCAGCATACATCACTTTTGAACTTCACTGGCGTGACAGAGAATGACATTACCCAGGACAGGATAAATAGTCCACCTAAGGCCCACCTAAGCAAGCTACACACATAAGTCTCCTTCTGCCTCACTCTAAACATAAGCCCTCAACTTTCTTCTCCTTCCCACATTCCAGAAGGTGTCCCTGTAGCTTCTTTATCTTTCAGATACCGGCTATTGTTTACGGTCAAACGACAGAGGCAAGGTCTTAGGATGGATCTACATCAATGAAGCAAACTTGCCAAGCTGAGTTAACTTGACTCAACTCTATACAGAACAATTGCACTACAGCGTGAGGCTTATTAGATATTCAGCGGTGGTCACAGAGGCAAGGACAGAGAACTTCACTGGAAGCAGGTCCTGAAGATGTTATTTGTTCTGATGAATAGGTTTTTTATTGAGCATCAGCTACACACCAGAACAAATTGAGAGAACGATATTGTATTCAAAGAGTGTATTATCTTGGGGGCTCTGGTTGAAGAAAGAGCAAATAGTAGCACTTTTATACAAGACACTAGCTTCAGTTTCTCAAATGTAATACGTGACATTTGAAATAGTAAAGCGAGGGCCGGGAAGATAGCTCAGCAGTCGAGAGCACTCGTTAACCTTGAGATGACTCCAGTTTGCTTCCTAGCACCCTCATAGTGGCTCACAGCCACTCATAACTGCCGTTCCAAGGGATCTGACACTCTCTTCTGACCTCTGAAGGCATCAGGCACGCACATGATACGTAGGCACGCCTGCAAGCTAAACACTCATACACATAAAATAAATAAGTCTGAAAAAGAAAACAAAAGGCAAGAACGGGGTAAAGAGACCATCTGTGCAATGGGGGACCGCAAGTGTGGAGAACGTAGCTGGGGTAGCTGCCTGAGAAGGTAACCTGAACAGCATGTGAAGAAAAGAAAGGAATCACATAAGCATCAGGAAGAAGCCTGTGTCAGCACGAAAGGACAGCCTGCACAGACACAGAACCATGCTAAACCAGCAGACGGAGACAGGGGTATTAAAGCTAGGAATAAAGTGAAATAGAAATAAGTCAAATAACAGTTGGATAAAACAGGAGGTCCTTTATAGGAACGGAACACATTGCCATGAGAACAGACACCCAGAATGCCATCTGGCACATTCCAACCCCGACTAGCTTGAGAAGAAATAGAATGGTAGAACTCACACACACACACACACACACACACACACACACACACACACACACACACAAACACACACACAAACACACAAAGAGCCAGGTGACCAAGAAAAATAAGCAATACATGGCTTCAACTGATCACTTTCAGGAAACAGTAGAACCCAGGGATGAAAACTGAGATGGATCCTGCATGGTGGAAGAAAAGAAAAACCTTAAGCATATGGTATCAAGGCTGAATCGGACCCTGTGCCCAGCATGGAGCTTTTCCATTTCTCTCTGGAATGGAAAAGAGAAAGAAACACACTCACACATCCAACTCTATCCAGATGCTGCCAAAGGCAGCTGGCGGGAACCCATCATCCATCATTATAAATTGTGACAGAAGCTGAAACCCCAAACCCAGGCTGATCTGGCACATAACACCACACACCAGGGCGAGGGACAGAGGATGGCTACTGTCTGAGATGGAGACCTGGAGTATGGCTCTGCAGTGAACGAGCCGCACCCTACCAGGCTTCTCATATGCAGAGATTGCCCGGGAGAGATGGTTTAGCACTTCTTCCAAGTCTGCAGGCAACAGCAGCAGGATGGAGGCAGCCAAACGTTTGTGAGAATTCCCAGCACCAGAAGTAGAAAGCTAATGTCTGGGTGGTTGGGGGGAGAGCAGGCTGAAATTGTCATGGGCTCCCCCACACAGGACAGCATCTTCCTACTTGGGAATGTGACTCTCAAATTAGCACTTAAGGTAAACAGCTTCGACTTCCTTAAATTATTCATCAAGTAAGATATACATTAATGTGCAACTATAATCCTATGTATGATATGTATATATAAATGTATAATGGGCAAAGTCTATAATTAAGCATATATATGCAAGATAAACTTTTACAGAGAGTGTGCTAAAGGGCTATGGGAGAATCAGTGCTGTACCGCTTCTGGCTGATTGTAAAGCTCAGAGCTAACTCTACAGGAGCTACACTGTGCCTCTTAATGATGTCTGTTCAGCGTGGGCAAAAGAACTCTCACCTCTATGTAACTGGACTGTTTTTCCCTTGTAGAAATCAACGTCTTCATAAATCAGATGATAGGAGAGAATTTAGAGGGGAAAATGTCAATCTTACTTATTTAAAAAAAGATGGGATTTATTACTAAGAAAGTCCAACTGTGGCCAGAGTGTCTCCGAGAAGCGTGAGCGCGGTGTACTGCCTGAAATCCCTCTCCATGTACCATGGCCCTGGGATGGCTCCACAGGTTGGAACGAGGAGTTGTGCCGTGCTCTGGGAAGTCATGCTTGCTTTCATCTTTGTTTCTTCTGTCTGCCATAATCCCGTTCCCTCATCTAGCCACTTTATAACATCCAGGTCGAATTCCAGCCTCTGCGCTCCTGCAGTCCAAGCTTTGTTACGTTCTCCTGGCTTCTCATCTGCCTTCTAAGTTCCTTTACTACAGCAGATTTTGGGTAACATGGGAATTGTGCATTTTTACATGAATCTCTACAGTTGTCTAGATAAGTTCTGAGGAGATCAGCTGTGTTACAATCTTGGACATTTAAACAGTTGTCATAAAGCATGCTACATGGAAAATTCTTCAATAAATGCTTTGGGTAGGTAATAAATAACTGAACCGCATGCAACACTCTCCTACTAACTGAATGTACCTCCTGAGGGAGTCCCACATCACCTTATGTGGTGGTTTGAATGAAAACAGCCCCTATAACATCATAGGAAGGGGCGTTATTGGAGGTGTGAACTTGTTGAAGCAAGTGTGGCATGGTTGGAGGAAGTGCGTCACAGGGGGTGGGCTTTGAGGTTTCAGACGCCTCACTCTTTTCCTGCTGCCTGTCAATCCAGATGTAGAACTCTCAGCTACTTCTCTAGCACCATGTCCGCCTGCCTGCACGCCACCATGCTTCCTGCCATGACCATAACGGCCTAAGTCTCTGAAGTGAAAACTAACCCAATTAAATGTTTTCCTTTAGAAAAGTTTCAAGGTCATCATGTCTCTTCACAACAATGAAGCCCTAACTAAGACAATCTAGAAACCTATGGCATAAGTGCCTGCCACAAAGGAAAGGCATTTTGGAGGAAAACAGTTCATTGCCAAACTAAACCTATACCATATAACCCAATAATTGCATTTTTTTAGTGTTTAGTCAAGTTGAAAGCTCATATCTATACAAAACCCTGCACATGGATATTTATAGCAGCTTCATTTGTAATGGCAAGAACTTAGAGCAATCAAAATGTCTTTCAGGAGGTGAGTAGACAGACTGTGGCACATCTATACAAGATGTTATTCAGCACTGAGAACAAATGAACAATAATTCAGAAAAAAACGAGTAATCTTAGATGTACACAGAATTGTACACATCAACCTAATAGTTTAAATGAAAATTTCCACTCCAGGCTGACAGTGCTCCTTCCAAGAGTCAAAGATCATATAACAAAAACCTGGCATTAGAAACCTCTTTTGAGTTGTTAGCCAGGGCTATCTAAGAGACTCCAAGAAGATATAGCCTATTTCTGCTGCCCCTGATTATCCCCCAGAGGCAGAGGGTAAGTCCCTACTGCTGAAGACAGCATTCACTTCAGACACAGGGCCCAGAGGATCCTGAGTTGGAACTGAGCTAACATACCTCCCTCCCCAAGGACTACTTTTCGTGATACCGGAAGGCTCCATGCAAGCTTCCTAAGGAGCAAAGCAAGCAGAAGCTCTACCCAGCCATACCTATAAACCATGTTAATGACCAGCATAGAATGAGAAGGCTAAGGGAGTAGTAGCGGCACACAGACCTTGGCAGTAACCAACAGCTCTCTAGCTGAATGTCAGACCCACTCAGCAAGAGGGAAATCGTACCTGGAAGAGTAATCATCAGTTCAACAAAGTGTTTAAAAATAAGAATTATAGATGAAATCTGTTGTCATACGTAACAGAGAAGAGGAAGCTTGTCGCAAAAAAAAAAAAACAAAAATGGTTCCAAAGAAGGTAAAAGGTACTAAAGTCCAAGTTATAGAGTCCTCATCCTATCTGACCACTCAGAAATGGCAGTTTCTTCTACTTGAGAGATAACACTGTTGTCATAATAATGGAAGGTGTCCTTTGTTAGCACAAGGTTCCTGTCTCAGGAACAATTACTTTAGGAATTAATCTTGTGGAAATATTCTAAACTGTGCATTGTAAGTTACCTGACAAAAGGTGAGTGTGTGTATGTACCTTTAGACGAGCACCCTGTGACAGTTTTGAAAACACAACCAGGACGTTCCTTAAATTTTGTCAAAACCAAGTGTAACCTTCACAATCCTGACACTATGTTGACCCTAAAATATGTCCTGCTCCAAGTATGGTCTCCTACTCTTCGATCGTTTTCAGCATCTTGGTCATTAAGTCCTTCTTTGTGCACTTTCTTTCAACCCCTGTGCAAACTTAGGTTGCTCTAGGACAGAGATGCAGTCTGACCACCCTTTAGCAATTCAGCATGAAGCCTTCTCCTGGCATTACTATGTAGCTTATCTGACTTAAAATTTTTACAACTTCCAGGTGTGCCAGGTGAAGATGCATTTTTCCATCATGACAGGCCAGTTTCTTCTCTACTTGCATTCTTGGAAACATGACAGCAAATAAAAATATTGAATTTTTGTTATTTTAAGAATCACAAAATGTAACCTTTGATATAATAGAAGGGTCTGTTCTGCTTTGACCATGGTCTGGCAATCACTGGAATTCACAGAGAATTCCCAATGTGACACAGGTTTACTTGCTTCCTTTAAATGTTTTTTTTTTCAACAAATCTAAGATGGTCCCATTTTCCTATGAAGAAAGAATATAGGGGACATGGGGGACATGATCTGTTTCTTCAGCACACTTTTTTTCTGATACTCAAAATGAATACTCTGGTTCTAGGACAATGATATTTCTATGGTACAATGACACCCTTAAAAGAAATTTATTAAGAAAGAAAGGGAAAAACATGAAATGGAAGAGGTCATGAAATAAAGACACATGACAGTGTCTCTCTTCTGCTTAAGGCAGGGCTTAGGCTTGGTGGGACTGTCTTTCTCAGGCTGTGGTGATGGAGTTGAATGACCATGTACATGTCCAGCCTCCATCTGTGTTGTATAAATTGTCCTCAAAGGGTCTCAAAAATAAGTAACAGCCAATCCTTTTGACCCCATACATGGTATTGAAATAGCGGATAGGACAGACCTATGTAATTGAAGTACCTACCACACAACCTAAGTATTTACCAATGGAAAGAATGACTTAGATTCTCAAGGTGGCCTAAGAGGTGGGATAGTCTAGGGGTATGTGCTTGTTAGTGGTATCTACGTTAAAAGTCCTTCTGGTCATCATAATGATACTCCAATAACGTCTCTTCATTAACATCTGAACCAAGGTCATTTTCTTAGATGTGTGGACACAAGAATTTCTTACTCTGTAAGAGGCAGAGGCTGAGAAGAAGGAGAATTAGACATCTGTCGTGCTGGGTGCATCACAGCAAACTTCAGTATCTTTCCCAGGTTTTGAATGGTCCCTAGACAAGTCCAGTGTTCTAGACCTAGATACTCTAAATTATTATTATGCATTATTAAAGTTATAGTAACCCAGTAGACAGAGTATGGTAGTGATAATATATGAAGTATTTAAATATAAGTACTCATGCATCATTGCATAGCTGCTTCAACAAACATGATATTTATTAGTATAATTATACTTATTATACCATTATCATATGCTTTTACAATGTAAAAGTGTTTGGGTGAGAATTTTTAAAAAAATCTTTTTAATTTAATGAATCCATGATTTTTTTTAAGCAACACCATTATGGGAAGAAGTGAAAAATTTCATGGCTATTAGTCTGCAAAAATAATTTAATGAATCTTAAAAGTGCTACAAAATAAGCACCTTTAAATAATGACACATGTGGAATAGCTCAGCCTCGGTGTCCGAAATCTAATAATTTGCAAATGAGTCATATATGTGCCATAGATGAGATAAATGAGGTGCTAAAAATTTAGTGAGCTTAGGAAAGAACTTTTTCTTGCAATTTTTGAAAACAGGACAGAAAGTTCATTAAAATTGTTAAGTGTCTGATCCATCAATTTAATGACATTGGCGCCTTTTCTTTGACTCTCTGTATATGCACATCCTCCTAAAATAAATTCAATGCCAAAACAAGGCATTAAAAATAAAGACATAATTAAATTCTTTTTAATTCTTTTAAATATTGAATTGACAGATTTTTTCCCAGTACTGTGGACCTGCAAACATCTGGGTCAACAAACTGAGATATGTGGGTGACAACTGGCAACACTCATGTGGGATTTGGATTTGGGGAGTTATCTTTGCTTTGGAAATCAATGCAATCCTCAAATGAAGGCCATCCCTCGTCTAGAATAAACATGGCAATATCTTGGCTCTTGCCAACAGGACAGTGAGTAAACTCCCAAGCATGTTAGAAACATCCATGCTTATTTTAACAACCCCACTGATAGGATTAAGTGGGTTTACACATTAAATGGCTTTACAAGCCTGGGCTTTGTACATATGTAGAATGTTTGTTGATAAATAAAATTAGATTCAAATGGCGTAAATTATGAGAAGCAATTTTCCTTGTAAACACTAGGCAAATTTTGAAAACTTTTCTAGGGAGGCCAGAGTCTTTCATGTTGCCAAAATTCTGCCTACAAATTCATTAGTCAGATTTACTCTATTCAAGGCATGCATGTAGCTAAAAAGAGAATCAGTCCAAATTGAAACAAGTCAGCTGTTGAGTAATGTCACAATTTCCATAACAGTAGAGTATCATGAATGAAGAAGCAGAGCGTGGTCCCCTAAAGAACAGGACCTGAGGTGTTGCGATGCAAGGGAGCCGAAGGATGCTGATCAAGGATTTGGTTACCCTACCTGACTGTGCCCTTTGAGAAATATCAGCCAGATGTATTCTGCTATGGCCAAAGAGCTGATGGTCCAGAGATCTTCAAAACCATAAGTATTGTTTAGGACAAATTGATACATAACATAGTGCCTGCGTGTCTGGATTAGCAGTGTCAAAAAGTGCCCTGGAAAACAAAAGTCCCAGGTTTTCCATTCAGGTAAGTATGGACACTGGCTCAGATAACACTTCCCACACAGAAATGATTGAAGAAATAATGCATACAAGAAGTGTGTCTGTGCACAAGGAGTAAGGTGGGATTTGAGATCTTCTTAAGTAGAAGAAAGCAGCTCGGATAACAAACAATAAAATGCTAGTGCTTAAAACAAAATTTAGGTAAGGCCTAGGGAGATAGAAGAGGCTGTAAAGGGCTTGTCACAAGGATATGAGTTCAGTCCCAGAATCCACATGTAAAAGGCACATACAACATGCCTGAAATCCCAGCACTGAGATAGAGATCAGTGGATCTCTGGGGTTGGTAAACTAGCTAGCCTGGTCTCCTTGGAGAGTCCCAGGATAGTAAGATACCCTATCTCAAAAAAGCAAGATAGTCATTGCCTATGGAAAACACCTTTTTGCACAGCATTCCACCAAGGTTGACCTCTGACCTACACACACACACACACACACCTTAAAACTGAAACTGAGCTTCTGAACTGTGAACTACATAAATATTTTTGTTTTTAAGCTAATTACTTCATGTGTTGCTTTATAATGTTAAAAAGCTGATCAATACAGTCCTAAGTCTGGTGAACTAAACAGTGTTAAAGACACATTGGATGTCAATGAAACTTTCAACTCCCCTGAAAAACAGACACTTCCAAATGACCTTACCTTCAGAGCAACTCAAGGGGTACACCTATGTATGTGTATCTACTTTGGTCTCAAAGGAATGCAAGTACATTCAATCAAACAGAACTGAAAAACACTCAACCTACATGCCCTTCACTAAGGGACCTCTCAAGGGACAGAGATAGTCACTGTGCTTCTACGAGATTCTATGGGATGCTTGATTGACATCTGCCTTTTCTCTTAATGAATAAGGCCTTTGAGAACCGAGACTCCCTTATAGCATTCCATATGTGGTATTCATACAATAACCTCCCTATAGTAAGCTGTCAATAAGTATATGATGGGAGAATGAATATATGAGCAAATGGGGCATTAAAAAAACGCTCATAGATCAATTGATGAAGTAAATCACTCACTCTGAGTGACTTTAATAAAAGAAAAAAATTTATGCTCCTCATAAAATAATGTCTACAAGTAGACAAGAACATGTCAAAGACCGTATATTTGAATCAAGTTCTGCAGAAAGAGATAAATGACAAATTGTAGAAATATGTGTCTTTCTTTATATACGTCTTTTACTTAAGGCCTTGCTAACTTATTCCTTTTGTGCTGTGTTTGATGGGGTTTGGACCATGATTTAATCACCACGGTGTAAATTTTCGGACTGTGACATTCCCGTTAGAATAAAGAGCTGTCTGTGTATCTCTCTCTGTATGCTGACATATCCGCTCCCTGTCCTACATACTCAGCATGGAATCAGGAATCCATTCCAGGAGTTAACATCTTTGCTAGGCACCACTAAGGTTACAGGCTAATTAATAATGTAACTGGCCTGGGAGTCAGGGAGTCAAGCATTCTGGTACTTGAATGCAGACAGAGCATCAATTACCAGAACTCTGGGCTTCGAAAGACATCATCATCACAGAAATCCAAAAGCACATCAGACTGAATGATCTTCAGAGTCAGACAGAAAAGACAATGGTATGATCCAGCAAAGCAAGCAGGAAGCGGAGGGAAAGCCATGGGAGTGAAGATCCCAAGGCTATAGTCAAGTAGACGCAGAACTCCAACAGTACGTGCCACTCTGTCTTAGCAAAACCCAGACAGCTTGGCAAGCGAGCAGGATCGTGAAGAACACTGAGGAAGATGATTAAAGGGGTGGAATAACTGATATAGGAAGAGAGAGGAGTTTTTGAGAAACTTAATTATAAAGACACCCAGCCAAATGCTGAGCTTGCTGAGAAAGTGCAGATGTCCTTCTGGTTAGCTCTCATCTGCAAAGCCCAGAGCAGGATAAGGAGAACATGCGTTATCCAAAAGGGATGTGGGTGGGAGTGAAAGGAAGAAATAATAAATGTGGAAATCGAGAACCAGCGTCAGGGCCGAATTCTCACAGGAGAGTGTGCGACTCAAGAGATGCTACCCATTCCTGGCAGTCTCGTTTGCAGATGGAGCCTGTGGAGGCTGACTCCAGTTGTTCCCTTCCGCGCATCCTCCTTGGCACAGTGGGCTAGTCAGAAAAAAAAAATCACTTATAATCAGTATGACTGTTTAATACAAGCCGCCTTTGTGTTTACAATAGGAGCTTGGTTAAAATAAGCTTAGAAAATACTCCAAAACTAAAGGGATTTTTAACCACCTTTGGAATCTGGTTAAAATTAGCATGCCAGGGGAAATTTGGGAGTGTTTCAAGTCCTGTAATCTGAACCCTGGTGCTCTTTAGTGGGTCAAGAAATAGGGTTTCGCAGTCAAATGTCTACCCGTTACTCCATGACAGAAGGGTCTTCCAGAGCCTTGACTGAGAGACCCGTGAAGCCTGTCCCCAACTACTCTGTGTCTGTATGTGAGTCTCAGTTACCCCAAGATTGATCAAAAGCAGAACTCATTCAGAATGGAGAAGTAGTGTCGTCTCAAATGGGCACAAGAAGGAAGAAGAGAAAAGGTGCAAGTGAGTTGCAATGGCACCCTCGCGTGACAACTGCTCATTTGTGAAAATGCCAGCCAGGCTCTACTGCATCCTTCTGATCTGCTGTGAATGACAAGTTCTTGACCTGGCAGACCACAGTCCCCATGTCTATTTGGCAGACCACAGTCCCCATGTCTATATGGCAGACGACAGTCCCCATGTCTATATGGCAGACCACAGT
>NC_022023.1:17815560-17847045 GCF_000317375.1 Microtus ochrogaster
ACAGTCCCCATGTCTATATGGCAGACCACAGTCCCCATGTCTATATGGCAGACCACAGTCCCCATGTCTATATGGCAGACCACAGCCCCCATGTCCATATGGCAGACCACAAACCTACATTTCTATAATCATGTTCTTTGGCCTCCATTTTTATGTTCACACTCTGTCACATCTATTTGTATTCTCTGCTTTGATTTCCTCTCTTAGAAAAGGAATGTTGGAAAAAGCAGGGTAAACATAAGGGACAAATTCACTCCTACAAGTGACATCTGTAAAGAGTCAGTGAAGTAGGTCAAGATTTCCCTGTTCATAAATATCTGATCAGTTAAAAGAGTTTTAAAAATGAAATTTCTAGGTCAAAGGAATAAGCCCTTTTTACGGCATTCGATCTGCATTGACAACTCTGACATATGAACAAATCTGTTTAACTGCATACTCCCCAAAACTAATGCTGTCATTCATCAGAATGACCCGTATGATCAATAAAATGTACAAGGGTCTATTCCTAGACTTGCGTGCACATGAAGAGACACTAAAGGGCGAATATGATTAAAATGCACTATATACATGAACAAAAGTGTCACAAGAAAACAAATTATTGTCTATTATTATTATATGCCAACAAAATATTTAAAATGTTTGAATCCGCGTCAATAAGGGGTGGTGAGAGCGGACACAGACTATGAAAGTAAAGAAGGCTACATGAGGCGATGAAGAGGTGCCGTGAGAGCCAGGAGGGGCCACAGGAAAGCAGAAAAGAAGCAACTGGGGTCGAGAGGGCACACAGGATTGAGGGTGTGGAGGAAAGGAGGGGAGGAGATACCGAGAGAGCCAGCACGAACAAACTTAGCTTGAAAACATCTATGGTGAAGCCTAATTGTTGGTAAACTAATCAAACACTTTAAAGTTACCTAAATTAAAGTATGAAAGACTTTATAGCAGAATTATGAAAACTCGTTATAGCCTTCTCCTCAGTTCGCCTTTATATTTCATTGTAAATACAACCAGAGCTCCCAGTAGCAGTTAACAAGTGTATGATGCCTCAAAATTAGGCGGGACATAAAGTAATTTCTGTTTCTTGAGCAGAAACATCTCTACACTTAATCGGTTGCATTCCCCAAATCTCCTTATCCTCACAAAACTTTGCCTCTTTGCGCCCTGCTTCCTTGTAAAGGATGCAGGGGACATGTGCCTTCCTCTGGTACATCTGTTCGCTCAGCACAACACCCACTGCTGCCATCTTTGGGGATGTTGACATTTTAAAAACCATTATATGTTTTTGTTGATTTTTTTTTATTTAAGTATGCTATTCCTTGTCCTCTTTACTGTTTCCCATCTAATTTTTTCCCTGTTGTACTATCATTTCGTACACTTCTTCTGTGGTGGCTGGGGCTGTCGCTATTACTGTCTTCTTCCTGTCCCCATGTCTCTATTTAACAACATGTCTCTATGAAATGTCACATGGCCAGCCTTTGAAAACTAGAGTTCAGTGCAAACATTGAGCTCAGGAAATTCATGCTTATTGGGGTGTGCTTGGGTGTCTGTCTTCTTTTGCGTTTTTCACTGCCCAGACATACTTTCTCCTGTCTGTTTTATTATCTTTGCACTAGTGAAAATGTCTTGTTTCTTTTCCCTACTCTACAGATTTAAAAATTGGAGATTTTCAATTAATTTCAAGTGATTATTTGGAATTTTAAGTACATATGAAAGATCCTAAATGTTAGATTCAGCTAGAATTTTACTTGGGAAAAAGTATTTCTCCTTTTCTTTTCAATCTTTAGGAATTTGAAAGTTTGGAAGGGCCATTTTAAATGTAGCCCCTCGGGGCCATGTCCCTGAAGAGAACTGGCTCTCACTTTCCAGAAGTCATCAACAGCCAACAGCTCCACAATAGAGATTGTGGTGAGACTTCGTGAGCCCCTCCCCATCCATGCTTGGTTTTTGACTGGTTTGATCTTGGGTAACTCTTGTGCATGCAGTCACAGTTGCTCTGAGCTTGTGTGTACAATGGCCCTGTCATGTCCGGAATAAACTATTTTAATGTATGCATCCACTACTCTGACTCTTGCAATCCTCCCGTGACTCTCCCGAAATGAGCCTTGATAGGCTAGGGTGTGTTCTAGATGTTCCATTTAGAGCTGATCACTCTATCCCCTTACTCCTTGCTCACTGACCAGTTGTGGATCTCTTTACTGATCACCAGCTACCACAAAAAGAAGCTCTTGTATGAGGTTTGAGAGATGTACTATCTGTGAGTATAAAGGACAGTGAGCTTATAATTCGCAATCCTAGAGAAGCTAAATAAGAAGGTGAATCCAAAGACAAACATATAGGCATCCCCCTGAATATTAACCTCCATCAGGTGATGAAAGGAGACAGAGACCCAAATTGGAGCACCGGACAGAAATCTCAAGGTCCAAATCAGGAGCAGAAGGAGGGGGAGCACAAGCAAGGAACTCAGGACCGCGAGGGGTACACCCACACACTGAGACAATGGGGATGTTCTATCGGGAACTCACCAAGGCCAGCTGGCCTGGCTCTGAAAAAGCATGGGATAAAACCGGACTTGCTGAACATAGCAGACAATGAGGACTACTGAGAACTCAAGAACAATGGCAATGGGTTTTTGATCCTACTGCACATACTGCCTTTGGGGGAGCCTAGGCAGTTTGGATGTTCAACTTACTAAACCTGGTCCCACAGGTCAGGGAACCCTGATTGCTCTTCAAGCTGATGAGGGAGAGGGACTTGATCGGGGGGGGAGGGGGGGGGGAATGGGAGGCAGTGGCGGGGAGGAGGCAGAAATCCTTAATAAATAAATAAATTCAAAAAAAAGAGGTGAATACAGAAGTCAGCTAACAATTTCTCTTTCTGCCTGTTTTCTAAACGGTGTTTGCAACTTATAGAGTTAAGAATTCCACTATGCAATTATTGGTTCAAATACAACCCAGGTTGGCGTGGAAAACAAGGAAGTCCTGCCACAGTTTTTCTTTGTATTTAATTCTCACTCAAAGTCTAAGCACGTGACACAGCTGGGAAAATGTTCAACTTCCAACTGTGAGGACCTGAGTTCAGATTCCCAAAGCTGGGATAAAAACCTGGGCCCAGTGGTCCACGTCTGAAATACTCGTGGTGCCAGATAGGGTCAGAGACTGGAGACTCTTTGGAAGCCTACAGGCTAGCTATTTTCTCCTGTGCAATGAAGTTCCAGGCCCATCAGATACCTTGTCTCAAAGGCTGAAGTTATCTGAAGACTGATGCTGGAGGTGTCTTTGACCTCCACACGTGCACCATGTCCATGCTCATGCCTATGTGTATGCACACAAACATACACGCCACACACACACACACACTTGTGTTGCCCAGACGACACTTTTTAAATAGATATTCCTCCTAGTAGTTATCTTTATGCTGTAAATGATACCCTGACACCACTACTTATTGGCATCTGATACTGACTTTGCACTTTTGTCTTGGCAGATGATTCTGCACTGACCCCTCCATAGCCACAGATAACTCTTTGTCTTGCTGTCACCGATGATAAAAGGCTACAACACCTCTCTTGACTCCCATGAATCTAAGTGTGGCCATGTGACACATCGCAGACCAGTGAAAAATGCAAGGCTCTCTGGAACTTATTGCTTCCTTCCCAGAAAGATAAAATCCCACTCGCAGAAAGCAATTCGGTCCACATCCTGTATCCACTTCCCCACCAGAACAGGAAGGCACAATTTCAGTACCTCAAGGATGCTGAAGGGAGAGCCTCAAAAAGAGCTCAACCCCTGATGGCATCTGTGCCGTGTTTCTGGTTCCTGATGCCTGGTCCAGGATTTCAGGCCACTGTCGTGGGGATCCTGTCTCCCTCATAATTGTGTTCCTTTCCGTTTGTGTTTAAGAAAGACCAATCGTTCTCAGATACCATAATCTCTGGCTTTCATGTGAATGTTGACATTCTAATTATGTTAATCTTTATTACTGTTTGTATTCAATCATTACAAGTCTTTCAGTCATGAATTAGTTTTCCCTCTGTGTCTGTTCTGTCTCCATCCTATTAATTGCGCTGAAAAGCAGAATTGGTGCTCCCGCTTGTTCTTCTGCAGCCATCTCACTCAGCTCATCCGCCTCTGTGCTCTCGAATCACTGAATTCATGAACTTAAATTATTCTTCACCGTGCAGTAGTTGCAGGAAATAGTCATTTGTCTCTTTAATATTTTCTTTCATTTAGATTCTCCATCTGCCTTTTGGATTCTTCCTTGCTTACATATTTAGAAGGCTTTCCGGCACATATTGTTACTCCCTAGGCTAAATCAGGGCAGTTCACACTGTATATTTTAATCACCGTACATGAACTTGGTTCAAATACCCATTAGTTCGTCTCCTATAATCTGACTCCTGGCTAATTCCCGTCAGATGAACAGTGGAGGTGAGCGCAGCATTTGAGACCTTCTGCTGTACGAACCTATAGTGAGAAAAGCAGTGATCCAGGACCTGGTTCTGAGACATTCACTAAGCACAAATACCAAAACTTTAAAAACCAAATAAGTAAAAATAATAATGTAAAAATATGTATGTATTATTGCTTTAAATTTAAAAATATTTATTTGGAATCATGTTATCCCTTACTATTTATTTTCTGTTACAAAAGTGATAATACTTATTTCAAAAATAAAACTAAAAGTAATGATCAGTAGCAACTAGGAGTGGAAGGAAGCAAATAATATAAAGGGAAATTATGATAATATTTTTTATTTCTTTCACCTCTTTGATAGAGTCACATCTTTTAATGTTCTACAGTTTTCCATTGAATACTGCAGCTATGCTGAATATGTCTCAGGCTACATTAGTATGTGTTCGTAAGATATGTAGAACAAGAGTTTTTAAACTAGGAGCATCAAACTAAACAAGTATTAACTGCATGTAACAAAACCAGTAACTAAGTCCCCAACTCCAGTACAGTCAGACAGTCGGGTCTTTTCATTTCCCTCCCCACTAATGGCTCTGTGAAGCATCTGCCCGCATTAGGACAGCCTCACTTTCTAGTATGTTGAGACCAAACTGACATGAGGAAATTCCTTTTGCCTTGCAGCTTTGCTCTCACGGCTCCCCCATCACACTGGCTTTTGGTGTTACACAGACCTGGAGATGTCAAGGTCAGGCAGGTCCCCTTAACAAAAGCATTTCAATCAAGGAATGCTTAACATTTTATTTAAATATAGGAGTAGGTTTTGGGACATGTCGAAATTCATTTCCATTCCCAAATGGCTATCTACATTGTACCTACAGGCTAGTTCAAGTAGACAGGCAGAAAGTTTGTCCACTGGGCCTTTTTATGTCCTCCATGTCTAAAAGAGCAATGATTTAAATGCTCCAAAGTCAAACCTCTCCCAGGGAAAATGGTTTTGAAGCACAAAGTTACTCTGAAGTTCTAAAAAATCAGAGGTAAGTCCAAACACATAACAATTTTGGTGAAGAATTGAGAAAATCTTCTCAATTAGCTACCTTTTCTATTGACATTTTTTAAAAATTCTGAAGCAGCCCTCTTTCCAAATCTTAAGAGCTATTGTTGCTGCTGTTGTTACTGTTGCTATGGTTACTGGCGTTGTTGTTGTGTAGTTGTTGTGTCATGGTACATAAGGGCCAAAACATAAAGCCACTCAAGTTCAACCTATTCATGCTTTGTCATAGATCATGGAACGTGTCTGAAGACAGAACATATAAATCTGTTTCACAGCAAACTCCTTCCTCATTTTGAGCCTCAGTGTGCTTACAAATTGGAGGAGATTCTATCATCTCAGACTATGAAGGCATGTTACTGCAGGCCCATGTTTTAGGATGTTTTCTGTGGATGGCAGCAACTATTAAAGTTCTATAATCTCATAGGCTCATATCTAAGAGTGCACGCTCTTCCATTTACACAAGTTCAAGTGTGTTATTAATAGCATCTGCATGCTGGAAGAATACAAGCAACAAGGGCTTTATTGGGACAGGTCAATATAGCAGGAAAACAAACCACACATCTTTGAGGAAACAGCACTGGCACAGTATGTGAGACCTTTAACAGGTCTTTCATTTCCTTTAGTAAACCTTTTATCAAACAACTAGAATTGTCAAAATTGACATACTTCAGTGTCAGGACACATGCACACGGATGAGGAAAACCCAGTGCGCATTTGGATGGGATCATCAGTAATCTTTGCTTCTTCATTAACATCACTAGAGAAATTAAGGCAATGGTTTGAGGCACCATTATCCTAGTACAAAATCTAGTGCCGACACATGACTCAATCCTATAGAATTCATGTTCTTTAATAAGGACCCACAAAGCCTACACCAGCAAAACCCAAAGAAGGGAGAGAGAGACAGACAGAGAGAGACAGAGAGAGAGAAAAAAACAATAACAACAACAACAAACAAGAATTGACAATCAGTGGTCATTAATATCTCTCAAATCAATGAACTCAATTCACCAACAAAAAGACACACACTAGCAGAATGGATACAAAACATAACCCATCCTTCTTCCACATATAAGAAACACCTTTACATCAAAGGCAGACATTACCTCAGAGTAAAGGGTTGGAACAAGATTTTTCAATCAAAAGGATCCAAGAAACAAGCTGATGTAGCTATCCTAATATCTAACATGATAGACTTCAAACAAAAATTAATCAAGAGAGATGGAAAAGGAAATTTCATGTTCATCAAAGGACAAATTCACCAAGATGGTGTCTCAATTCTGAATATTTAATCCCCAAATACAAGGGCACCCATATTTGTAAAAGAAACATTATTAAAGCTTGAATCACATACTAAACCCCACACATTAATAGTTGGAAGCCATCAACATCCCACTCTCAACAATGGACAAGTCTTCCAGACAGAAACTAAACAGAAATAATGGAAGTAACTGATGCTATGACTCAAATGAACCTTACAGGTATCTACAGAACATTTCACTCAAACACAAAGGAATATACCTTCTTCTTACCACCTCAAGGATCTTCTCCAAATCTGACCACATACTCAGTCACAAAGCAAATCTTAACAGATATAAAAAATTGTATTTTATCGGATTACCATGAATTAAAATTTAAGTTCAACAACAGCACAAGCTACAGAAAGCCTAGAAACTCACAGAAACTGAACAACTCTCAATTGAATTACCACTGGGTCAAGGAAGAAAGAAAGAATGAGAGGGGGGAGGGAGGAAGGAAGGAAAGAGAGGAAGAAATTAAAAAGTTCTAGAACTCCATGAAAATGAATGCACAACATATTGAAGCTTATGGCACACAATGAAAGCAGTGCTAAGAGGAGCGTTTATAGCACTAAGTGCCTTCACAAAGAATTTAGAGAAATGTTATGCTAGTGACTTAACAGCACACCAGAAGGTTCTATGACAAAAAGAAGCAAACACCCCAAGAGGAGTAGATGACTGTAAATAATCAAACTGAGAGCTAAAATCAATAAAATAGAACAATACAAAGAATTAATGAAATGAAGAGTTAGTTCTTTGAGAAAAATCAACGAAATAGGTAAACCCTTATCCAAACTAACTAAAAGACACAGAGAGAATATCCAAATTAACTAAATCAGAAACAAAAGGGTGGGAACATAACAACAGACACTGAGGAAATCTGGATAATCATTAGGTCATACTTTAAAAACCTGTACTCTACAAATTGGAAAATCCAAAAGAAATGGACAAATTTCTTGGTAGATATCACATACCAAAGTTAAATTAAGATCATATAAACAATTTAAACGGACCTATAACCTCTAAGGAAATAGAAGTGGTTATTAGAAGTTTCCATAGCAAGAAAAGCCCAGGGCCAGATGGTTTCAGTGCAAAATTCGAACAGCCATTCAAAGAAGAGATAATACTATTACTCCCCAAATTATTCCACAAAATAGAGATGGAAGGAACATTGCCAAACTTTTTTATGAGGCCACATTTACCATACTATCCAAACCACACTAAGACTCAATAAAAAAGAGAGAATTGAAGATCAGTTTCACTCATGAACATTGATGCAAAAAATATTCAATAAAATCCTGGCAAACTGAATGTAAGAACACATAAAAAAGATCAGTCACCACGATCAAGCAAACTTCACTCCAGAGATATGGGGATGGCTCAACATACAAATATCTGTCAATGTAATCCAGTATAAACAAACTGAAAGAAAAAAGCCACATGATCATCTCATTAGATGTTGAAAAGGTCTTTGACAAAATCCAATGCCCCTTCATAATAAAAGTCTTAGAGAGAGCAGGGATACAGGGAACATACCTAAATATAATAAGAGCAATATACAGCAAGCCTATAGCCAACATCAAATTGAATGGAGAGAAACTCAAAGCAAGTCTACTAAAATCAGGAACAAGACAAGGCTGTCCACTCTCTCCATATCTATTTAATTTAGTACTCAAAATTCTAACTAGAACAATAAGACAACAAAAGGAGTTCAAGGGGATTTACAATTAAAAAAAGAAGAAGAAAAGGTATTTAAAGATAACATGCTAATATACATAAGCAACCCCAAAAATTCTACCAGGGAATTTCTACGACTGATAAACACCTTTAGCAAAGTGGCTGTGTGTAAAATGAACTCAAAACATCAGTGGCCCCCTTAAAACCATATTATTAAAGGGCTAAAAAAGAAATCGGGGAAACAACACCCTTCACTATAGCCACACACAATACAAAATATCTTGGTGTTGGGAGCAGTGAGACCCCAGATCCTGAATTTTTTATAATCCCCTGAACACAATAAATGGGGCATTCTTGGGGATTTTGTATCAGTGTTTAAAGGTCTGCGTGTCAGTCTGTCTCTGCATCTGTCTGTATTCTCAAACTCCAGCCCCTTGCCCAAAGCTCGTTAACTGGGTTCTAGCACATAGAGTGCAGATCAGGGCTGTGGTGCGCGGCGATTGGAGGTTCCTGTGTGGTCAGGAGGGTCTTCTGTTTTATAAAAAATTTAGGGGGAGATAGTGGGAGCAGTGAGACCCCAGATCCTGAATTTCTTGTAATCCCCTGATCTGAGTGCCTACAGCTGCTCTGAGCATGAGACCTTCAGGAGTTCCTGATGGCAGGGGAGTGGTTTCTGGTGGGTTTGGCTGGGGTATGGCTATCTCTATATAATCTGCCCCTGAACACAATAAAGAGTGCATTCTTGGGGAATTCAAGGATGACCTGTGTCGCTGTCTCTCTGTGTGTGTTTGTGTATTTTAACCTCCAGCCCCCCTTGCCCGAAGCTCGCAAACTGGTAATAGCGCACATAGCGCAGACACTGGGGCGTGGTGCGGCATCTTGGGGTAACTCTAATCAAGGAAGTGAAAGACCTGTATGACAAGAAATTGGAGAAGATATCAGAACATGGAGAGATGGCCCAAGCCCATGAATCCATAGGATTAACATAGTAAAAATGGCCATCTTACAAAAAAACAATCTACAAATTCAACACAATCCCCATCAAAATTCCAACACACTTCTTTCAAGACCTTGACAAAACAATACCAAACTTTCTATGGAAAAAAAAAAACCCAGGCAGGATAGCTAAAACAATCTTGTACAATAAAAGAACTGCCAGAGGTATCACCATCCCTGAACTCAAGCTCTATTATAGTTATAGTAATAAAAACATAAAAATAGCCACATTGATCAATGGAGTGGAAGAGAAGACTGTGGTAGTTTTGAAAGAAAGTGATTCCCAAAGGAAGTGATACTATTATGGGAGGAAGTGTGTCACTGTGGAACGGGCTTTGATGTCTCTTTTATCTAAGATTCCCTCAGAATGACTGTCAACTACCTTTTGCCTGCCTGCCAAGATGTAGCCAGTACCACGTCTCCCTGCACACTGCCATGTTCCTTTCCATCATGGTAATGTTCTGAACCTCTGAAATTGTATGCAAGCCACAACAATGAAATGTTTTCCTCGCAAGAATTGCAGTGGTCATGGTGTCCCTTTATAGCAATAGAAACCTTAACTAAGACAAAGACCAGACATTAATCCACACATTTATGGATTCTTGATTTTTGACAAAGAAGCCAAAATTATATAATGGAAAAAGGAAAGTATCTTCAACAAATAGTGCTGGTCTAACTGGATGTAGCCATGTAGAAGAATGCAAATAGATTCATATGCATCATGCTGGACAAAACTCAAGTACAAGTGGATCAAAGACCTCAACCTAAAACTGGATACACAGAACCTTAAAGAAGACAAAGTGGGGGAAAGCCTCGCATGCTTTAACACAGGAGACAACTTCCTGAATAGAACAAGAGTAGACAATTGATAAATGGAACCTCCTGAAACTGAAAAGCTTCTGTATGGCAAAGGACACGGTCAATAGGACAAACCGCAGCCTACAGAATGGGGAAAGATCTTCATCAACCTCACATCTGACAGAGGGCTGATCTCCAAAATATACAAAGAACTCAAAAAATTATATATCCAAAAAAAAACAAATAATCCAGTTTAAAAAATGGAGTTCAGACATAAACAAAGAATTTTCAACAGAAAAATTTCAAATGGCAGAGAAACACATTTAAAAGTGTTCAACCTGCTTAGCCATTAGGGCAATGCAATCCAAAACAACTCTACGATGCCAAATCTTACACCTGTCAGAATGGTTAGGTTCAAACACCGGTGACAGTTTGTGCTGGAGAGGATGTGGAGCAAAGGGAACCATCCTACATTGATGGTGAGCATACGAACTTGTACAGTCACTTTGGAAATCAATTTGGTGGTTTCTCAGAAAATTGGGACTCAGTCTACCTCAAGACCCAGCGATACCACTCCTGGCCATATACCCAAAGGATGTGCAATCACACCACAAGGTCACTTGTTCAACTATGTTTGCAGCAGCTTTATTTGTAGTAGCCAGAACCTGCAAACAACCTACATATCCCTCAATCAAAGAATGTGTAGAGAAAATGTGGTATATTTACAAAATGGAGTCCTACTCAGCTGTTAAAAACAATGACAAAATGAAATTTGCAGACAAATGGATAGAACTAGAAAAAATTTATCCTGAGTGAGGTAACCCAGCCCCAGAAAGACATACATGGTGTGTACTCATAAGTGTGTATTAACTATAAAATAAAGGATAACCATGCTGCAATCCGCTAACTCGGGGAGGCTAGGCAACAAGGAGAACCCAAGGTAAGATGCATGGATCTCCCTGAGAAGGGGAACTAGCAGAGATCATCTGGGAGGTGGAGATGAGAACCTGAGGGATCTCGTTGGGGAGGAGGTGGAAGAGGAGAGGACTAAAAGAGATGCATGCCAAGAAGGAGCTTTTAGGAGACAGGTAGAAATCTGCTGCAAGGAAAACTCCCACGAATCTACAAGGGTGGCCTCGGCCAAGACTTCTAACAATCATGGATCCATAGCCTGAATTTGCCATCTCCTGTGATCGGATTGGGGACTAGCCCAATTGTCATTAGAGAATCTTCATCCAGTAACTGATGGAAACAGACACAGAGACCCACAGGCAAACATTAGGTCTAACTCAGGGAATCCTGCTAAAGAGAGGGAAGAAGAATTATAAGAGCCAGAGAGGTCAAGAACATCACAAGAAAACCCACAGGAACAGCTAACCTGGTTCATAGGAACTCACAGAGTCTGAACCAATAATCACAGAGCCTACATGGAGCCTAAGCCCTCTACACAAATGTGACAGTTGTGCAGCTTGGTCTACTTATGGAACTCCTAACAATGGGAGCAGGACCTGTCGCTAATGCTTTGCCTGGCTCTTGGGAATTTATGACTCATACTGGATTGCCTTGCTCAGCCTAAATACAAGGGGAAGGGCTTAGCCTTACGGTAACTTGATATGCCATGACTTGTTGATACCCCTGGGAGGCTTTCCACTTTCTGAACAGAAAGAGAGGAGAAGTGGATTGGGGGATGGAGGAGGTCAGGATAATAAATAAATAAATAAATAAATAAATAAATAAATAAATAAATAAATAAATAAATAAATAAATAAATAAGGAACAACAAAATATTGAGAAGTCAGCGCACCAGCTGTCCTGTTTTCTCACTCCCCCCTGTTTTTCAATCAATGGGTATTTTAATTGCAACCCATGTGATAGGAAATATCACTCTGTTTCACAGAGCACTCAAGAAAACAGTGTGATAAATATGTTAAATGTTCATGCTGTGTCCTCGACCTAATTCAGAGACCACTACTTTCAGCTGAGCATTCCACCATCAAGAATATGAAATACAAAACGAAAGAGTTTTTATTGTAGAAATACTTGTTTGTCTTGGGCCAAATTTCTGAGATTCTGTCTTTGCATCCACTTCCTCATGCCTTCTCTAGACGTCTCAATCTCGAATTATTTTTGATGTCTTATACAATGAGTCTGGCTTTTCTTCTTGTACCTTTTCAATCTGAGTACCAGCATCCTTCCATCTGTCGCTAAAATTATTCAGTATATAGCCGTCTTCTAAAGTGGCTATCATTTTCATTAACTGGACGTTTTAAAAACCTGACCGTAATACCCGCAACATTAAAGACAGAATCTCAGCATTCGCAACTGCTATATATTTAAATTGCACATTTAAATGCCATTACTCGTTGTGGTGTGACAATGGAGAGTCTATCTCTATGGGCTACAAATCATGTTGCCAATATCAGCTAATATGACAGCAATATAGACAAGATCTGCTTATTCATCTATCTACCTATGCCATACCTGCAACACTGTATCCATCCATTATCTTAGAAGTACATTTCTTCAAACTTCCTACACCCACAGAGAGAAACAAAGGGTTTTAATATCTTATTAAAGAGTTTTCTAGAGTACAAGGCTTTCAATGGAATCATTACTGTCCAGTGGAAGTGATCAATCCCCCTTTACGTTAGAACATATATTGACTTTTGTTTGTTTTGATCTTTGTTTTTGTTTATTTTTAATCGGGATTTTGAGAGATAGAGATGGAGACAGAGATGAAGAGACAGAGACAGAGAAAGAGAGAACATGAAGTTGAGGTAGGCAGAGAGAAAGTTGGGGTGGGTAGGGAAAATAGGGAAGATCTGGGAGGAGTTGGGGGAGGGGGAAGAATGCGATCAAAGCATATGAAAAAAAATTAAATAAAAATCTAATGACAGAATTTAGTTTACAAGAATAACAAAACATACTATTCATATGGGCTTTATAAATTATGCTTCCTACAAAGCTTAGGCCATGTCAGAAATCATCAACCCCAGAAGCTCAAAGAGAGGGCTTGGGAGAGACTGTTCCTAAGTAACTATGTAGGATGACATTTTATCAGGGAAAGCAAAGGTCCAGTAAAACTCATGGGCTTGGAATACAAAGTTACTTCTCTACAAGGTCATGAGAAACTTATTCTAGGGCTCTGTCTTAGTTTCAATTTCTGTGAAGAGACATCATGACCACAGCAACTCTTATATAGGAAAACATTTAATTGAGGCTAGTTTACAGTTTCAGAGGTTTAGTCCATTATCATCACGGCAGGAAACATGGTGATATGCAGGCAGGCATGGTGCTGGAGAAGGAGCTCAGAGTTCTATACACAGGCAATAGGAAATGACCTATCAACCACACTGAGCATAGTTTGGCCAAAGGAGACCTCAAAGCCCACCCCCAGTGACACACTTCCTCCTACAAGGCCACACCCACTGCACAAAAGCTGCACTTCCTAAAATGGCCATTCTTTTTTGGGAATCATTTTCTTTCAAACGACCGTTGGCTCCTTAGAAAAGATTCCCTGTCGCCGGGGGGTGGTGGTGGCGCACGCCTTTAATCCCAGCACTCGGGAGGCAGAGGCAGGCGGATCTCTGTGAGTTCAAGACCAGCCTGGTCTACAAGAGCTAGTTCCAGGACAGGCTCCAAAACCACAGAGAAACCCTGTCTCGAAAAACCAAAAAAAAAAAAAAAAAAAAAAAAAGATTCCCTGTGAGTTTGCCTAAAATTATGAATAGCTGTTGTTTATTTCTCCCAGCAGTTATTCTCTTTGCCTTGATTTTCACACCGGAACAAGGTGGTGCCTGCCATGCCATAGCTTGCACAATTTTCAGAGTTTGTCAACAGTAAAGCAGCAACAACAACCAATGATTAGAATATTGAGTAAAACAACTGCTTTGGCAGCTGTGTGAAGAAGACAGACGAAGAGCCCGTGTGATGGCCAAACTTGGTTGTCAACGTCACACAACCTGACAGTCTGAAGCTCCCTCCAGCAGACTGGCCTGTGGACTTGCCTATGATGCATTGTCTTAATTGGTAATTGACGTAGAAAGGCCCAGTTCACAGTGAGCAAGCAGTACCATTCTTAGGCAAGCGAAACTTAGCTTTCTAAGAAAGGTACGTGGAGATAAGCCTGGGAGCAAGCCAGTAAGCATTCTCCTATGATTTGCTTCAAGTTCCTGCCTTGAGTTAGCACCGTGGCTTTCCTCGGTGATGGACTATAACCTCTAAGCCAAAATACCCTTTCTTCCTCCAAGTTGCTTTTTGTCAGAGTGTTTTACCACCGTCACGGGAAAGCAAACTAGAACAGCCAGTGAGCAATAAAAAGCAAACATCCACAACATTAGTCTTCATGGGAAGGTGTATCAAAGGAGACACCTCTCCACTGAAGCCCAGAGTGGATGAAACAAGAATAAAATGGAGTGTCACAGGTCGGTGCAGAGGTTAGGAAACTGTTGGCATCTTCATTCATTACTGGTGAGAATAGAAATGGTACAAACACTCTAGGAAGGACTCCAGTGGATCCTCAAAAGGTCTATCTTGTAACTTTTGTATAAACTAATAATTTTACTCTTACCTGTATACCGTAAGTATTAAATCTGGGTAGCCAAATATATGCACACATATGTTCTTAGCATCACCAATCACAGCAGCCAAATGGTAGGAAAAGAAAAAAAAAAAGTCCATCAACTCGTTAATGGATTCGCAGAATGTGTCCTCTCTGTTCAAGGGAATATCATTAGTTCATAAAAGAAAGGAGGGAATGATGCATGATGCAGTATCAACAGAACTTGAAAACAGCATGCGATATGAAACAAAGAGCCAGACAAGAGAGGTCACAAGTTAAATCATTTCATCTCTGTGAACTATCCAGAAAAAAAATAAATGGAGAAAGACAGAGAATAGATTAGTAATTATTAGGAGTGAGAAGAGGTCAGAGGAGGGGTAGGAATGAGGGAGACTGCTAAAAGGACGTGGATTTTTCCTTGAGAGGGTAAGGAAACATCTCACACAGCTAGATAGAGATGGTTATGATACAACCTTATGAGTGGACAAACATCCACTGAGATGTAAACCTTAAAATGGTTAATATTGGGTGCTGGAGAAATGTTTCAGTAGTTAGGGACACATTGCTCTTGCATCGGACCCAGATTTGACTCCCAGCATCAACATGATGGTTCACAACCATCTTTAATGCCACTCCCAAGATATCCAACACCCTCTTCTGACATTCCTGGCCACCAGACAAGCCTGTGGTGCTCATACAAACGTGAAGGCAAACACTGATATACGTAAAACAAATAAATCTTAATTTTAAAAATTGGTTAATCTTCTGTTATGTGAATTTTACCTCAAATGCAAAAAAAAAATGATAGAAGACATGTTTATGACCTAGCTCATAAAGTATTCATAATGTGTCGTTAATTTAAAAATGTAATAGAAAGCAAATAGCTTTAGGACATTCCCATTTTGTAAAATAATAAAAGCTATCATGCATATTATAAATATGTACAATTTAGTGAGTATGTAAAATAATTCTAAGCATTAGAAGGAATTACTCAGAGAAGTTAGCTATGGGACAGAATGACAGGAGACATCCATTATATAGGTATTACTTTCTCAAAGAAAACATAAAACATGTAGCAAACTTTTACAATGTAATTATAGATTCCCTCTACACATAAGATGAGTAAATTATCACCAGTTTTTAACCTACTTCTATATCTCAGTTTTCTATTTGTGGGTTGTGGTTTTTAATTTTTAATATTAACATTTTTTAAAAAGACATTTCATCTCCATCTGTCCTCATTTTAACAGCTATCCTCCTACCTCAGGAAACAGGATTTGTTTAGAGAACAGAAATGGCAAAGTGGATATTGTCTCCTTCGCTCAGTCTGGACCCTCCACTGCTGTAACTGCAAGAAATGGCTTATGTCTTCTAGCAGGTGCTGATGGTTTCAGCCCTGAATGCTTGTGCACACCGGGAGATGCTCTTGTCTTGAGGCGTTTCCAATACCTATTAGCCAAGTCCTAGAGTCACAGGCATCACGATGGGGCAGGAACATTTCCAGAGCAGAACTCTGGAGATTTCAATGACTTAATTCCAACTAGGTAGCCCTTATCTGCATTCTTGGGGAGTTCCATGTCAGGATTCATTTAAAAAAAGAAGCAGGATCTCACTCTGATTTCTTTTTTTTTTCTTTTTTTTAACATGGTTTATTTTATTTTATTTTTTTTAATTTATTTATTTATTAAGGATTTCTGCCTCCTCCCCGCCACCGCCTCCCATTTCCCTCCCCCTCCCCCGATCAAGTCCCTCTCCCTCATCAGCTTGAAGAGCAATCAGGGTTCCCTGACCTGTGGGAAGTCCAAGGACCGCCCACCTCCATCCAGGTTTAGTAAGTTGAGCATCCAAACTGCCAAGGCTCCCCCAAAGCCAGTATGTGCAGTAGGATCAAAAACCCATTGCCATTGTTCTTGAGTTCTCAGTAGTTCTCATTGTCTGCTATGTAAGTCTGGTTTTATCCCATGCTTTTTCAGACCCAGGCTAGCTGGTCTTGGTGAATTCCCGAAAGATCATCCCCATTGTCTCAGTGTGTGGGTGTACCCCTCTCAGTCCTGAGTTCCTTGCTCGTGCTCCCCCTCCTTCTGCTCCTGATTTGGACCTTGAGATTTCTGTCCGGTGCTCCAATGTGGGTCTCTGTCTCCTTTCATCGCCTGATGAAGGTTAATATTCAGGAGGATGCCTATATGTTTGTCTTTGGATTCACCTTCTAATTTAGCTTCTCTAGGATCGCGAATTATAAGCTCACTGTCCTTTATTTATGGCTAGAAACCAAATATGAGTGAGTACATCCCATGTTCCTCTTTTTGGGTCTGGCTTACCTCACTCAGGATAGTGTTTTCTATTTCCATCCATTTGTACGCAAACTTCTTGTAAAGAAATCAGACATTGAACACACAGAGCAACGCCTTTCCCTCCCCACAACCTTCCTGCTCACTGATCCTGTGTTAGATCGATCTCGCCGCTGGATTGTAGGGTGTGTGAGCCGCTGCACAGTCGGGATGTTTTTATTTAGAAGAGAAGAGGAAGCTGTTTGGTTTGAGATAGTGTTGGCATTAACAGTGACTGGGTGGTCCAGATCATAAGCAGGTATAAGCAAACCTAGGGCTGCACGAATTGAAAAGAGTAGGAGAGGAGTTTAGCATTTGGGGTTGGGTTCTTGACTCTACCCTGGCATGACCTCAGATATGTTGATAAACATCTCTCAGATTCTGTCGCCTTGTCTATAAGCAAGCAACACAAATGCCACATTCATAGTCATGTAAAAAAAAATTAAATAAGATAACATATTTGAAAACTTCCTTCATGCCTTGAGTGCACAATTGATGCTTCCTGGTTTTAAATACTGGTGGTTCAGTATTTTGAAAATCTATGATAATAACAATCCTCTCTGAAGCTTACTTATGAGAGACCCTTCTAAATTAACAGCCCCGGGGTTTCATGTCAACTTGCCTCCTGAGGACAAAACAGCAGCGCGTAAGGAACATTTTGACAGATTTGCAGCAGGCATGCTCTATTACTTAACACTGTGAACAAAATCCCCGGGAAGACTAACACTGTGTCCTGGACCCCTGCAAGGAGAATTAACTGATGAGCGCTTTATTGTTTGTGGAGAGGCAGAATGCTGCGGATCCGGAGCTTAATCATAATTTATCTTGTGTTCTTAGCCTTCCTAACAACAGTCCCTGCCACCTCCCTATCTCATCTAACATCCTTGCGACCAACAGCGAAAAACTTTGGGAATCTATTAACTTAGCAGACCCCTAGCTTTGACCAAACAATAGACAAAGAACGTTGCCAGTCTGATAGTAGTATCCAAAGGCCTACAGCAGAGATTTTCAATTTTTGATTTAACCCACCAAATGTATATTTCTTAATGTGTTTTTTAAAGTGCCTTGATTTGGAGCCGGGAGGATGGCTCAGTGGTTAAGAACACTGGTTGTTCTTCTAGAGGACCTGGGTTTAATTTCCAGCACCCACACGACAGCTCACAAATGGCTGTAACTCCAGCTCCAGGGGATCTAGTACCCTTACACGGACATTCATACAGGCAAAACATCAGCGTACACTAAAAAATTTAAAAAGTGGCTTGATTTAGGACTTTCTTTGTTGTATTAGTATAAAATTTCTCTGAACTGCTACCATTTTGGAACGTGGACCTTGTGATAGCTTCAATCTATACTCCCAAGCCGTGGCCACTCCTGTTTGGCTCTAGAATAAATAAACTATCCCTTATTCTTTTTGAGATGAGAGTTGATTTTTTTATGCCAATACCCCAACGCTTGAAAGCCTAGGATGCACAAAACAAAAAAGATAAATATTTATAGCTCTGTAATTGTTCCATTTTCCTTTTAACTAATGAGAAAATAAGCTCCAAAGATTTATACTGGGATGAATGACTTTTCAAACTCTATCATGGTTTAAGACAATGTGCCGTCTTTCATAGATTTGAGTGAATTCAGTTCTCCAAGGCTGGGACATTCATGAATCAGTTCTTGCCCTGAAGTGTGGAATGCCACTTTCTTCCTTGAAAGATAGTTTTCCTACATCAGGATTACACACACACACACATATGCACATACCCATTCACAGTTCAAGGACCATCACAGAAGAGGAGGCAGAAGGCTATAAGAACCAAAGGTTAAGAAGGACCGCCATGAAACAGTTTCTTTTGGACAAGACAACACCACACTCTGGATCTCACGGCACCTGTGGCTACTACACAAGACCTGCACCAGATCAATGCAATCACCGTTACAGAATGGATGGGATGGGCTCAGCACAGATGGAGTGTGCTCAGCACGGATGGGGTGGGCTCAGCACGGATGGGGTGGGCTTGTGAACCCCCACCCCCCAACCCATGCTGAGTAGCCATTGGCAGGTAGAGGCTTCTGGGGAAGGGAGAGTAAGTTTAATTCAAGGCTGTGTCCCCTGGTAGGTTACCATACTCTGGGAGACAGCTTTACATCATATGTGCGGCATTAATTTGATTCCGTGGGTTATTTTTTAAAAGGAAAAGCAAAGAACAGGCCATGAACCTGGAAGAAAACAGGTTGGGTGGGGGTCTGGGAAGAGCTGAGATGGGGAGTGAAAGGATGTGATCAAAGTATTTTGTATACATCTGAGAGGTTCTCAAAAAACAAATTACAAATTAATGCATATATTTAATATTATATGTAATATATAGTATTTTCTTTATCAGAAATATTTTTATTTTGGAATTTCTTTTCTAAGAAACAAGAAATTATTTTAGAGCTGTGTTCTTGAGCTGTTTTCCCTTTGAAGCAAGCAAGACTAAAAAGACAAGATTAGAATGTGTACAAAACACCATTGAAAATCAAAGTCGTTTAAACAGTTACCTTCCAAAATATGCTCTTCTATTTATGCTTTTAAAAACAGAATAATTATTGACCCAGTGACTAATTGTTCAAGGAACTCACTTCAGCCTTCACCAGGAAATGTGATCAGAAATAATAATAATAATAATAATGCCACTTTGGAGTGAGCATGTATGCTAATAAGAAATAAAATTTAAGAAGTCAATATTTGGGTCCTTCAAACAATGGGAGAAAATAACAATGAATTTAATTTTCAAAGGCTAATTTCTTTGAAATTACAGGTTTATATCTAAATAAGACCAGTTTGTTAACATGGAAAAGTGCAACTGTAATTCCTACAGCCACCAATAGATGGCACTATGTTACACTCGCTCAGGATTCATGGATTGTGGCCATCTCCCACAGTCCTTCATGTTTCTCCACTTCACTGACTGTTGGTCATGTTTCAGAAACATTGCCTTCCTCTACTGCAATTGCCTGATTATATTCTGCTTTCCCTCTTTCGCTTTCATATTTTAATCTTGCAATTCTATTATATAACCCTGTAACAGCATCAAGTAATTGGGGGAACCTTGATACTAACTCTGAAAATCCTTTTGGGGGGAATACATTTGGCCTGCATCAAGCAGCATAAGGTGGGGTTATATTATGTGTGATGATGATTACTATGATTAGGGTGGGTCATTTCCAAAGACAAATTATTTCAACCTCCAGGAAGCAGAGGCCTGAGGCTGCCTCTTTCCTCTTTAGAGCCCCTGTGTTAATAGTAAACCTGTCCACTGCACATGTTTTATTTATTTATTCTAGCCATTTAATCATTTCTGTTTTTAAATTGTGCTGAGAGAAAAAGCCACCACGCTGCAGCCGGGTGCGCGTGTGAAAACGGTTCCTCCTGCCCGCCACTTGCACAGTTACAGATTCACCTTATTCAGATCCACCGTTTTATCGAGTTTTATCGATTAGCAAACTGAGTATATGCCACTCTCCCGTCAACATGCGGAGGTGTCATGCGCCTTCAATCTCAACCCTCGGGAGGCAGAGGTACGCGTATCTCTGTGAGTTCAAGACCAGCCTGCTCTTCCAGGGCAGTTAGGGTGGTTACACAGAGAAACTCTGTCGGGGTAGGGGAGGGGGGGAGACTTAGCAGGAACAAGAAACAGAAATAGAGCATCCTAAAGTAGAACATTTAGAAGTCTCTGATAGTCAGATAGAGATCTGGTAAATGATTGGAAAACAAAAACAAAAGCAAACAAACAAACGAACAAAAAAAATAAAAAACCCTCTATCCCAGAGGGGTGAGAACTCGTGGTGAAAACACGAGAAAGTTCCGGATTGTAAACTCAGGTAGGAGTATCTCCTACCTGCATGAGAGGTCGTTTAGGTTTGCTCCTTATCGAACATACCTGAGAAGAAGCCAGAAGGGAGGACAGCATTCGGTGACAACAGTAAAATAGCAAAATAAGACCCAGTGCTGTGGCTTGGATATTAGCTATCGCCACAGGCCGACTCACCCACCACCCACCCTACCCCACCCGCAGCATGTGTTTGAGCACCGGGCCACCAGGTGGTGGCGCTGTTTTGAATAGTTGTAGAACTTGCAGGAAACTTCTTACTGGATGAAGCTGGTCCCTTGGGGGCAGGCAGGCCTTGAGTTTTTACAACTCTACCAGCGCTCTGCTTCCTGAGTATAACAGGAATGTGATTGGCTCCCTTGAGGTCCTGTCACAGTCCTCCCAGACCTTGGTGAACTACACCCTCAAACTGGGGCCTCAATGCAAACCCTTCATTCCTTAAATAATGGCTTCTTCTCCAGTATTTGACAACAGCCATGAGGAAAGCCATGAATACAATAGCAATCACTGCAACCCTTCCCTGAGCTCCTACTCCAAGAACCCAAAGGAAAGTGGTAAAATAGCAGCTATTCTTGTTTCTGTTTTGAGTCCATCAATCTGACCCTAGAGATCCTGCTATAATTATAACTGGAAACCAGTGGGACTGCTTCTGATTTTAAACTAATACCAGGATCAGTTTAAACTAATACATATGCCTCTGTAAGAAAAGCCCAGCAGAGAAAGCTACTCCAGTTTACTGATGGAAGGAGTCAATTTTCTGAATATTCAAGGGGTTCTTCTGACACAGAAACTTATGTCATGGGACAAAGGACAAAATATGGGATTGACACTCTAAGGGATATTCCAGAGGACATTTGTGTCTAAGACACAAGAGCAAGCTGACATGAGGCTATAAATCTAAGAACATACAAAACGGGGAAATGGGTAAAATACATAGTAATGGGCTTGGAACTTGCAATGGTTTTGAGACTTGGTGGTTGCCAACAGCTGGCAAGATTCAGAAGAAACTGATTTAAATGGAAACAAAAAAGAGGAACTTATGGAATGCAAAAAATAGGTTGCTTTTTTGCTTTTTAAGTAAAGTGACAAAATATTCTAGGAGAGGTGGAGGGAGGGAAGAAGAGGAGATAGAAGACAATAGAGAGAGAAGAGACTTTAGATGTGTCCATTATCTGGCTTTTTTTTATCTATCTGTCTCTATCTTCTGTCACCAGGTTCTTCTGTCTATGTGTTGCTTTTATTGGTTAATGAATAAAGAAACTGCTCTTGCCTGGACTGCTTAACTGAACATGCAGGACCTGCAGAGAGATGATTGCTAAACTTGCTTAAAGGTGAGGCGATCCTTCAGGCTTCCTGCTTCATGAAAGGGTCTACAAGACATTCTGCAGGATACAGAAAGTAGTGACTGGCAAACTGCCAATATAGGCAGAACTGTCTTTGAAATTTCCTGCTTCATGGAAAAGTCTGCTGGATACTATAAGCCTGTAGGCTAAAGATAGATGACCCCATGGTACAAAAGAAATTTGGGTGACTGTATGGGCAGTGAGATGTCTCTGTCATTTCTAGAGTTTTGGAAGTTGCTTACAATGTACTTCCTGTTTACTTAGGTAATATTATATCCTTCTGGAGTCTTTGATGGAGTTGAAGAATAGATAGATAGTTATAGTTATTGTTTTGCTTAGATATGATAAAAGATAAAGTAAATATAAATATTGTCACTTTAATTCTTATTTAATACCTGCTTTGTTACATGTAATTTTACTATGTTAAAGTTAAAGCCTTCCTTTTTGTTTAAACAGAAAAGGGGAAATGGTGTGGGAGGTCCTTCTGTCTATATGTTGCTTTCATTGGTTAATGAATAAAGAAACTGCCTTGGCCTGTTGATAGGGCAGAACTTAGGTAGGCGGGGAAAATTATACAATACTGGGAGAAAGAAGGTAGAGTTAAGAGAGACACCATGGAGCCACCGCCGGGGATAGAAGTGCTGAAACTTTGCTAGTAGGCCACAACCTCATGGTGATGCACAGATGAATGGAGATGGGTTAAACTAAGAGGTAAGAGTTGCCCAATAAGAATCTAGAGCCAATGGGTCAAGTAGTAATTTAAATAATACAGTTTCTGTGTGATTATTTTGGGAATGGGCAGCCAGGATGAACAAGTGACCCTTCCCCCAACGCATGTATTGCTACCGCTGCTTTGAATAGCCAACTATTTCTTTTCTTCACCCAAATGCTCTACATATATACTAAAGCTTGCTTCTCTGCCCGGGAAACACTGTTCTGTTCCATCTTCCATTTCTCATTTGTAACACTGGGAACTGACATCAGTCTTATCCGTCAAGACCCCTCTTCAAATCCTCTTTGGATGAATGAAGATATTGCTTAATTATTGGTGACGGTGCTGTTAATTTTCACACAAATCAGCCAGTGTATTAAATTGTGCTTTAGACTAGGTAGTGCCCAGTAATTCTCAGTTTAAATTTTCATAATTACAAAAGTGATGCCTAATAATTGTAGAAAATGGTAATTAACTTACAGTCCCATGACCCAGAAATGCTGGCATCTTCCTTTGAATATTCCACATTCATGTCCTCCACCCAGCTTTTATAAGCTATCTATTTAGATGCGATTGACATACAATAAGTTGGGCACATTTGTGTACAATTTGATAATACTTGACAATGCGTAAACCTTTGGTCAAAAATTAAGATGAGAAACAACCCAGAGAAGTCTTCTCACCCTGACTTCACCCCGACTCCCTATCTTCAGACAGCTACCATCCGCTTTCTCTAACCATACTTTATACTAAAATTTTATAAATGTAGCAACAGACAGTAAGCATTGTGTCTGGACTTTCTCTCAGAGCAAGTTTTCTTTTTATTATTAGTAGTGGTTAGGTGAGTTTGCAAAGTAACAGACATTTCGTACATTTCAGAGGCATCGTCATACATTCGTTTCATTCTGCTTGCTTACATCACCTCCTCTTCTTCCCCCATTAGCTCTGCCCCGCCCCTGTTCTTACACTTTTTTCTATCTTATCTTATGTGTTCCTGTACTTCCTATATCTTATGCCCCTTTAGATCACTTCCTTCCCCCACATGAGCCATTTCTAGTGTCATGACCTACCCATACATTCATATACAAATACACCGATCTATATGCATATATATATATATAAACACATATAATTTTAAGTGTAGTTTCCTGATATAAGAGAAAATATGTGGCATCTGTCTGAGTCTGATTTATTTCACTTAACATAATAATTTCCAGTTGCAACCACTTTCCTGGAAATGTCATGAAGTCATTTCTCTTTTCTGATGCATAAAATCTCTTGAATACACATACTATACTTTTTCAATCTATTCATTTTTTGATAAGCATCAGGCTGATTCCACTTTCTGGATGTTGTGAGGACTGCAACAATCAACATGCACTTCAGCACAATTATTTCGATGTTTGCTTATGCTCTAGCCTATACCAATAATGTATTTTGGTTGCTGATCGATATCTCATTGTATGAAAACATTACAGTTTATCTGTGCATCAGCCAGTGGATATTAGGGCTGTCTTCTATTATTCATTTTTGCAAATAGAGTTCCTAGAAACATTGTGACCACGTCTATCTAAGGACATGTACTGTCATTTCTGCTGTGTCGTTACCTAGAAAAGGAATGCCTAGACCACATAGTAGGTATATGTTTAATTTTAATAAACATTTTTCTGCTGTGATTTATATTCCCATTAGCAGGGTGAGAGTTCTGGTTCTTTTCCAGCTTACTTTTTGCTTACTCCTCTGATACTTTTTCTTAGTATTTTTTTTAGATTATAATTTAATTATAACATTCCTTCCTTCATTTATCCCCTCCAAACTCTCCCATATTCCCACTTCCCTTCTCTTTCAAATTCTTGGCCCACTTTTTTCACTAGTTGTTATTACATTCGTGTGTGTGTGTGTGTGTGTGTGTATGTGTGTGTATGTGTGTGTTTGTGTATATGTGTATGTACATGTATTCCTAAATATAACCTGCTCAGTCTGAATAATGGTACTTGTATATATGTTTTTAGGGCTGACTGGCACTAGGCCTGAGTGGCATTAGGCAACCAATTGATGTGCTCTTCCTCCCAGTTTTTCTCAGTTGCCTGCCACTCTTTGCCTAAGATCAAGGCCTTATTATCATTCCCCATCCAGTCTGTCATGTCCACTGGTGCCATATTTCTCCAGTTTAAGCCTGGGCAGTCACATTGGTGAGACTTTATAAATGGAGCTTCTGATATTACTAGAAAACCCAATCTCACAGCAAACTCCCTGATCCTCTGACCCTTACATCCTCTCCACACTATCTTCTACAATGTTCCCTGACCTTTAGATGTGCTTGTACCGGTTAGGACTGGGCTCCACAACTTTCATTTGAATTGGTTGTGGTTTTCTGGAGTGGCCTCTGTCCATGTCAAAAAGAAGTTTCCTTATAGAGGGGTGAAGACACTTATCTGTGGGTATGAAGATAAATGTCTATAAATTGTTCTTAGGGCATATGCTGGTTTGGCAATGTAGTGGTTGTAGATTCTCCTCCAGTAACCATAGCTTCACTAGCACTGAGTGGTTAGCTATGTTACAGTATCAGGCACAGTTTCTTTCTTATTGAGCATGTCTTCTGTGAAATCAGAGAGTTGTTGGTTACAGCCATGGTATGAATGCCACTACTACACCCTTTGGGTTATCGTACCATGCTGGTCATTGATATGGTTCATAGGCATCATTACTTGATAGTCTTTTTAATCATAATCTTTTTAAATTTCTCTATTTGCTATTATATTATGCTATAATATGTATCTCCCTAATGAAATGTATGCTGAGCTTGTTTATATGTCTGATTTCTATTTGTATATCCTCTGGTAATATATACATTCAAATATTATGTCTATTTTCAATTGAATGTTTCATTTCTTTTAAAATTTTAAACACTGGTTGTATATATAAGATAAGGCATACCTTTATGAGATACATGATTGACAAATGTCTCTCAACCTGTGCCATGTAACATCATGATCTTAATAAAAGCCTTTTGAGATTCAGGAGTTTTCAGTATTGATGAAACACAATTTATCTAAATAATTTTTGCCTATCCAACAATCACAAAAGCTTCCATCTATTTTGTTCCAGGCATCTTACAGGTGTGATTTAGACAGTTATGTCTATTATTATTATTATTATTATTATTATCATTATCATCATCATCATCATCATCATCATCATCATCCATTTTATGTTAAGCCCCTTTGTGGTGTCAAATATAAGCCAAAATTTTTCCACTGCACATGGATTTCCTGTTTTCCAGTCACCATTTATTAAACAGCAGTTTGTTTATCCATGCATTTCACCTAGGCCAAAAACGAATTGTCCAAATTATCTGTAGGTTGATTTCTGAACTGCCTGCTCTGTTCCATTAATCTGTTTGTCAACCCTGCCATCACCGCCACAGTCCTGATTACTGAAGCTTTATTTTAACACTTGAGATAAAGTGCTATTACTCTTCCAACTTTGTACTTCTCTTTCAAAATTGCCTCAGTGATTTTAGACCCTCTGCATTCCCAAGTGAATTTCTAAATCAATTTATAAGTTTATAATAAAAAGGAGTTTGATAAGTGGCACTGGGAGTGCATTGGATCTATAGCTCATCTGAAGGGAAATGGACATTTTAACTCTAACCAGACCTCTGAGCCATTAGTTCTACTTGCTCAGGAGCCATTTATTTTGTCTCTTCAGTGCCGTGAACTTTGCAGTAAACACATTTTTTTTTCATCTCGTCTCAGATCTATCCCTATTTTCTCAATCATTTAAAGTGATTGAGAATCAAAAGCAATCTTCAGACCCAATGCTATCCCAATAAAAAAATTCCAGCATACTCCTGAGCAAAGAGTCCCTAAAAGAGTAAATACAAATGTTTAATGAACGTTTACAAAATGCTCAACATCGTTAGCTTTCTTGGAAATACAATTTAAAGCTACTTCAAGATATTGTGGGATAATCTTTTTATATACTATGAAGATGTGTCTCGGCTAAGACAACTTCTGATTGGTTTAATAAAGAGCTGAGTGACCAATAGCTAGGCAGGAGAGGATAGTCGGGACTTCTGGGGAGAAAGAAGAACTTGGGGGATGTTGGAAGACATTGCTGGCTGGTCAGAGTCACAGCCTCCCTGTGGCCTAGGAGTTTGTCACAATATAGAGCTCCCTCCCTTCACCAAAGCTTCCTGTTCTCTACCTGCACTTAACTGGAGATTGCCCCAGGCCTGAAGACTGACCTTATCTAAAGGCTGTCTTCAAACCAGAGGCCTGATTCATCTTTAGCTTGACCTTTGGCACAGATCCCTGCTGAGAAGACTTGTACAAGGAGCTCTGCTATAGGCTCCAACTACTACACACTAAGCCTTGTGATAGGAGCGGTCCACTTAATGCAAATTAGGGCTTGTCCCTGGGCTCTCTGATCCTATCTATTCCTAATACTCTAAAATTAAATTGTGCTGGTTCACCGAAATCTGTCTCTTAGAGGGCTGTCTCATGTTCACGGGCCACAAAACCTTCTCTTTCTCCATCTGCCTCTTTTTCCTCTTTGGCCTAGTGGCCAAGAGGCCCAGAGGGAAAGAGGACCCCCCAGAGGGGGAAGAATCTGAGAATCAGGGAGCTCACCAGTGAAACAGGGAGGAAGTTGGACATACATTGTATTGAAGAAAGGTAACGAGCCACATGGTGGAATGTAGGTTAATATAAAGGAGTTACATTGTAAGAGCTAATTGAGAATAAGCCTAAGCTAAGGCCAAGCTTTCACAATTAATAATAAGTCTCCATGTCATTATTTGGGAGCTGGCAGTCCAAAGACACTCTGACTACACTGAGATCCCTTTCTGCTCCAATCAGAATGGTCAAGATTAAAAAGAAAACTGACAGCAAGTGCTGGTGAAAGTATGGGACCCTCCTCATTTGCTGTGCAGCAGGTGGGAACTAGGGAAGCCATTTGAAAATTACTGCAGAGGTTTCTCAGAAAGCATAATTATCGTGTCGCTCAAATATACTACTCCTGGACATATAGCCAAGGAATTGTATACGCTGTTACAAAAATACCTGAACACCCATGTTCAAGGCAACTCTGCTCACAATTGCTATGGAATGGAATCAGGCTAGCTGTCTGTCATCTGCGAATGAATAAGGAAGATCCAGGACATAAGCAACAGGTAATAAAGAATATTGCTATTGCAAAATTTTAAAGAAATTGATATATGTTGAAATAGGAGCAGCGGGGCTGCATCCTGGGCACCCGGCCACCCACATGGCTAGCTTATGCCCGAAATAATTACACGGAAACTGTATTCTTTTAAACATTGTCTGGTCCATTAGTTTTAGCCTCTTAACCCATTTTTAAAAATCTATGTAGCACCATGAGGTGCGCTTACCAGGAAAGATCTTAACCTGTGTCTGTCTGGAGTGGGATAACCATGGCGACTTACTGACTCAGCTTCTTTTCCCCAGCATTCTGTTTTGTTTACTCCGCCTATCTAAATTCTACCCTATCAGAGGGCCAAGCAGTTTTCTTTATTACTTAACCAATGAAAGCAACAGATAAGATACAACACCCACCTCCATCAGATATAATGACAAAATGTTACACTGAGAAGGTCACCTGGGCCCAGAAAGACCAACAGCAAATATTCTCACTCCTATGTGGATCATAGCTTTGAATATTTAGATTTCTGTCCTTAATTGGAAGGGGTGTCTAAAGGCCCCAAAGTAACCGAGGGGCCATGGGATATGCAGGAAAGGCCCTGGGAGGGACAGGAAAGCACAGGTGGTATGAGAGTAGAGGAATACACTAAGTAAAAATGTAAAGAAGGATGGGGTGGGAGGTAGAGGAAAAGAGGGATTGTGGGGGAGTCAATTAAAACATGTGAGTATAAACAAGTCATGAAGAAACCTGCTACCATAGGCTAGCTGAATTTATGTAATAGTAATTTATAAAAAGAATTTTAACTGGAGGTACACTGAATTGATCCACAATGCTGCTCTAAGAAGCCATAACTTAAAAACAAACAAACAAGCAAAATAAAATAACAGGGCTGACTGTGGAACATCTCCCTATGACTTGGTGCCCATGAAACCCCCAGAGGCTCCACACATAATTCAGACTTTCACAGTTGCCGTTGGTTGCTGGCCAGAACTAGACAGCAAGACCCTATTGTTAAATGCACCCCCTCAAAATTTGGGTACAGAAAATATCAGGGTTGTCTGAGATATAAGCTTCTTCCACATGGTGGCTCCCGTATGTGGTGCCACAAGGTAGGGAGGAAACTTCATCTGTGGATCCTACGCAGCTGTAAACCCAGCAAGTTACAACGCCACCATGCAGACAGGGTGTGTCCGCTGAAGCAGTCGTGGCACAGGTGTGGTAAATAATCACTTCCTGACTGGATATGAAGCCAGTCCTAGGAGGGAATACAGGCTAGACACTATAAGTGTAGTCAAAAGATTATGACAGCCCAAATGTGAACTATACAGGCCAAACTGGATGGGGAAACGCCCACAAGACCTCAGCCCTACACAAAGAACTATAGGCAACTGAAAAAAGCTGGGAGGAGAAGAGGCCTCTGAGGAAGAGCATACCAATTGGTTATCCAGTGCCCAGTGATGAACCCTGAACACATACATACGAGTCACATTATACAGACTGAGCGGGCTATGTTTACATGTACAAGTACATAGAGTCACATACAGACTGAACAGACTATATTTACATGTATATGTACATAGATCCCTGCAATGGTAATGAAAATACATTTTAATAATATGTTTATTTCATTTTAGTTTTTTAGTTCATTTACATTCCAACCACAGTTCTTCCTCCCACTCCTCCCCCACCCCGCTTCACCTCCCCTCCAGACCACTGCCATCCACTCCTCCCCAAGGGTAAGGCTTCCCATCGTAAGTCATCAAAGCCTGGCACATTAAGTTGAGGCAGGACCAGGCCCCTCCCCTCTGCATTAAAGCTGAGCATGGCATCCCACCATAGGGAATGGGCTCCAACAAGCTAGTTCATGCGCCAGGTCTCACTGCCAGGGACCCCTAGATAGACCAAGAAAGATGTAGATAGATAGATAGATAGATAGATAGATAGATAGATAGATAGATAGATAGATAGATAGATAGATAGACAGATAGACAGACAGATAGACACAGATACATAGATAGATACATAGATAGATGATAGTCAGACCTAGATAGATAGATAGATAGATAGATAGATAGATAGATAGATAGATAGACAGACCGACAGACAGACAGACCAAGATAGACCCTAGATAGATCCTGGTCCCACTGCCAGGGACCCCTGAATAGACCAAGTTACACAATTGCCTGCGACATGCAGAAGGCCTAGGTCCCAGGGTATGTGTAACTCTTAAGTGTTCATGAGAGGAAAATAAGATGTTTCAAAGAAAAATGTTTTTAAGCTTTGTTTTGTCTTGCTTCCCAGTTGCTTAATGAACCATTTAGAGATATGACTTCTGTGTGTCTACTGATCTCAGAGCCTTGCTATGCACAACATTGTGCATCCATACTGACTGCTGCTCTACTCACAATAGATAGGAAATGAAGCCAGTCTAGAATTCCCTGAACTGATGGACATGAAACTGTGGTACATACACACAGTGGACTGTTAATAACTTCTCCACGATCTTTTTTATGGCCTGCTAATAACAATTTGCTAAAAATCAAGTTAGGGATATTGCATCTATTCATAAGAAATACCCATTGGTTGGGTTTTCTTATTGTTCGGTTTGGTTTGGTTTGGCTTTCCCTCCCCTGCTTTCAGTATCAACAGATGCTGGGTAAATTGAGGCTAGTCCCCCCCCCCCCCCGTTTGAAGTTTTCTACAGGAGTTTGTGCACAATTTCTATTACTCAGTTTCATCAACTGGGAACTGGAAGAAGACTCATCCATTTTCTTACTCATACTCTCTCCCTCCTCTCCCTTCCCCTGTTCATCCCACTCTCCCTCTCCTCTCTCTCCAGCACTTTTAGCTCCAGAATTCTGTCCTATAAATCTAGGCACATGGGACCCTCAAGATTCATACTGGGTCCTCAATTCTAGCTCCTTAACTACAGGTTTTTGGGGGGCTGCACCTGCATCCTCACTACCAACGTTCCCTGCACTGTCCCTTGGACAATCAGTCAGGGATCGGAGTAAGACAGAAACTCAACTTTCAGAGGTCACTATTCATTATTGCCAGATGTTTATATGCTTAAAAACATTGCTTTATCCAGGGGTAGGTTGATCCCGAATTTCCTGAGGAACCGCCACACTGCTTTTCCAGAGTGGTTGCACAAGTTTGCATTCCCACCAGATATCCAGCAAAGGCTATCATTGGTGTTTTTTTATTTTAGCCATTCTGACAGGTGTAAGATGGTATCTTAAAGTTGTCTTGATTTGCATTTCCCTGATCGCTAAGGAAGTTGAGCATGA
>NC_022023.1:17847885-17855778 GCF_000317375.1 Microtus ochrogaster
GCCTAGGCAGTTTGGATGCTCACCTTACTAGACCTGGATGGAGGTGGGCGGTCCTTGGGCTTCCCACAGGTCAGGGAACCCTGATTGCTCTTTGAGCAGCTGAGGGAGGGGGCCTTGATCGGGGGAGGGAAATGGGAGGCAGTGGCAGGGAGGAGGCAGAAATCCTTAATAAATAAATAAATTTAAACAAAAAAAACATTGCTTTATTTATATTTTTTCTTGTGAAAAGAAAAATCTACCCCTGGTTTTTCCATCTTGACCTGGGTCCTTTTGTGCATAATTTTACATCAATTTGAAACTGATATTTTTTTCCCGTCAATAATTTTATTGCAAGCAATGTTCCAAGACAAAACTCTTTCCCTTGTCTATTTTCATGTTTTGCTATATAACACTGTGCTATATAAATATTTTACACTTACTAAGGATTCTGTGATTGAATTTTTCTATTTATATCATTTCTGATTATAAATAACATTGTAATTGCTATTTGTAGGCATGCGTCTTCATCCACCTTTCACAATAATGGCTCAGAACGGATTTTAAGAGTTGGGTGATGTGAACTTTTGTCTCATCTTGGCAAACAATGCCCATTATTTTTGTAAATGTGTTGTCTACACTCCCAGGAACAAGAAAGTGCCCATCTTAGCAAATCCTTGCCATCAGTGAATTTTATCAAATTTAAAATCTTTGCTGCTCTAATATATAAAATTGGTGCCTTCATCTAATTAAATTTTTGGATTATTGAAGAGTTAAATTTATAGGAGTTTATCCATTTTTTCCTTTCTTTGAGGGTTATCATTTTCTAATAAGATAATAGATTTTTTAGATCAATTTGGTAGACTTTCTACTTCATATTCTTGCATTCTATTTCAACTAATCACTAAATTGTGTATGTGCTTGCATGTGTGTGTGTTTGTACGAGCCTGTATGTCCATGAATAAACATGTGCACTTTCATGTTTTTACTTTTTCTTCGGCCTCTACCTAAAAGTGACTGTTTTGTTTTGTTATAATTTTAGTATCTGGGAAAAGCCTTATTTCGTACCTAAAGCTCCTTTCCTTGTAAGTTCTTCTCTGCCCATTTCTAAGTACACCGAGACCCCCCTGCCTTCATGAATACCCCATCATTACAGCTTTTGTCTCTCATTTGAGTGCTGATGTGTTATGTATCATCGACAAGCTCCTTGAGGGCAAGAGCCACTTCTTTTCATCTCAAATCCCACACATCTCTGCTAAAAATAAGATCTTCAAAAACTCTTCAGTGAATAAATTAATGGTTGAAAGGAGGAACGTCAGGTAAACTGAAGCATCAGGACTCATTAACGTTACTGGCATTTGCTGAATGCCTATGATGTACCATCTGAACGACATTCCAACTTAATTCATAATAATTCACTTCTTTTAAATAGACATCTATTGTTCTCTATTTTTCTCATCAGCTCTGTTGAATATAACTGATGATCACACCGAGATCCATATCAAAACAGCACTGTAATTGAACAAAGCAGACGGCCTCCACGCTGCCCTCATCCCCAAATCCCTGCCTGAACTCTTGGAAACAATTGGCTTTCAGTAACTCTGCACAATGGCTTCTTCTGGGCTTTTTCCTTTCCTGCTGCCTGGGTGCCTTTATTTGTTGAACATCCTCATCCCCAAAGACAGCACACCACTGCACCCTCCGCTCCACAAGTGTGTTCTGATCTTATGGTTGTGGGATGTGGCTATGCAGTCACTCCCTGCAGAATGTGCCTGTGGTCCGTTAGAAGGATCAGCCCCCTCTGAGCAAAGAATGGTCTCAAGAGTGTTTCCTCATAAGGGTCTTTGTCTGCCTTACTCCAATCCCCTGAAGACTCTCCCCACATATTCATAAATGTTTTTACAATTTTTGAAAAGAAGGGGGGACCTGTAGGAAAATAGGAAGACACAGACTTGTGTGTGAAATTTTACTGTATCAAGCTGGGCTCAAAGACTTGTCCCTCAAGCCCCCAGTGTTGCTAGACTAAGCCTTTCTAGGCCTCAAATGGATACTTGGAGCAGATTTCAAAGATGACCCAAGCAGAAGCCCTGATTGGCAGAAGCACATGAGAACATCCTCATGGGTTGGAAAATTCACTTGCTTTGCCAGCCCAGGACTAGATCTGAATGGCTCTTTCTGTCAGACACACACACACACACACACACACACACACACACACACACACACTTCATTTTAACTGTTACATAGATTTAGGAACTTAAGGACAAAAAAAAATCATCCTATGTTGTTTGTAAGTCTCCAATGCCTACTACCAAGGTAAACATATCAAATGCCCAATAAAAGCTCTAAAGCCCATTGGCCTTGGATTATGCAGTAGGGTGCCCTTTACTAATGGATTACGTCTTGAAGCTCATTAGGAGTTTGATGGGCTTCTCTGTGTTTCATTGACCTCACCTTAGATGAAGGAGATGGACAAGAGGGAAAGGTCCTTGGAAGCGCCCAGCTTTCAATCCTGTGACTTGAATATCTATGACTGGCCCTTACACGGAGAGGTCACTGGCTTCTTCAGAAGATGAAAAGGATTTCAGCCACAGGCCACATTGCCAGGGTTTAATTCATGTAGGAAACTATTCATCCCACTAGCGGCTACAGGCCTGGGGTCAGGTTGCAAAGGCTATAATCACTTTGTCAGTAAGGTGAGCCCCGTGGTGCGCATCCCCACTTTCAGCACTTGTGAAGCTGGGCTGGAATTTTTTTGTTGTTCCAGTTCCAAAATGTTTGAGTCCAAGTGCCCCGAAGCCCATGGCCTCAGAATCACCAATATGAACCCGTGCCCTGAAAACCCAGAGCCGACTTATATTGAAAGGAAGGTTGCAAGGCTTTGAATGAGAAGAGAAGCAAAGAACACCCAGGAGGAATATGGGATCTATTTCAAGAAACAGAAGAATGGTTCCTGTAACTTGAAACGCCACTCTCTCAGTGACAAAGTAGCTGTGTCACCTAAGTTGCTATGATCATAGGAAAACCATTAGCTTTGGCTGAGTCTGCATTTATCTCTCAGCTACTATGATCAAATGAAATGAAAGGGTAAGAAGAAGGCTTGACTTTGGAAAGACAGTGGTTCAGGGAGGAGAAGAAATATGGGACATTTTTCTACATCATCAACTGAAGATGGGATCACCAGAAATAGCTGCCAATGAAGCAGTGCCCAGTCATCCTGCCCTCGGGCAAAGCTCAAATGCCAAAGAGCGCTGGCAGACAAGAGTTCTAAAGGGAGAAGATCACTAACACTATTCTAAGTACAGGGAGCAACTAGGGCTGCCAACGGGGCACTAAACTGAAGAATTTGCTTATGAGGCTTGTTAGAGACCCAAACACAACGCTGCCTTCTGTTGCCAAGGTACTTAATCCCAGGTCCTCTAGCGCATGGAATATCACCCGTAATTATACCAATCTGTGTCCCAAAGACCCCTGATCCTGAAAGTCAATCCCAGCATGACAGACCCGCTGAAAACATGTGACAGGAGGGGCGGTGCTAGTGAAGGAGACCTCTTGTGTAAGAATGAGGCCAGCATGGTCTAGAACACAATTCTTGACTTTTCCTATTGGTGGGGAAACTTCAACGCCAATGAAGAAAAGAGAAACAATCTCAGCCACCTGATAATCCTGAATCTTCTTCCTCAACATGAGGTGCAATGATCGGAGACTATGATGGGGTTGAAGAAGCAGTCCCTAGTAAGGAAACTCTAATTGACTTAAAACTCTGTGAGGCAGTGCAAGCTAGCGAGTTTTGGAACTATTATATGCTGGTGACATTTGATGAGCAATGTGCAACATTGGGATAAATATTATGGTATGAGGACCCAGCAGGATAAGACAGGACATTTGGGAAATGTCAAGTGGACATGACATCATCACTACTAAAAGCCTGAAGTCACAGAAGTAAGGGAAGAAGAGGATTGCTGACAGCAGAGAATGAAACAACACGAGCTCTTCTATGTCACTGGGAGTCAAAATTTCCTTTGCCTCAGGAAATTTTCCTGCTTCATGATTTGGACTGTTCCAGGCCAGCTTGTGTCAATAAATAAACTGGTCCACCCATGGACCAGGCTAGCAAAGAGGCACACTCTCTGCACCAGGGTCATTTCCTGCTCCCGATTTTATAGAGCACCCCACAGATTCTAAAGACCCTGTTGAGTCTATCAACAGGTCAACACAGGCAACCTAATTCAATGAGAAGTAGAGTTTTCAGATCAGTGCTGCCCTGGACTCTTGCGATGCCCTTTTACTTTGGAACCTTCCCTTCTGCTAACCTGCCAGCTCCCCCAGATAGCTCTAAGAAAGACGGGGGACAGGTGGGGCTCTAACACTTCCCTTCCCTCCAGCAAGAAAAACCCTGCTCCCTTTAAAGCTGAGCCTCCAGCTTCTCTTCTTTTGGCTGGCTTCTCCAAGGTGCCTCAGTTTCTCATATCACACAGTTCTTGGGAGAGAGGCCATGTGAGTTTTAGGTATGCTCAGACACATGGCAGAAGACACATGGATCCAGTGTGGGATCAAGAACGAGAATGACTTATTAATAAACATGAAGTGATTCATTCAACCGATGTCAGAGTTTGCTTATCAATACATTCATAATCCACCAATATCTTTTGGTTAAAGTACTTCTTTTGATGCAGATCCTGACATCATACATACTAACGTTGGAATGATATAGAGATGATTAACATAGTCTCTGCCCAAAATTGCGCTGGCAAACTTTGTGAAGTATTTCATATATTAGTAGATGGAAACACTGATTGCCCTGATTTACTACCCATTACATGTTGTATACTTGCATCAAATGATCACATTGTACCTTACAAATAAGAATGATTATTATGTGCAAGCCTTCTAAAATACATTTATTTTGCATTTTGTTAATAATCTACCATATGCTATACGTGGACCTGGATTCTGTGGAGAGAAACAAAGCAAACACGGTTCAATTTCTCTCTTTATAAGCAGAGAATTTAGAGGGGAGGGTGATGTAGAGTATTAGTTAAAGATGTGCTACATTTGTTTATGCTGTGGAACACTTGTTTAATGATGCAAAGATGCATTGCATTCTTTTATGTTGCATTTGTTTGACTCTGTGAAGCTGTGTAACTTTGCCTGTCTAAAATACCTGATTGGTCTAATAAAGAGCTGAACAGCCAATAGCAAGCAAGGCAGGAGAAAGGATAGGTGGGGCTGGCAGACAGAAAAAACAAATAGGAGGGGAAATCTGGGAAGAGGAGACCAAGGAATCAGAAAAAAAAAGGAGAGGAGGATACAAAGGTCCAGCCACCCAGCCACACAGCCAGCCACAGAGTAAGAAGTAAAGAAAGGCAGAAAGAATAGAGAAAGATAGAAACCCAGAGGCAACAGGTGGATGGGATAATGTAAGAGAAGTTGGCAAGAAATAAGCCAAGCTAAGGCTGTGCATTTATAAAAAAAAGAATAAGTCTCTGTGCGTATTTATTTGGGACCTGAGTGGTGACCCCCACAGAAGAGCCAAAGAGTGAAGAATAAAACAATAATAACAACTGCAGCCGGGCGGTGGTGGCGCACGCCTTTAATCCCAGCATGTAGCAAATGTAGCAAGACTGGAGTGACTGCCTTCCCAGGCACGGAGGCTGGCACCAAGCCACGGGAGGCTTGTGATAGCGCCACACAGGCCCTCCTCCCTAGTAAGCCTGGAACTACAGTTATAAATCTTGCCCTGAGTACCGCTGGAGATTGGAGGACAGCTGCATGTCTATTTTGGGGACACACAGGAGAAGTAGAGCAGGTTTAATCTCCACAGGGGGAAGGAGTCACAGCGGCACCACACTGGGCACTGCTCTCGCAAATCCACCCTGGAATAACTCTCCCATTGCTTGCAAGGGTTTGAAGGATAATACCCAGGGTGGGTATTCCTATCCTGCAGGCATGCTGCCATCTGCTCCCCTGGAAGAACCCACAAAACCATAGGTTTGGCATGTAAGTGCAGGAAACTTAGTGGAATTTATTTGGACTCATCTTAGTTGAGAGTTGGGAGATGGAGCTTAGGGGAGCCGTCTGGCTGCAGGCAGGCAGCCTTATCACCCAGCTGCATCTCAATTAGCGGTGACTGACGTATCCTAGCATGTCAAATCCCACAGACTCTTCTAGCCATTATTTCTACTGTCTACAACAAACCTATAAGGTCAGACCTGGCATTCCCACTTGGAGAAATGCCAGCGGCAAGTTAAGGAAACCGAAGTGACTCAGCAAGGAATCAGCTAGAGCTGCTAGGGGGTGTCTTCCAACTTCGGGGCCTTCATTTCTCGTGTTCTAGTTGGAAAGTATGGGTGTGAGGGGGTGGAGGTTAGAAAACAAAGTGGCTTGGGGAAAGAATTCAAAAGCAGGGAGAATAGTTATTTAGCCTTTGAGAGGAAATGGCCATTCAATTGAAGAGAAAGATTCCCTATCGTTAAGCAAATTGTTCCATGGAACTGAACCACTTAGACGGTAAAAGAAATTTAAGCAAACTTTAACTACTCATGATTGTCTTACATATGGTGGTTTTAGAATTATAACCCTGGAAACAGACTACTAGATACTCCAAGGGTGCTTTAAAGGTGGAGGCTCATGGATCAGGCAGTGTTTAAGTCCTGGCTCTTTCCCTTAAATCCCCAATTTTTTTAGCTTCAATTTTTCCCCCCTGTAATAGCTCCTGCCTCAAAGAAGAGCAGAGGCTCAAGAGAGACAATGCGTGCTAAGAGCTAAGCGCTGTGCGAGGCACCAAATCAACACCAGCATAGGCTAAGAGCTGAGCGGATGCTAGGGACCTAATAACACTGGGTCAATGACACCTGCATTGGAAAGGCTGGTGAAGAGGCCACTCCCCTGTGGACGTTCGGTTCTCAGTTTCTTCGGGAAATTTCTAGGACTGATCAGACATGCTGAAGTGGTAGGTAGGATGCTTAGAAATATCACTGAGATCCTTGGCAATTTCCTATTCTTAGAAGCCTTCCACCCTTTTAATCTCTTGTTCCAAGGCACCTTGATCAGATATGCACCTGAACTTAATTTTTTTGCAGGAGGAAAGAAAAACAATTCAGATGGGAACAGTAGGTGTCCCTAATAAGGGCATGTCTATGCTTTAACTATTTATGATTGTCTTACATATGGTTGTTTGGTTGCTTTGTCCTCCCAATCTTGGCTTTAGTAATCAAGACAGCAGAAGCCATCAGGACTGAAAAACTATAGGACCTCGTCCCTTGACAACCAAGGTTAACTGACAAAGACAAGGGATTTTCATAGACAAACCCTTCAAACAGCATGATATTCATGGCAAAGAAGAGATTACTGACTGAGACTCATATGCACAGGGGCATAGTGAACACTACTTTGATTTTTACATAATTTACATGTAATAATGCATATTACAGGCATTTTTTCTCATACACTATGTAAAAATCAAAGTAGTGTTCAATTACAGGCATAATAATAATTAGGTATACCTAATATTTTATGCCTGTAATATACATTTTTCTCATACACTATGTAAATTAGGTATACCCTTATGACTGGGACAGTAGGATAAAGCTCATGTTTTAGTGACCAAAAGACACATTGAAACTGGCAACCTCAGCAGCAAAGGCAGTGTTAAACATTAACTTTAAGTTAATTAAGTGTCAAAGTTAATGTTTAAGTGACTATGGACATGCTACGATTTCTGCCAGCATTTCTCATTACCACCCACAGTTTCTTTTCTTTTCTTTTTTTTGAGTAAAATGTATCTTTAATTTTCAGATGTGCGCCCCAAATGTGCAATCCAGATGTCCATTTCCAGATCTGCGATCCAGACGCGCAATCCAGATGTCATCCCAGATGTGCGATCCAGATGTCATTCCAGATGTGCGATCCAGATGT
>NC_022023.1:17855993-17859142 GCF_000317375.1 Microtus ochrogaster
CCAGATGTGCGATCCAGATGTCATTCCAGATGTGCAATCCAGATGTCATTCCAGATGTGCGATCCAGATGTCATTCCAGATGTGCAATCCAGATGCCATCCCGAATGCGATATCCAGATGTCGTTCGAGATGTTCGATCCAGATGTGCGATTCCCGATGCCATTCCAGATGTGCGATCCAGATGTCACTCCAGATGCACGATCCAGCTGTCATTCCAGATGCGCGATCCAGCTGTCATTCCAGATGCGCAATCCAGATGTTCATTCCAGATTGAATTGCATCTGGATTGCATATTTGGAATGAACGTCTGTTGCACATCTGTGGTCATTCTAGATGTGCGATCCAGATGTTCGTTCCATAATTGCGATCCAGATGTGCAATATATATATATATATATATATATATATATATATATATATATACAGATTTTCTTTTTTCATTTATTCTTTTCTCCATTCTTTCTACTTCCAAAGCCTCCTATTCTTCCTTTTTCTCTCCTGATCCTCCCATTTCCCTCCCCCTTCTCTCACTCCTCTCCCCCTCACCCCACTCCTCTCCCCCTCCCTCTCCAGTCCGAAGAGCAGTCAGGGTTCCCTGCCCTGCACCCACAGTTTCTTAAGATCTAGAATACAGTCCCAGGAGAGGAACACAATATGGAAGAAAGGCATCATGGGCTAAAGGATCGCTAATCTGACTTCAATGCCTGATGAGAATTTTTGTCATCTGATGCAGGGAACATTTAAGACCAAAATAAAGTAAAGCTACAGAAAAGTAAAGGGGTTATGTTTACCCCTGGTTTTAAATCTGAGGTTTTCAGCTACTACAAAAAGGTCCCTTGGTAGAGTTGTGTTGACTCCGTTTTGCAATTGAAATGCACACTGTCCTAGCCCCTTTACAAAGGTGGTAGGTAAGAAGCAGAATTCCCTGGCCAAATTGGCCTAGTAATGGAGCACACTAGAGTTAGGCCCAGTGTGGATAGAGGGCTTTGTGAAGTCTCACAGTAAAGAAAACCTATCTCACTTTGTGTAAGCCAGAACTTCTCAGTTTATTTGATGGGGCCATTTTTTGGGACTGATATGTAATGTATTTCACTTCAGGAAATGCTGGTGTAGAGAACCATAGGGGAGAATGGATGATGATGATGGCATTACTGTGGTGACCCAAGAGAAAAATAATCAGGTGAAACACGAGCCTAAGATTGATGCTAGGATGCAGAAAATATCATGGCTGGGCATGGAAATGCTACTTGCCAAATGACCCCATAGATCTTAGAAATTGGCTGAATTTCTTCTAATATTCTCTCAAGGTCCTCGCTGAGTCACTCCCATAAATGATGGATCTTAGTGGTTCAGAATATCTCTAACGCCTTTATGTGAAGCCATCTCCCTTTTTAACTCAGTGATTCACTCCACTCTAGGATGCAGAGGCAGAGGGAATAGGCCAGGTTTCATTCTCCAATCATATAACCGCGTAACAAGACCAGCACACAACAATGATGGGCTATTAGGAGGCATGGAACTCATCTAAGCAGTTTAACTGGTTGATTCTTTGGAGACCCTGTCACTTCTGGGCTATCGTGTGAGGGTTATGCTCATTTATCACTGCAGGTAAAAAGGGCTTATCTGAAAGCACCAGGCCAAAATCAACAACAACAAAAGAGAGCATGAGGTTTCCAGTCTGAATGATACGGATTTTAACTTCACCTCTCCTATCCCCTGGCACTGTAACCTTAGATCCAGCTCTCTCTGCATTTTAGCTTGTGGGTTATATGCTCATTTGGTATTATTATAAGGATAAGAGGAAGGAAGAAACTTTGGAGCAAGTAGAGATGCAGACACTGTATGTCTACAAGGAAGAAAACAGCAACAGATTGGACCGGGAGCATCAAGATCTAAGGGCAGCTATATCCACCTTGCCGGCCTTCACACAGAGCCCAGGGGTACTGTGAATATGTCCGGTACCTGATTGTTCTTGTGTGCTTTCGGGTGTAAGGAGGAATGACCTTGAAGAGAAGTTCCATGGCTCCATTAATTCCCAGCATTGCTCCTGTGGTTACTGATGACAAAAAGGACAGTAGTTAGTAGCTATTGTCACAGGAACATGTGCTAATACAATTTGGATTTAATCATTGACAACTTTAAGGTGGTTAATAAAATAACCAACAAAAAATTAAAAACCTCTTTCCAGCAGTATAGTAAATGGGGTAGCTCTTTCTTTCTACCTCAGTTTCTAGTTCTCCTCAATTTTAATACTAGAATCCCCCCAAAAACTGAGGCAATAAGTTGACTGATTTCTATTAGAATATCAGTAGAAGAATGAGTCCTTTACTCCAATATAACCAGCCTGAGAATATTTCCCTTTTCATCCAGTTATTAAAACACGGTCCTAGCCGGGCGGTGGTGGCGCATGCCTTTAATCCCAGCACTCGGGAGGCAGAGGCAGGCGGATCTCTGTGAGTTCGAGACCAGCCTGGTCTACAGAGCTAGTTCCAGGACAGGGCTCCAAAGCCACAGAGAAACCCTGTCTCGAAAAACCAAAAAAATAAAAAAAATAAAAAAAATAAAACACGGTCCTAGATCTGAATTATAGAAAGTCAAGGGAACGCCAGGTAAATAAAAACTTCCAGATGTCACTGCCATCTCCCAGGATGCCCCAGCTTCTTTCCAATATGGTCCATACCCCTTCTCAACTCAGCTGAATCTGAGAAAAGCACAGAAGAGGAAGCCAGGAGATGCAGAAATGTAGGAGGGGACAAGGATGTGAAGGAAGAAAAATGATCCTCCGATAAGGTGGCTCCTCTCTCTCCTCCTTTGTACTAGTGCTTCAGAGAGGGTAGATCTAGACTGCCTGGTACTTTGGGCCTGACTTATTCTGGGAAAATGAGTGGGAACAAGGCATCTCAAAGATGCGAAGAGATGAACAAGATTAACTTGTTGCAGGGCACAGGAAAGGAATGAGGTTCTGGAGGTGGCGATATCAGAGTCCTCTATATAAGACAGAGACTGTGGCCAATGCCTTGATTGTTATAAGGGGTTATATGTTGTATGTTGTATGGAGTACATGTTCCTCTGTCTGCGCTCCTACTGAGAAGAGTACCCAAGATCCAGATTGGCTGGCATGCTTTTAGGTTACTCACTAATGACAGCTGT
>NC_022023.1:17859312-17888798 GCF_000317375.1 Microtus ochrogaster
GTGTGTGTGTGTGTGTGTGTGTGTGTGCGCGTGGGTGTGTGGGTATGTGTAGGCTAGAGGGAAAGAGAGGCCACTGTCTGTGAACAAAGAGCTAATAATCCATCTCATTATTATTCTGAAGGAAAATTGTCTCTTTATGTATTCCCCATGTTTATTAAGAAAATGCAACAGAGAAAATTGAGATACTGAGCCAGGCATAGCTGCACATGGCTGCAATCCCAGCATTTGGGAGATGGACGCAGGACAATATGGAATTCAAGGTTATCTTTGGCTATATGATGAGTTTGAAGGCAGTCTGGGCTACATGAGATCCTATGTTTAAAGTAAAATAAAAATGAATAAAATTGGCATATTTCAGCAGTTATTAGGCTATGTGGAGAAATTACATAGTTACTCTTCCTGCATGTACTCTTCATGCGATTTCAAAATATTAGAGAAATTTTGGGTGGGGAAAGGGCAGCTGCTGTGTGTCATGGTGTTACCTATGCACACGATCTTATCCCATCTGACAAGTCTATGAAATTTTCTGAGGGTTGCCCGCATCCCCTCAAATGAATTTTAAAGCCCTCATCCCCATGATGTAAAGAAGTAAGTAATTAATTTAAAGGGGGCACACTGGAAGAGGAATATAACCTAATCTGTCTTGTGCCTGTCATAAGGAATATTCAAGCATAGAAAGAGACTATGAATATGCAAGCCCATGGGGAAAACCTCGTGGGGACACAGCAAGATGACAGGTTCTTCTTAAAGCCAAGGAGACAGGCTAGAGAAGAAACAAGCCTCGCCACCATCTTGATCTCAGACCTCCAGCCTTTAGCACCGTGAGAAAATTAATTCCTGTTGTTTTAGGGAGACAAAAACCTAGCAGATTAGCAGCAATAATTATTGCTGTTACAATTTTACAAAGTGAAAAAAAAATGAGGTTAATCAGGTCAAATACCGCGTTCCATGACTCATAAGAAATAGCACCAGAGTCAAAGCCAGGGCTCCCTGGCTCTAAGCTCACATTCTTTCCCCTACAGAGAGAATATTACATCTAAATAATTGTCACTGTTATTCCCCAGGAAGGGAGCTCAGAAAGGAGAAATGAAAGTCTACACTCATTACATGTGAGATAGGAGGTATAGAATCTAATCTATTAATGAAAAGTGCCTCCGCGTGTAGAATTAACGTGATTTTTGGAATTTTAAAGCCAGCCTTCAGGACTTTTTATCTGTATAAATTTAAGTAATTGCTTCACTCTTTTAAGCTGCTGGTGTTTTCTTTGCTGAGATATAAAAATGTAGATCTAAACACATAATTATTGTGATAATTAAAAATAGTTGAATTAAGTAGATGCTTAATAACTATCAGCTGACATGTTTTGATGCAATCACCCAGAGGATTTGTTGGGAAAGAGGATAAGGTTAGAAAAAAAAATCAGTAACGATTTTGTTATAACAGTGAGCAGCTTCATGGGATTAAGAAGGACTAGCCTTTATTTTTTGTTTTTTATATTTCTTTATAATTTATTGGTTTTAATTGAGCTAAACACTTCCCCACTCCCCCTCTTTAATGTGTGTGTGTGCATAGATGCACAAGCGTGTGGATGGGTTTACACGCGCTTGTTAGAGGAGGCTAGGTGTCATCCACAAGAATGCTGTCTACTTCCCTGAAGACGGCGTCTCTCATTGGCTTAGACCTCACCAATCAGGCTACGCCAGCTGGCCAGTAAGCTCCAGGAGTCCTCCTGTCTCCGCCTCCCAAGCATTGGGATTACGAGTGCACATCACCATCCCAGTATTTTCATATGGGTTCTCAAGGCCTCAGGCTTACAAGTCAACAACTTAGCTGGCTGAGTTATCTCCCCAGCCATTATGTTGTTTTCTTTTTTTAGAAAAAAAAAAAGACATAACACATAATGTTATGGCTATATAAAGGCCTGAAGGAAGCCTGCCTTTCTCCTGCCGAGCGAATTCTTTATCCGGTGGTGCTGATAGAGAACCGTGGGATGCTGTGAATGCAACTCAAAGGAAACTCATTGCCTCGGAACTAGAGCAAGAGCTCTGTCTGACCAAGGCAATAAATAAACAGCTCCTGGCCTCTGCAGTCTCTGGATTGTCAGGTTCCTTTCTGGGTCTGAATGGGACCGCATGCATCCTCACCTCCATGCAAATCTTCACTCCCCCACACCACCACATGGTTTCCAGACATCCCAACCCAGGCCTAGAACTTACCACTGGAGGCAAACACTCGCAGGGCCCAGAGACAGTGCAGGAGGTTCTGGCTATGAGACAGGTTCTTCCTGGCCAGAATCAAGGTCACATCAAGAGCTTCTAATTCCAGCGCCTTCTGTCCAAACTTCTTATCTAAAAACACAAATCCATCTCTCTTAATTACGTCTCAAATTCATTATGAAGGCTTAGGGAGAGAAATGACAAGGGGGGTGACAGACAAAGACACTTTTTAATGTCATTAAAATATTCTTAGTATGCCCCCATCAGAACCAAATGCATGAGAAGAGGGGAACTCTGGGTACACTTATGGACAGGGTGGCTCTGGGGTCTAAGAACGCAAGTCTTTGGACTCTGAAGACACTCCTGGTCATCTCCATGTGTATCAATGTATTTACGACAAATCTGGGGTGAAGGAAACAACACAGCCTTCGAATGTAGTGCATGGGCTTTGATTGGACTCTGCTTGCTTTTCTTCACCTTTTTTCTCTTTCTTTTCTGAGACAGGGTTTTTCTACATAGCCCTGGCTGTCCTGAAACTCACAATGGAGACCAGGCTGGCCCCAAACTCACAAAAATCCACCTGCCTCTGCTTCCCACGTTGTGTTGGGGTTAAAGGTGTGTGCCCGGCCTGGGTCTTACATTTTTGATTGGATGTTGTTATAAATATGCAAAAGATAGTACAGAAGTTTTAGAGAAGTTAGAGCAAAGTCATTGGGAGATGGTGATACTCTTTCTACTTAACAAAGAATTTTCATAATAAAAAGTAAAAATAGATTTTAAGAAACAAATAAAAATTAAAAAGTAATCTCTAGATTGCTCGAATATCCTGACATCTAGTGTTGTAGGTAAACCATCATCATCATTTTAATAGTTACAAACAAAGCACTGAAACCAAGAAAAGAGCCTCCTGTTTAGGCTCTTTGTACCCACTAGCAGGTGACTGTGTCTAACTACATTTGTTTGTGTCATTTCCTAAGTGTGGTGCCTTAAATCATCATGACTGTTGTAAGACTCATAGAAATATATTTCTATGTTTATTTTGTTATTTCATTTAGCATAATTCTCTGGGTACTCCCATTAGGCTACATAATACTCCATTTCATATGAATACCACATTTTTTTTAATCTGGCATCTATCCATAGATGCTTAAGCTATTTCTATGTCGAGGTCATTGCGCATATTATTACAGTGAAAACAGGAAGGAGAGATCTTTATAAATTATTCATTTCTTTTCCTTTGGGTATTTGTTCAAATCAGAGATTATTGAAATATCTCAGTCAGATGGTAATTTTAGGGCTTGTTTGTTTGTTTTGAAACAGGGTCTCCTGTAGCCCAGTATGGCCCCGAACTGACTATGAGCTTCTGAGCCTCCTGCCTTTGTCGCCCAAGTGTTAGGGTCCAGGTATGGATCACCATGGCAATGTGGTAGCTCTTTTTTTTTAATTCTCTATGTCATTTTCAATAATGGCCATCCTGATTTTTAGCACTACAAAGTGTGAAAAGGCTCCCTTTTCTTCACACCCTCACCAACGTTTGTTCTCCTTTGTCTTGTTGGCATGTCACCCCTGCTAGCATGAGGGCGTGTGTGCACAACGGTAAAGAATGAAACTCTGCTTCTTCCTGCTGACTTCAGGGACCAAGGAGGGAGGATAAGTCAAGAGACACAAAATACCAATTTCAGCTTCGAGTAAACAAATCTAGAGCTCTTGTGTTCAACGTGAAGATGAAGTTAACAAAATTGTTCCCTGCTAAATACGTAGATTTTAGCTGCTCCCGTTGTGAAAATAAAGCGATTTTATGAGATCACAGATGCGTTCATCTGCTTCATTGTTGTAATGACACTGCTACTTGTATTTCATAATACCATGGTGAAAACCCCAATATACACAATAAAATTTGCTGTAAAATTGAAGCTGGGAAGATGTCTCAGTAGGTAATAGTTATTGATGTGTGAATATGAGGAACTTAGTTCAGATCCTCTACAGCAATGCAAAGAGCTGTCTGTGACTGTACATATACCTGTAACCCCAGTACTATGGGGGAGCAATAGTAAGAGGATCCCAGAAGCTCACTCACTGACAAACAAATCTAATAATGTGAGCTTTGGGTTCCATGAGAGACTCTGTCTCAAAGGAACAAAGTGGTGAGAAAATGAGAAAGACATCCAACATCAACCCCTGATTTCTACATGTACATGTGTGCATGTACATACATGTAAATAAATGGACACATATATACATATAACACACACATACACACACAAGGAACCACTGTCAATGTATGTCTTATCACTTGACTGTTAGTCCCTAGCCCCATATGCTAATGAGATGACCTAATCCCTTATCTACTCTTCCTAGAAACTCTGGAATTAAATTTTATGCTTCCATTTTAGACATAAGGGCAGTATGGTTCATAACCATTAAGTAACTTGACCAGGGTCACGCAGCTAGTAAGCATAAGGGACAGACTTGAAACCAGCCCTCCCTGTGTGCCTGGGGAATATATCAGGTCTCTACTGTCTTTTCTTAGAGTTCACTTGGCCCACTCAGCTTTGGTGACTTTCCCTCGTTCTTCAGGTTTCAGCTCGGATGTCACTGTCCCTGACCATGCCATCCTAGGGGAGCATCAGTCTTTCTCTTCCTTGAGGCACTCATCACAGTCTGCTACCCATCCTGCTAATTATTTGCTGTTCCACTTGGAACAGAAGCACAGTGAGAGCAGACTCCTTTACAGTCTTGAGCACAGAGATATCTGAAGGGTATAGACCAGTGCATGAGCAATCACTAAATGAATACTGTTAGTTATGCTGGAACACATCCATGCAGGTACTAGCTAATGTCTGTTTCGTGGTCCATTTCTAGAGAGCCAATGAGGGTGAAGTAGAGATATAGACATTGAAAGAGTATGCTGTAGCCTTCAGCTTCTGCTGCTGACAACAGCATCAAAAGGGGCCTGAGCTGCTTCTCAATTGTGACCATCATGACAGTCAACATACAGTTTAAGTTTAACTGTTAAAGTGTTTTGCAAAAGCTTGCATGAACTCTAAATGCTTAGATTATTCAACCCTGCTCCAGGAAGTTCCAGCGACCTAAGAAGGCATTTCCGGATCCTCCAGGAGGAAAGAGAACTAGCCAGAAGCTCTATTGCTATGTGACTTATCACAGTAGGCTGAACTAACAGTGCCCACCTCAATTCAGTTCTACCCAGACAGCTGAGATGCCATCTTATTTGGAAAGAGAGTTCTGTACACTGAATTAGCTAAGAAGGGATCAGACAGGACAGAGTGGTACCTAGACTTTATGACGGACACCCCTGCATAAAGAAGAGAGAACACACAAAGTGAACACAGGGAACGCTCTGTGAATACAAGATAGAGAACGGAATGATTGTCTACAAATCAAAAGAAAGAGGGAAAGGAAAGGAGGGAGGGAGGCAAAGGAGGGAGAGAAAGAGGGAGGGAGGGAGGGAGGGAGGGAGGACCGACCGAGGGACAGACAGATGGACAGACAAAGGTTCTGGCAGCACTAGGAGAGAAAACAGAGTCTCACTCAGGACCTCCAAAAAAAAAACTACCCTCTCAGGACTTGGTTTGGGACTTACGGACTCCTGAAGTATCAGAGATTATATTTATGGTACATAATGACAAACAGTCTGTGACAGTTTGCTCTGATAGCTCTAAAAATTGAATGCCCAAGTCTGATCAGGCTTGGTGGTACATTATCTCTAATCCCAGCACTCAGGAGTTCAAGGTCCTTTGCTACATAGTGAGTTCCAGGCTAACGTGACTACATGAGACTCTGCTTCCTAACCAAGAGGGGAAAGCTAATGCACGCATTCTCCTTCCCTGTGAGAAATATCTCCTAGAATTGTTTCATTTTGTATAAGGATTTAAAATGCATTGGAGCCACTCCCATCTTCTCTGACTTATGATCCGAGCTTTTGCAGTCCGTGCCGGCTGTGACTACAGCGTCTCAGTGCCATTCATTCATCTCTAAGCACCATATTTTTTATTACCTGACATCTAGACTTTTTTCTAAATTTACCTTGCCAAGCAGTATGGTGCATACCTCTGCTCCCAGTGTGCAGGAAGTTGAGGCAGAAGGATTGCAATAAATCTGAGGCCACCCTGAGCGACATAGTTTGAAGCCAGAATCAAAACCATGCAAGATTCTGTGCTTCAAAATAATAACAACCTAAAGTAAAATGTCTCCCATATAAACTGGCCTTGCAATCACCAAGGCACTCGAGACCCCCCTTTTGCCTCCCCACCAGGATGTCCCCAAATGCTCTCGGGGAACAGCTCCAGAAGTAGGCTGTCAGTCATCACTGGGTCTTGAAGTGTTAGTACCTCTTAGGCCAACTTTGGCCATCAGCCTGAAGAGAGGCAGGAGGATGTCATAGTCAGGAGACGCCGATCTTGCTGTGTCCACCAGAGTCTGCAGAAGGGCTTCACTGCCACCTTTGTCGATCATGTAGTGAATCCTCCGGTCTGTGCCTGGGAGGAAACCAGAGGAAAGATGAGCCACAGATAGTAACCCTCCTCCCCAGAGCAGACCTCAGCCCTCACAGCCAGACACAAGTGAAGGCTCGTTCATTTCGCCACAGAAACACAGACTGGCAGATTCTCGACATGCGTCATCTTCAAGTTGTACTACCATCTGAAGGGAGAAAGGTGTGAAATATGACAATTGTGAAATATTTAGATATTTTAATATATTTGCCTTCCACAAATATGACAAATGGAATGATATTGCAAGTTCTGGAGACCTGTCAACTTTTTACAGATGTGTATATATGTATGTATGTGTATGTATATAAATAGACATGTAGGCATTATATATACTATATGTGATGTACATTATCATATATTAAATATTCTTCTACAAAACACAAAAAAACATTAGTAACAGGAAGGGGTTGTTTCTTATCTATAATCATTTTATTGATGATGTAATGATTTTCTAATTCTGCTCTTTTAACAATGAGTAGAAAGGAAATAGAGGAATCACTGTAGGAACAGCCTAGGAAATGAAATACCCAGGCATATCATTTGAGGGCTCTCGAGCAGAGTCCTGAACAATGGGGAAGTAATGGTCTTTCTACCAAAGAATAGGTTTGACTAAGGATACCTCCAAAGTAGTGATCACACATTAACATGGGAAAGGCCCTGTGTTACCTAACCAAGGTCGCCAGCAAGGTGTAATGACATCAAGGGAGAAATTCTGTTTTCCCCATCCTAATGAAAACAGAATTGTCTAACAAAAAAAGGGAAGAAAATAAGGGGGGAGAGGGAGGGAGAGAAGAGCCACTGTATCCAGGAGTGGTGGTGCACATTTGTAACACATAGGTATAGACAGAAGGGTTGCTAGTTCCAGGGCAACCTGAGCTATACAGTGAGACATTCGCTTAAGAAGAAAAAAAAAACATTCATATTGGAGAAGAAATTCCAAGGATTAATTCTAAAGATTTCACACTCCTCCTGAAGATAGATTTAGCTCAGAAGATGAGTGATGGCCTGCAAAATGGAACTCATTCATAAAACAAACAAAAAAATACAGGAAGTGACCCTGCCACCAACAAACATAAAGGTTGATTTTTAAAAGAGGCCACCGTGTAATGGGACCTTTAAGGTTTTCATCTCTAGCATGCCATTCATCCCTAATGTTGCCTGTTTGTGCTAATATTGCTTAACCCAGTTAACCCAGCTGACTCCTAGGTACTCAGTCCTGGCATCTCCTTTCTGACAAGGTAAGTGGCTTCCCTGCCTCAAAGTCCTATCTCCACGTGATATATGTAAGAAAGCTGCAGTCCCTAGTTCTTCCGGTGAACCACACAGGAAGGGAGCCTAGGGAGGTGAGGGGTGTAGTGGCTGAGGAGCCCTCCTAGATGAAGACATTTGGCTTTACAGAGGAGAAAACGTAGCAAAGCCACCCTGCATCTCACTGCGTCCTTAGCTTGGACACTGTTAGGTAGGTGACAAGACCCAAGAGCCTAAGTATAATCATCCCCGTCTACACAGATCTTGTCACATAACGTCAAGGGGGAAATATGGGCTGGGGGTTCTGTCTCACCCAAGAAAGCTCAATTACAAAACTACCCGGCTTCAGAAGTTCCTGAGACAGACCACAGCCAGCACTGGCCCCGGTCCACCATAGTCTACTCACCAACAGAAAGCAGATCGCTGAGGACCTGGAGGATGGCCAGGATCGATGCTTTGTCGGAGGAGCTCTGCAATGACAACACAGACAGATATCTTCGCAAGGATTGCAAGACGATAGAGGTAGCTTGGTTAGAGACGCAAAGAATAGGCAGAGTTAAGCCTGTTGCAATGAGAAGGACTCCATAAAGGAATGGACGGGGGGGGGGGGCACTCATTCAGTAGCAACGAGTACTCTCACTGAGATAGGGGCTTCACAGGCTGTGCCTAGATAGTATTTGAGACCCCTCTTTGGGGACCAGTTTAATAATAGCATTACTAAGGTACACACAAACACGAGTATTGATGAATGACCCAGAGGCAACAAACTAAAGGAAGGAGCTTTGTGGGCCTGGGTCACAGAACATCCTATATTTAAGTAGCCTCAGATTATTTTTAGGACTGATCACAAGAAGAAACAGAAGCCTTCTAAATGTGCTGATGCAAATACTGCCTTGTCAAACAAAGACAAACTTTGATTTTCTCCAGAAAAGAGCAGAGTCGTAGCAGATCCTTCTGTGAGGGTTGTCTTAGAAATCCTTATAAGTCTTGACATTGCCACTTTTTTTTTTTTAAGAAGAAATGTCTCTGTTCAGAAGGTGGAAAATTGGCAGAATTTCCTGAGGTAACCTATATCATAGTTACAGAAATACAACCCACTTTTAGGTTCCCACTGAAAAGCTGGAGGAGAAATCATTTTGTTTTTGTTTATTTGGGTAGGTGCGCCATTTATAACAAAGTCTTAACATTCCCTTGAGGAAGTTTTGTGCTCTTGATCGGCTTCAAAGACCTCCATAATTCTCCGCTGTATATAGGACAAAGGCAGGAAGCCAAACGTTTTCATGATCTTCTGCTGCTGGCTCCAACTTCACTATGCATTTCAATCCTCCTGTCCAAAATAGGTATTTCCCATGGTAGGGAAACTTGTAGATTCCTGCCTAAGCAATGTTATATAGCTTGGTCTACCAATTCAACCAAACTGTTCCCTCTTCTGGCAGCTCTTTCCCTGCCTTTCAGCCTGGTAAATGCTAGCTCATCCTTCCAGTGCATGGTGGACTCTGGGATAGCTCCACCCTTCTTTCCCACAAGCCAGCTCTGAGATACCGTCTACCTCTCCATCACATAGCTCAGTTCTTAACATAACACTCCCTGGATAATTCTGACATCACAGTGTCACCTAGCTTCCTGTCCCATCTCCACTAGGTACCAGAACCTTTAGCAAACAGCACCTAGCAGAGGGGTTGCTCCAGAGAAAATGTGAAATTAATATTTCTAATGGAATACAAAAGAACACCAGGAGCCGGGCGGTGGTGGCACACGCCTTTAATCCCAGCACTTGGGAGGCAGAGGCAGGCGGATCTCTGTGAGTTCGAGGTCAGCCTGGTCTAGAAGAGCTAGTTCCAGGACAGAAACCAAAAAGCTACGGAGAAACACTGTCTCAAAAAATAAAAAAAAAAAGAACACCAGGGGATCCTCAAAGACCACTACCATCCAGTACACATTCCAGAAAGTCATAGTTCAAAGTACCTACCAGGGCTTTATATTCCAGCATAAAATTCCAGAGGACATTAGAAGACATTAAGGAAGATATCTTTTTTTTTAGATATAATTTTTTTATTGATTTTTATTGAGCTCTACATTTTTCTCTGCTCCCCTCTCTGCCTCTCTCCTCCCCTTCAACCCTCTCCCAAGGTCCCCATGCTCCCAATTTACTCAAAAGATCTTGTCTTTTTCTACTCTCCATGTAGATTAGATCTATTTATGTCTATCTTGATACTACATTTTAATTGTTTTTATTGAGCTATACATTTTTCTCTTCTCTTCTTCCCTCCCCTTCCCTTCTACCCTCTCCCATGACCCCCATGCTCTCATTTACTCAGGAGATTTTGTCTTTTTCACCTTCCTATGTAGACCCATGTATGTCTCTCTTAGGGTCCTCTTTGTTGTCTAGCTTCTCTGGGCTTGTGGCCTTTAGGCTGGTTTTTCTTTGCTTTGTGTCTAAAAGCCGCTTCTGAGTGAATACATTTTGTATTTGTCTTTCTGGGTGTAGGTTACCTCATTCAATATGTTTTTATCTAGATCCATCCATTTGCCTGCAAATTTCAAGATGTCATAATTTGTTACTGCTGTGTAGTACTCCATTGTATAAATGTACATTTTCTTTATCCATTCTTCAGTTGAGGGTCATCTAGATTGTTTCCATGTTCTTGCTATTACAAATAATGCTGTTATGAGCATAGTTGAGCACATGTCCTTGTGGTATGATTGTCTTTTGGGTATTTACCCAAAAGCGATATTGCTGGGTCTTGAGGAAGGTTTTTTTTCTAATTTTCTGAGAAATCACCATACTAATATCCAAAGGGGCTGTACCAGTTTGCACTCCCACCAGCAAAGAACTCAAAAAACTTGACATTAAAAGAAACAAATTATTCAATAAAAAAAATGGGATACAGAACTAAACAGAGAACTCTCAACAGACGAATCTCAAAGGGCTGAAAGATACTTAAAGAAATGCCCAACATCTTTAGCCATCAGAGAAATGCAAATCAAAACAATACTGAGATCCCATCTTATACCTGTCAGAAGAGTCAAGATCAAAAACACGGATAACAGCTTACGCTGGAGAGGACGTGAGGCAAGGGGAACACTCCTCCACTGCTGATTGATACTATATTTTTACAAACCAAAATTAATGGAAAAATCATGATGGACAAAATACCAAAGCTGAGTTACTCCTTTTGCAGATGACTAGGACTTCTGGGATCCTCCAGTACTTGATATATAGACCTATCAGGGAAAACACTAAGTATACTCTATCATTTCTTCTAGAAGCTTTGACCTAAAAGAGGCATCTCCATGGGGCTCTTATCATATTAACAGAAGGTATTACACCCCAAATTTTAAGTTCACATCACCCTTTAGCTACTGCTAGGAATGGATCCACACAATGTCGGAGCCTTCCTCTGCTCAAAGCTGGAAACAAGAACCAACAATCCTGTCTGACATATATCTATCATTTGGGAGTCGGCAGAATCCTAGCCATTTGCAAGTAGACCCGAAGATTATTTGCAGTAGAATAAAAAAATGTTTATGGAATTCTTTCTCTGGTTAATATTGATATTTATGAGTCAACCTCAATCACACTCTATCTAGAAGATAAAAGCTTTTCGTGACATTATACAAATGCTTTATACCTTAAAACGTTAGATTCATTTCTTGTTTGCAAAGAAAAGGAAATAAAGAGGTGAGGAAAAGAGAGAAAAAAACTAATAAGGTAGAAACTGATGGAAGGGGAAGAAAGGTCCATGTTCATTTCCTTCCGTTCAATTATTCATGTCCTCATCCCACAAACATGCACTGGATTGTATGTCGTCTGTGATCTAGTCACCAACTAGGCAGTGAGGATACATACTGATCGAAACACAACCTGCCATCGCAGACTCCAAACCTGGCTGAGATAACAGCTGGCGGACAGTCAGACCTGGGATGCTAAAGTCTACGGCAAAGGTAAACACTGGTGCTGGGATCATCAAGGGAAGGGACGTTTAACCTGTCCATGTCCATGACTGAAAAGTCAAAGAAACCAAAGCAAAGAGGGGACAGTGGGACGTTCTCGTCATGCTGTAGCCTCTTGTTCCCAGAGCGAAACAGGGCAGCACGGTGACATTGGTGTGTGAATCTGTATTCTTTATGACCAACTGAATAGAGCAGATGGTGCAGGGAATTTTAAATATCTTGTGGGCAAAGCCTAGGTCTTATTTGTCTCTGTATTCCCATCTCCTGAAGTATAATAGGCAATCTGTATGTTTTATTGACTTAATTTCTCCAGCTAAAGAATTGCCTTCTTTGTTACAGGGCCCACTAATATTCCCTGAGAACATCCTTGTCTTGCATGTTCCTATTGTATTTTCCAGTAAGGATATAGCTGGCCATATGTTACCTATTAAATCACCAGCCCCAAGTTACTTTGACCTGTGGCCAACAATACAGGCTGCACACAAATTATCCATCCCCTTGTAGTTCCTTCCATGAAACCCTGTATGTGAGACTAGAGAGAACCAGTAGTAGTTTAGAGTATTGGATGCTCTTACAGGGGACCCAGGTTTGATTCCCAGCACTCACATAATAGTTTACAACAATCTACAATTTCAGTCCCAGGGGATCTGATGCCCTCTTATGGTTTCCATGAACATTACATGCACGCAGTCCACATACATTTATGCATACAAAACACCCATACACATAAAAGTAAATATACGTATTCCTTTAAAAACAAATTTGCTTCAAAGGAGCAATCTAGCACTGATAGAGGATACTGATCCCTCTCCCCAGCCTAGAGAAGGAACCTGGCCAACTCTCCAAAGCCTTTCTGGAGTTGGCATAACTAGTTTAGAAGTGGATTTAGTCCTTACTCTGGGGAAAGAAAACCTGAATTGAAATCTGATGGAAGACTGTGAAAATGATTCTATTCAGAAAAATAAATCCCTATTTTTGGATGTTGTTATATGAAGACATTATCTTGAGTCCTAGGTGACATTGTAATGCCTCCAAATCCACTTACCTGTGGACTTTCAGGTAAGAAACAAAACAAACACCCCCATTTATAAAAAGTCTCTTAAGGTTGAAGAGTTGGCTACTTAATTCAGTTGTGACCCTTAAAGAAAAAAATGTATACCTTTATTGTCCTCTTCCCAAGGCTAGGGGTCTTAATAGAAAAGAGACTGACTTTCTAGGCATGTTGTATGTCCACCTAGAGAACCCTGATATGATAAAGAAACAAAGAAGATGCTGCCTTCCTACAGATGTTGAGCTCATGACTTACTCAGTGCTCAGCCAGAAGATATCAGTGCTGTTTTTCTTTAAGTAAAAATTACGGCTATCAGTGGAGGAAAAAAAAATGTCCCTCAAAATCTCAACTGGCATTAATTTATGCATTGCTATATTTACCAATAAATATTTTACACTATTTAGAAGAATAGCACAAGCCGTTATCTCACCCACAGTAATAATAAATGAGCAATTAAAGAAGACAGGATGAGATGTGCCTTGATTTTCCTTTAATGATTCCTTTTAAATGAATCACTGAGTAATCCCCTGTCGGGTAAGACTTTCCAATAAAAAAAATGGATCTGCCAAGCTTTCAGGGAGAGACAAACAGTTGGAGGAACAAACAGCATCTTTCAGGGCGTGCAGTTTTGAATAACAATTTTCTCATAGGCTATTTTGAATGTGTTGCTTCCTTGCCTTCAAATTATCTGTGTCTCCCTCTTACCTTCCTCCTCCTGCCTCAGCACCACGGTATGAAAATAAGACCCTTCCTAGTGCTGCCATATAGGCACCGTTCCAGTCCTTCCTCCTACTCCAGGGCAGAGCATGTCAACTCCACAGAGTCCGTTAGTGTGCCCAAGAGCATCATGGGTCCCTGTGCCTTCAGGGATTTGTTCATCCTGATGCCACTGGTTGAGCATCACTTATCCTCTCTCTTCCAGACATATTTCAGTTTCTAGCTCCAGTTTCCCTCTCTGTATAGTTTTCTCCGCTATCTTGTCTTCTCAGCACCCTTTATTCGCAATTGTCAAATGTTTAAAAACACTGGAAACTGCGCAAGTCCAGTGGATCAGTAGATGGTGGTGTTCATAAAGACTACGGTATGATTGGTAACCACTTAAGGAAATGGGTGCTTGGCCTCACGGTAAACAAACTTATTTTCTGTACATTGGTGTTTTTTCCACAACACTTTATACATACTCTCCCTTAAATAAAATGTTTACTTGAATCTGATTATTTTCTTACCCCCCTCCTGTTCTGGTGATATACAATGAGGTGACAAATTACTCTAAAACTCAAAAGCTTCAAACAACATTCTTTTATCTTATCTTTTGATTTGGGGGGGTTGAGGGAGTGGAACAGGACCTGGTTGGGAGTTTCTTCTGCCTCTCTTGGTGCCAACTAGGGTCAGAAAGAGATACCATGCTGGCAGATGGGCTGATCAGATGTCCTGAACTGTTACAAGGATATCTGGAGATCAGGGCTCACCTGGGACTATTGATCACACGTGTTCCTTTTAGCAGGAGAGTCTTAAGTATCTTGAAGGTCTGACATGACAGCTGATGTCCCCCAGAGATAGCATTCATGGAGAATTAGTTCAAAGTCTCAAGGCTTCTTTTGACACTGTCCCAGAAATCAAACATGCCATACCCACTACATTCTATCAGTTCTTTCGGCTACGATGCTGTTCCATATTCAAGCAGATGGTCCTAGATCATCATCAAGCAGAAGAGTCGAACATTTCTCAGCTGCTTTCAGTTGTTCACACCTCATCTGAGCTGTGAACTCCTCTAGACTAAGAATTGTGGACTCTTCCTTTTGGCATCTACAGTATCTAGTATGGGGTCTTGCACAGAGAAGCCATCCAGTAGCCATGGAATGGGATGAGATAGAAGGGATAGGGTTGAAGGAAATGAGAAGATCTAAAATGAATGGGATGGAATGAGGTGGAAAGAAATGGATGGGATGGGACTGGGCAGCGGAAATTGGACACACAGTATGCGATCTGTCATGGCCTTGCTGTGCTGTCTGCCTCAATCCTGGAATTTCCAGTGTGAGCATTGTCACAGAAGTATATCAAATACACAGCTTGGATATGCTTGACAAGTGTTCAAAAATGCACTTCTAATGCAGGTTCACTTAAGGCCAGCTTCCACTACATCTGTAAAATTTAATTTCCATATTCATGGTATTCCCCTAATAATGATTCCTAACTCATAGGTATTATTGGGTTAGATACAGCATATCCAAAGTACAAAGGTCTGGTTAAAATAAATACTCAAAAAAATGAGTAAGTAAACACATGTGTAGGTGCATGTGGGGAAGAAAAGGTGAATAACCTAAAAACAGGTTGGAAGGTCATTAGAGATACAGCCTCCTGAGTCAGTTTTTATTCTGGGTCATGATGTTCCAGACTTAGCAAAATACTCATCAGGAGAGCAGAGAGGAAGTAAGTGTGTGTCTTGAGAGAAGGAAGTTACTTCCCCTGGCAAAAAAAAAAAAAAACAATCTGGAATCCTGTGTTTTGTCAGCAATGCCCGGAACACTTATTGTCACTCGGTGGATGGTGAAAACTCCCAGTCCTAATGCTAATCATAACAGTAATCAACAGCATCATTTCCCTGAAGGCTTCTCTGATTTCTTTTCAATGGCATTCGTGGGAGAGAAAATGAAAGGACCTTTCTTGCTCTTGGATTGGTAGGATCAACATAGTAAAAATGGCAATTCTACCAAAAGCAATCTATAGATTCAATGCAATCCCCATTAAGATCCCATCAAAATTTTTCACAGAGCTGGAGAAGACAATAATCAACTTCATATGGAAAAACAAAAAACCCAGGATAGCCAAAACAATTTTATACAATAAAGGATTGACTGGAGGCATTACCATCCCTGACTTCAAACTCTATTACAGAGCTACAGTATTGAAAACAGCTTGGTATTGGCATAAAAACAGAGAAGTCGACCAATGGAATCGAATAGAAGACCCTGACTTTAACCCACAAACCTATGAACACCTGATTTTCGATAAAGGAGCTAAAAGTATACAATGGAAGATTTTAAAAAAGAAAACAAGATCACAAATGCTAGTGTGAGGGTGGAGAAGAGAGACCCACACCCCTGAGACTTTACCCCTGCTCCAGTAGGTAGCCCCACACCTGGGCACACACTGGCAGCACTAGGTGGGCTCAGGGGACTTAAACAAAAACATAGCATAAGGTTGGAAGAAGAAAATTGTGGGGGAATATGGAAAAGAATTGGAGGGGAAGGAATGGGGGTGGACTTGGTCAAAACACATAATATAAATTCTCAACCAGTAACAAAAAATCTGCTGCTGCTGTCAAGTAATATAATTTTTTTCAAGTTTCCTTGTATTAAGCATAAATTGTTTCTTTGGCTCTAGCAAATGAGACCATTCAGCAAGGGAGGAAAAGATAAATAATGTGGGTGAACCAGCATAATTTACATCAGCCCTCCCTATCTCCAGTGATGATGGCAGAACACTGAGACTGAGTAAGGATGAAGGGATGAGATACATCACATGCGGAGAGGCAGAAAGTGTTCAGGAACTGATTCTGTTCAAATGGCGTCATCTCCCAAGCCCCTTAGTAGCGTACAGAGCCAGAGCAACGGTGCTACAAACAGCTCCAGATTTCACCCTTTTACATGACAAGAAATTACTTAGTAAGCAGAGGAGAAAGTCTCTTTGTTTTATGGGCTAGTTAAAATCATGTGACCACGATAATAAATAACCCCAAATGTACAAATGCCCCAATTGCAGAAAGAAGAATTTCTTTCCCATTCACACAAAGTCTGAAAGAGATTGCTTCTGACTGACTGACGACTAAATGGTATACCTTCCACATAAGGTGATGTAGAAACCCAGATTCCATCTAACTGTGTCTCTTCTTTACCCTTGTACTATGTCAATATATTCATCTGCATAAGATAAACAGAAGGGAAATGCAACCATCTTTTTCAGGAGGCTTTGTGCGTTGGGCCTAGAAGTGGTCAATATTTCTAACCTCATTTCTCTGATTAATACTGTCATATGTTCATACATAACTGTCAAGGAAGACAGAACAGGTATCCCAGGTGCTCTGTTCAAAGAGACACACATAGATTTTGTAGACTCTGAGCTTGGCTCTGCCATAACCAAGTTTCCACTATGGTTTCCCACTCACCCTTGACCAGACTCCCCCTAGAGAATCCCACTGATCTCTTTGCACCCTGGATCACCTTCCAAGTCTGTACCACAAAACTATAGATCAACATAAGATCAGCAGACCCTGGGCTTCCCATTCTACATGTAAAATAATTTCTCAAGTTATTTCCTGTACCAAGAAGCACCCCATTCATCAAATATTAGTTCTGGTATTGATCACAGCTTTCAGGAAAGGAAAATCCTCTACGTCAATGGCAAGGAAAAAACTATATAAGACAGAGCTTCCAACAGTAATAATGGGTTATCAATGACACCAACAATAGCCGAGGTTGAAAACAAAACCACATAATTCTGAATAAATACATCCCTTTATAAACACAGTCACAGTAGCCAAGGTCAAATATGGAAAAGCCAGACATTAAGAATTCCTAGAGATATTTTTTCTTTGATAGCCAGATTGCTGGCGAGTATCTCAGGAAGAAAAAAAAAATACTTGTCAATACTTACCTTCTTGAAGTTTCCATGAAAAAGAGATTATACCGCCTGCCTGGACAGCATAACCTCCTCATCTCACGAGGTTCATCTTGGAAAGATTTTAAACCATATTGTGAGCTTCTAGATGAAACTGGCTCATTCCAAGTGCCTTAGAAGAACCATGATTTCCATCCAAACAGAGTTCATGTTCAAAACAAATCCTTCCTTAACTAATATATCCAGGATGGCAATGAGATCAGCTAAAACCTTATTTCAAGATCTGTTATGGTAAGTCTAACTACAATAAATCAGCTAAACCGAAAGCAGTTTGGGAAATAAAATAAGCAACATATTAATCTTTCTTTCAAATGTTATGTGTCCTGTGATCTCCCTTACCGAATAAAATGTCTGTTGGGGCTGCAGACCCGGTGCCTTCACTTTCTTTGCCTGCCTCAGACCCTTTGCCTGCTAGAGTGAACAGAGTAAGCAACTTGTTTTCCTGTGTCTGCAGCTGCTCTGAGCACGAGACCCTCGCGAGTCCCTGATGGCAGGGGAGTGAATTCTGGTGGGTTGTACAGCTGGAAATCCCAAGAGCTGGGACATGGCTATCAGTAAAGGATCCTTATATAAGTTTCCCTGGAACACAATAAAGTTGGCATTCTTGTTTCAAGGATGATTTGAGTCCCTGTGTCTCTGTGTGTGTTTATTTTGAAATCGCCTGTCTAGTTCCCAGCTCGTGTACCATCCCATAGTGCAGGTGCTACAGATGTCCAGAGTTAATCATTACTATGTGAATGCATACGTGTGTTTTGTAGCCAATCCTTCCGGAGAACTCTCATCTTTCACAGAGCAGTTCACATAGATCTTGCCATCGACTGATAAATGCCACATATCATTTTAAACATGTAAACATCCCATTCTATAACTGTAAGAACCCACAAATGCCACATCAGAACTCCACCAGAACACTACTGGAACTCTTGAACTCTTGATTGTGGATAATCTCACCCAGGCCTCAAGCACCCAGACAGTATTGGGGGGCGGAGGGCTCGGGTGAGAACAAATGCTATTTATATAATAATGATGAATCCATAGCTCATGGTTTCCCAAGAGGTGTGATATTTTTCCCTTTTTCATAAAGCATACCCAAGAAAGCCAGAGGATTCCGCAAAGTCAGTGTCAACAGAAAGGGCTCTAAAATGAATAAAAATTCACCCCTATAATAAATAAGAATTATGGTAGAGAAAAGAACATCAAAAAGAGGAGACAGCATTATACTTACACTGTGGATCAAGGTTTCAAGGCCAAAGATTGTCCCAAGACTCTGAGAAAAAGTACTCTCTATATATGGCAATCAGCCACTAAAGTCACAGTTTCAATGCTCTATTAAAGTGTATGCAGGCATGTAGGATCACAAAAGGCAGAGAAGCTGTCAGGCAACTCTTTCGTGTAGTTGGCATAACTGAACTTCAAGAACTAAGGAGACAATTAGGGCTCCTAGTTCAGTAGCCTGACTTATGGAGGACAAATTTGCTTCATTTCTCCTACCTGTAATTCTCCTTTGTGTTGAATTGTTGAGAAAGCATCTTGAATAGAAATCGCTTTTGTCCATCCTTTCAAGGAATCTGAAAGCATGCCTGGGATGGAAGTCATTAGGAACCCAGCGGTATCTCTTTGTCTAACCAGAAGGACGAGGTGAGATGCTCACTAAGTTCATCACTGAGTTGTGGCTATGCCTGGGATGGAAGTCATTAGGAACCCAGCGGTATCTCTTTGTCTAACCAGAAGGACGAGGTGAGATGCTCACTAAGTTCATCACTGAGTTGTGGCTTTCTGGCAGAATGCCCACTTATCTGTCTTTCTAGACACCCATTCATTCCATTATTCACTGAAAACCATTTGATATTCTTTACACACTGAGTCAGAGTGGAAGGTGTCTTCAAGGACATGACTGGCGTGAGAATTCTCAACACAGATACAAAACAAGTCGAAAGACCCAAGTTATCACTGGTTATCACACTCGTATCTAAACTGAATTCAGCATACGAGAGAGGCTAACGCGTGTTCAGCAAGCATGAAAGCATAAAAACTCTCTGAAGACCCCCCCCCCATCTCACTTAGGACAGGTAGACGGTGAGGAAGTAGGGAACTCTTCCCTAACAGGGGCAGCTAGCTATTCCTTTGGTGAGCCATGGCTATACCATGTACTTGTGGCTTGCAACCTTTATAGCCGAATAGGGCTATTAATTGCTTTTCTCCCTTGGGAGTTTGCATAACACCTTCTAATACTATGAAAGCTAGGTCTCACAGAGAAAGCGTCAAGGTCAATTTGCGCTTGAATCCTCTAAGTCCTATGTCCAAAGTATGCGGTGTCTTCAAAAATAGGATCTTAGCTTCATGTTCTGAGAGGAAACAAAGGACGATGGCAATAGCCTATATTGTTTTGGGAGTCCCTTGGACCTCCTCTGATTGGCACCTCAAAAGAAATTCCCCATATCTGGCACTGGAGATATTGTTAGATAGTCTATGGTTCTTGGGGGAGGCACTATCACCCCATGTGGCAAGACTCCATTTAAAACATGTGTGTATATATACACTTTATAGTATGGATGTATTTTAAGAAAACATTATTTCCCTATAGCTTTTTAAAATATGCTTAGTGTTATGTGTCCCTCCTCCTCTCTGCTACCCTCCCCACTCTCGGCTTAAAGTCCCCCCCCTTTGTTTTTCCCCATTCTTTCTTTATAGCACCCATTTCTTACTATTCCCCTTGCTAGAGCACCTCCTCCCATTTTTGCTTTCCTGGTTTCTGGGGTTACCAGGTTATGCACTCACATGTGAAGATTCAGGGCTCCAGTCAGAGTGGCTAAGATCAAGCAAACTACAGCAAATGTTAAAGAGTATGTGAGGGTAGGAAAGTCCACATTCACTGATAGTGGGTTTCAAAATTGGCACAGCTCACTCTAGATTTGAGTGTGGAGAATTCTAAAGGACTCCGTGTAGAACCACCATACGACCCAGCTATCCCACTCCTACACACATGCCAGAGGACTGGACTTCCTGTCCACAACTGCTTGCCCAGTCAGACTCAGTCTGTACACAAGAGCTAAGAAATGGAAACAACCTGAACACCCTTCAGCTGCTGAGCAAATAGTGACAATGCGGTGCATGCGAACAGTGGAGTTCTATTTAGCTGTAAAGGAAAGCTAACCCATGAAATTTGCAAGCAAGTAGATGGAGCTAGGAAAATGCTGTACCAGTGATTCTCAACCTGCAGGTCACAATCCCTTTGGGGGGCGGGGGGGAGGGGGCGTCAAACAATCCTTCCACAGGGGTGCACCGCAGATATCCTGCATATCAGACTAATATCACTACAGCTCAACAGTAACAAAAAAAATACAGTTATGAATTAAAATAATTCTATGGCTGGGGGTCACCGCAACTCGAGAAACTATATCAAAGGACCACAGCATTAGGAGGATTGAGAATCATTGTGTTGTACTGAGTAAAGTAACCCAGGCCTAGAAAGCCAAAGCTGTAAATTCCTTGTCTTAGCTTTTTGAGGAAGGCAATCACGTAAAACAGATACAGGTTTGCCCGGATTGAAACCCACAGTACCTTTCTCTCAACAGAAGGAGAGAGTCAGCTAAATAAGCAAAAATAAACATCTGGGGCTGGAAAGATTGCTCAGTGGTGAAAAGAGTACTGACTGCTCTTCCAACGGACCCAAGTTCAATTCCAGGCACCCACATGGCAGTTCACAACTGTCTGTCACTCCAAGATCTGACAGTCTTACACAGACATACATGCAGGCAAAACACCAATGCACATAAAACATGGATAGACAGACACAGACAGACAGACAGACAGACAGACAGACAGACAGAAAAAAGCAAACAATTTTCAATCCATCAGGGGTACTACAAAGACACTACCTCACTTTGAAGAATGTTGGTAAAACAACTTCTAAAGACCCTTTCATTCATTCCTCCTCAAAATCAAATCAACTGTTTCAGCATCTATCAGTTTTGTGCCCCTCTGTAATTGTAATGGCGGCTTGCCCTTATGGGTGCTTATAAGTTACTTTGTCTATAGTTGGGTTAAACATATTGACCCTCTTTTAATTGTCATGCTCCATGGTCAATTGTCAAGAATTTGATGATGAATTAGCCCTGGAACCATTTCCCCTTAGGAGATAAGATTCTGAAGTTTTGTATCTAAGTCATAATATTAGAAGCATAGACACTCTGTGAAGAATACACTAATTTCTTTAAAACCACATGGATGGTCAATGATAGAGACAGGGTCAGGTGCATGAAGAGCTTGGGAGTAAGCTAAGGATGTGTTTCAGTTCACAGTGTGCTTGCCTGGCATGCACACAGCCCTGGGTTTGAGTCCCAGCAGCATTATATCATTGTGTAATACTCATTGTGGTGGTGCATACTTACAAACTCAGGAAGTAAAGACAGAAATTCAGAAGTTCAAGGTCATCTTGACTAAATAGGGAGCTCAAAGCTAACCTGGGCTAAAATAAGAGAGAAAGAAAATAAGGTAAAACTAGAAAGACACAGATAGAGAGCTACTTGTGCAGAGAACAAAAAGCCTGAGTTTTTAATTTTTTAATAATTTAGGTTGACAGAAAACTTTCAAAGAGTACAGAAGGACCTTGTTTCCTCCTTGTTAACCATATACAATGGTGTATTACATTTGTCAAAACTAAGAAGAAATAGAGAGAGAAAGAGAGAACAAAAGAAAGGAAGGAAAGAAGGAAGGAAGGAAGGAAGGAAGGAAGGAAGGAAGGAAGGAAGGAAGGAAGGAAGGAAGGAAGGAAGGACAAGCAAGCAGAAAACAGAGCTGGTAGCTTGGTAGTAGAGCGTTTGCCTAGTGTGCATATGAGTTCCTATTTTCTATTCTCAGCACCAGAGGAGGTGTAAGAGGAAGGAAGAAAGAGAAACTAATATTTGTACATTACTGTTAAGTGAATTCTAGACTTCCCTGGATTTGTGAGTTTTTCCACCCTTGTTCTTGCTCTGTTCCTTTGTCCCAGCCAGCTAGCTGCATCCCGTTTAAGGGCAAGTCTCCCCAATCTCCTCTAGTCGGAAACTGCTTCTCAGTCAGCCCTTTCTTTTTATGACCTTGGCAATATTGAGAGATGCTGAAGAGACCCTAGAGAATGGTCCTTGATCTGGGTTCTTCTGACTCTTTCCCTATCACCACACTAGGATACTGGTGTTTGGTGGTGAGAATTCCACCTATCCCATAGTAAGGCCATGTAAGAACCACATGACATCACTGATGCTATCGTCACCCCATTCACCAATTGGGTAAAGTGATTGTTAGTCATGGTTCTACACTATGAGATTACAATTTTTTTTCCTTTCTATGACATTTCTTTGAACCAACGAATCACTAAAGCTGGCCTACTATTGGAGAGAGAGTGTAGAATTCAGCCCCATTACTCAGACATCTAGGTAAAGTCTTCAGTAAATCCTTGAACTGGGAGGGAGAAATATATTCAGTGCATTGAGTTTTCATGGGCATTTCCCAAACAGTTCTTCATAATGGCATGGCCATTAACTCTGCTTGAACATGCAACACTCAATCTGTCAGTACCTCCCGCAACCCTGTCAGAAAATAGCCAACATCAGCCTCAACAGTGAATTCTGGCTGCTGAGAGGTGAAGGGGGAGAGGAACTTGGAGAAGGTTCCTTGGAGGAAGCGCGTGCATTTAAACGCAAATGTGTGCGTTAATTAGGTATGATGGGCTGTAATTTCCTGGCTTCCTTTTGCGAAGCAAATTGCTTTTGGAGTTGAAATGTTCTCTGACTTTCTTTCACTCAAGTCTGGCCTTGTACGAAAGTCCCCATTTTCAAAAGCCCAATTTGTTTCATTTTATCCTATAACTAATTTAAGGCTAATTGCACAATGACTACATTAGGCATTATTGGACTGCAGCACATTGTTGTAGAAAAACCCATCTGTCAATCTGAGAAATGTAAGTAAGCTAAAAGGCCGTACGAAGACTAATCTCAGAAAGCTGCCTTGGAGCTTTGTGCTGCTTGAGACAGGGCTGCGGAGCAGTTTGTGTCCCTGACTCTCAACACAGCTGGTAATCCGAGAAACACGCGTTCTCCTAAAAATCTTTCTGAACTCTTCAAATAAATAAGACATTAGTTCCCTAATTTTTACAGATGACCCTATCAAGATACACAAAGTTTTTAATGGTTTTTATTTGGGGGGATGTCTTAGTCAGGGTTTTAATTGCTGCAACGAAAAACCAGGACCAAAAAGAAAGTTGAGGAGGAAAGGGTTTATTCGGCTTTCACTTCCATATTGCTGTCGATCACCAAGTCAGGACAGGAACTCAAGCAGGGTCGGAACCTGAGTAAGAGGGTGGTAGTTCCTGGGCACTGAAACCAGTTAGTGAGATTTTTCTCTATTTAGTGGTACCAGTCCCAAGAGGAGATGCCTATCAATAGCAAGGACTTACATATTTTCTCCAGTTGTCAGCATTTGACAAAGTGTCTCCAGGAAAGGGCACCTTTTTCACTCTGTCACACGGGGACCCTGAAGCTTAGCAGCCGTCCTGAAGATGGGTTCACTGAGCACTCTCACAACACTGGGGAGGAGTCACTTAGCTCTGCTCTGGAGCCGAGGAGGGAATTAGAGAGAATACGTTTGGGAGAGAAGGCTGGACATTTGCTGTTCGTTCACCAAGTGACGAAAGGGAAAGGCCTTTGTGAGTTGTCTGGTAACCTCGAGTACACACAAGGGAGAGCAAAAGACAACATAAGAGGAGCAGAGTAGATGGGAAACTTATATTTTATCCTGTAAGTAAGGGGAAGGCTCCTGTTCTTATGACCTGATGTCCTGTGCTCAGCGTGTCAGGTGAAAGATAAGCGGTTTTGAATGGCTGGATGAATATGAGCCTGAAAAAGTGAAGGAAAATCAAGTGGGCTTATCAATAGTTAGTAAATGTTTGAAATTGATGCCAAGAAGAGATTGTTGACAAACTCTGGTCTGGATTCATTTATCCACCACCAAAACCTTTCCTCGTTTGTCTCTCTGAGGGACCCTTCAGAGACAAAAGTGATGTGTTGACAACCATACATCCACCAGGTCGCCCCCAAGGAGACACCTGCAGTACGCACAGAAGCACAGTGATCACGGACTGACAAACACAAGCACACATCCACACACAGCTTTCCTTAAAGATGTTCTTCCCTTTCTAGATCTTGGCCACTATATATACAGCCAGATTTATAGGTGTAACAACCCCATTATCCCCAATCGATGGTTGTAAGTCTGAGATGCTCATTTGAGCCAGGACTCTGCTTCTCTGGACTGGGAAGGTTGATGTTTCTCTCTGAGTGAATTCAACACAACTGGTAAACTCACGAACTTATTGGCTTGTTGAATTTTACAGTGAAGGTTGATAGAAAGAGCCGGGAGGAGCTCCATCATAACAGGAAGGAAGTGAACTGGCATAAAGAAAAAGCAAAGACAGAAGCTGTGTGTGAGTAGAAGCCAAACGCTACAAAGAGGCCCATGAAAGGGGGGGAAAGCTTTAGTGTATGTTTTAATAGAGCAGCGCATTTGACATGGAAGTGGGGGCTCCAGGGGTGGGAGGGTACAAGCATGGATGGAGGGCAAGGAGATGAAGAGGGGGAAGTAGAAGGAAGCAACCAAAATTAAGTATCTATGAAAATGCCATAAAGAATTCTTGTAGGGCTGGAGAGATGGCTCAGTGGTTAAGAGCATTGCCTGCTCTTCCAAAGGTCCTGAGTTCAATTCCCGGCAACCACATGGTGGCTCACAACCATCTGTAATGAGGTCTGGTGCCCTCTTCTGGCCTGCAGACATACACACAGACAGAATATTGTATGCATAATAAATAAATAAATAAATAAATATTTTAAAAAAAAAAGAATTCTTGTACTTTTATGCTAATTTTAAAATAAAACTTTTTAGAATATTACTTGAGTACTACCTAAAATAAGCACTGGTTGAAAGGAGGAGATACAGGGCCACTTTAGACCATATCTCTACAGTTAACTCTTTTCCACATGCAGACTAGAGTTGTGCTAAATGACTATTTTCTTCCTCTTCCAAATATGTGGTTCAGATTAGTCTTGCTGGAATCCAGAACTGATGTTCTTTTCATTTGCAATCAATCAGTAACGTGACAGCTGGAGGGTGAGGACTCCAGAACATGTAGGTAGGGTTAGGTCTCCCTTGTGCCACTCAGCTGCCCTCTTAAGTCCCTCCTCAGACACAGAGCATCATCCCCCAATCTCAGCTCTCTCTGTAGAAACCAGCTATGCCGACTACAAAGTTCCTTGTACCCTCTTTGAATAAATGATAGCTACTATCACACCTACACTAAGAGACTCTTATATTTTTTTATTTTTGTTATTTATTTATATATTTATTGGTTTTTCAAGACCGGGTTTCTCTGTAGCTTTGGAGCCTACCCTGGAACTAGAGCTTGTAGTCCAGGCTGGTCTCGAACTCACAGAGATCCGCCTGCCTCTGCCTCCCAAGTGCTGGGATCAAAGGCGTGCGCCACCACCGCCAGGCTGAGAATCTTTGATAATGTAGCCGATTAATATTGAATAGTTGAAAAACTGAGATGTTCACAGTTAGTAACTAGTATAAAATTAAATCCTAGGGCTCCTAAATTACCTCACTGACACCCCCCTCCCAGAAGCTTTTGGTAAACCTCCCTAAATTTGCTTAACTGTACTGGGAACAGAAACCAAGTCGAGAATTGCTGTTCTCTGCCCCATATCCCCCACGATGCTTGAGCTCCAGGAAGACAGTCTTACCTGTGATGGGTATGACAGGAAGCTAGACCACAACATCTGCTTTTTAAGGAGTGTACGTTTAAGCTATTTCTGCTGAGCGTACACACAAGCTCCTAGAACAACCAAAGAAGGAACACTTAAGATGCAACTTCTGGCTGCCTTTGTTTTTGAAGCATAATTATAATGTTGTCATTGGTGCTGATTTGCAGAGGGCCAACAGTGTGCAGGGAACCGCAGTGTTCTTGCAGAGACAGCCTTTTGTGAGCATAAACAAGGGAGTTGTGCCTCGAATATTATTTTTGTGTTTTGAAATCCGACCTGCTGATTGGGACTCTTTATACTGTCTGACTTGTGTCCCCTGCCAGCCTCAGGCCTCCACAGAAGGAAGAGGAAGGTGAGCAAGCCCAGCACCTCCAGAACAGCACCCAAGCGACAACCTAAAAAATGCAGCCAAGCTCACTCAGGAAGCAGTGGGACCCACTTTTGATGAGGGTGCATTCAGATGTCCCGAGAAGAAGGGCTGTGTTGACACTCCATAGGAGGGTGGTAGTGATGTCAGTGGGACAACGAATTCAGAGAGTCAGGCAAGCACAAGCATTGGAATAAACATAGACTTTTCAGTCCAAGAAGACGATACCAAATTACGACCCACAGAGTGTTTCTGGAAAACTCTGCTTCTTATGCCAGAAGCTCACCCATGGAGATACACATCAACTTTCTAAGCTATAAATTCTCCCAATCCTTCTACTACCAGTCTGTAGGAGAGATCTGAGTTTTGTGCTCGTCTCTTTAAAGCCCTGTGATGTTCTCCTGTTAGCTGTAATTTCATTGAGTTTATCTTTTCTGTCAAACCCCTGATAGAGGAAAAGTGTGTCCCATGTGATGGTCAGAAAGGAAAGTCTCCATCTAAACTAAGTAAATAAGTTCGGAAGATCTCTTGTAAATCGTGGGAAGTATTGGCCATATAGATTTAATATTATTTGGCATGTGCTAAAACATTCTGAGCTTAGGTTGGCCCATCTACAAAAGATAGACAGTGCTCACATTATAGGCTTTAGAGAGCATTAAAAAAGATGAGCGTATAAGGAATCCACAACATTGCTAAGGAAAACAACGGGTTTTTTTCACTGAAATAAAAAAAAACTAGAATTAGGTAAGCTTGATGGCAAATCAATCTCATTTTGTTTTATTCTTTCCATACCCAGACTCCCTCTTATAATTAAGCTCTAATTTAATGGGGGGGGGGAGCAAGATGGGACAAAACCAACTACTACGGCAGCAAGATAACATTTCTCTCCTTTCCTAATAGATGATCAACTTTACTAGGGATTCCTCACAGTCACGTGGGATTGTAGAATGAGCTTGGAGCTTGCAATAAAGTGCCATATGTCATAATAATGGTATAGAAGAAGAGCCAGAACCCTGAGCACAAGGCCCTGGGATGATTTACCTCCATATTTCCATATGCAAGAGACAGAAAACACTGACATTTCATTCTCCACTATCCATAGCCATTGCAAATTCTGACCAAGTCAGTCACGAGTGGAAATCTCTAGCAAGGCTCTGGTGACAACAACTGATAAATCATTAAGAAAATGGTCCAAGTAACTCAGCAACCTCTAAGAAAGCATTCTGGAGGCCAACTGAAGAAAAATGACTGGTTGCCAACTATATCCCAGAGAATGAGTAACAAGGAAGCAAAGAGATAGAAAAGATAGGTAAGGGCCAAAGGAAAAGCAGAGGGAAGAGAAGAGAGAGATAAAAAAAAAGATTTACTATAGGAATTTGCTGGGAAGCTGTGGAACCTGGGAGGCCTCATGACTTCTCTGAGCTGGATAACTGAGAACAGTAGCCTAATTCCATCCAAGCATAAAGGCCAGAGAAGCGGGGCAATGGATGCTCGAACTCCCAGTTGTAGCTGAAGGTCTGAGAACATGGAGTATGAGGTTGCTATTCAAACGTAAGCCCCAAAGTCTGTGGGCCAAAGCTCATAGACCCAGAGATCAGTGCCCAGCTCATGAAGAATGGATTCAATGCCACTCAAGCTTCCTTGTTGAATCAAGGCCCTAGACCAAAAGGCTGGATGATATCAATACACAGCGGTGTATCTTCTTAATTCAGGCTACTCATTCAGATGTTAACATTGTACAGATCACATTCAGAAATCATGCTTGCCCAACTGATTGGATAGCCTTAAACCTAGTCAAACTGACACTCATTAACCTTCACTCCAACAAGTGACCGGAAAAGATGAACTTGGGTTTTGGCACTAGAGATAACTAACCTTCAACCCAGCCCCAACACTATTAGGACTTAAGGTAAGAAAGAAACATGATTTGATTTAAATGCTGACTTGATTCCCGTGTGAGAGAGATGAGAGGCTTGAACCAGAGTTGTTATGGGAAATATAAAAGTAGATATATCTGTGGTATTTGAATGCAGGATCCACAGGACACATTGATTGATTGGCTAAGAAATAAAATAATCAAAAAAGGAATAAAATAATCGAAAAAAAAACTCTCTTAAAGAGCTAGCATGTGCAACTAACAGATGCTTATTCTAGAATAGGGAAGAAAGAGGGGCACAGGGTATAAAATTGGTGGCTTAGGAAAGACGTAAGAGAAACAGAGCCAGGTCGTGTTGGCTCACACCCTTAATCCCAGTATTTGGGAGTCCAACACCTTTAATCCCAGCACTAGGGAGATGGGGACAGAAAGGGAAATGGTTGGGCAGAGAGAGGGCTATAAGACGGGACAAGAGGGGAGGTTACTGCATTCAGTCTGAGACTGTGAGACAGAACAGCCCATTTGGTCTGTAGATTTTGTAGAGGTCAGAGCTAGTGGCTGGCTGCTATGCTTCTCTGATCTTTCAGCTTTTACCCCTAATATCTGACTCCGGGTTCTTATTATTAAGTCCAATTAGAGTTCACACTACAATAGCCCTGTGACATATGGAAAGTGTGTGATGGAGATTGATGCCCTAGGAAGAGAGAAGAGAAGAGAAGAGAAGAGAAGAGAAGAGAAGAGAAGAGAAGAGAAGAGAAGAGAAGAGAAGAGAAGAGAAGAGAAGAGAAGAGAAG
>NC_022023.1:17888898-17898258 GCF_000317375.1 Microtus ochrogaster
GAGAAGAGAAGAGAAGAGAAGAGAAGAGAAGAGAAGAGAAGAGAAGAGAAGAGAAGAGAAGAGAAGAGAAGAGAAAAAAATGAGCAGGGGAAGAAAAGAAAGGAGAGCAGGAAATCACTGAAACAGTGACCCCAAGGATGTTTCTGGTAAATTCTTCCAAGTCACTGAGAATAGAAAAAAAAATTAATGTGTTTTTCTTGCTGCTGTTGCTATTGTTGTTGTTGTTTTGTTCTGTTTTGTTTTTAAACGGGAAAGAATGAACGCAACAGTCAATAATGAGAAGATTTAGCAGGAAAGCATAGGTACTGGGTTTATACTCTAGCACAACCTAGTGGTCCTGTGCTTAACAGGCAGGAGCAGACAAGGATGGAGAAAACGCCACTGTTAAAATTATATCGTAGCAGTTTCAATCCACCACTGTGACTTCACGGTGCTCACCGGGATCATGGGATTAGCAGTGTGATGGATGTCACAACATCACCTAGAGAACAGCATCCTCATTCCCCAAGAAGGATATTTTTGGGATTCTCATTGTGTCATACCGTGTCATCTTGCACTAGCAGTAGCTTTCTCTTTGCCGTTGAGATACGGCCTGGAGTCTTCCTTATCTGATGCGTCAGACAGGTGCTTATCTAGTGCTCAGCGGTGAACGGTCGCTCTGAAACCCTTTTGCCCACCCTTTGCCTTAAAGTAGAACATGGCACTCAATAAAGACATTCCAGAGAAGACCCAACACAGGCATTTGAGAAAAGCCCCGATACGTCGTTCACTGTGAATTTGGCTTCCAACAGAATTAAGTTTCAAGAGAATTCACTTGAGCAAACTTGCTCAAGCACCTTCGGCGTGGTTATGCATAGGTGACCAAATACCCATCACCGTGCCCTGGAAATATTCTGAAGTGACTAAGCATGGGGTGAGCTGCCCTGTGCACCAAGCTCTGCCAGCACAGAGTTGCTTTCTTAACCACACTTGATAGACAGAATTCCTAAGCTGTAAAAGCATGGTCTAGAGTTCCAGCAAGCTTTAGATGCACAAGGCATCAGTAGGAGCTCTCCTGGACATTCCCATACCTCTCTTAGTTTTAGAGATGAAGCTCTATGAGCAGAATATCCACATGAAGTAAGATGCCCAAACCTACTGGGATTGGATCAACATTTGGGTCACAGTAAGCTAAGTTCCTATTGCTTTTCACAAACAATTAGCTCCATAGAAAACATCTCCTGCAGGCAGGTACACAGAAAGAAACCCGAATAGGTGAAGACCATTTCCACAAATTTCATGGGAAGTAAGGCCTTCTAGCTCTTTCTTCTGGAACTTCAGCCAAGCAGAATGCATGGGCACTTCCCCAGAGAGTTCAAGGCTAAAGACACAGAATTACAACCCAATAACCAGTTGTAGGTTCGAAACATAACATCATCTTAATATTTCAAATGGAAACATGGCATGCATGTTATGTATAAAGAGTTCTTTAATTGGATTGTTGAACAAGGCTAGAAATAGTTATTGGATTTCCATTGCAGCCAAGTATGTAAATAATTACAGTTTGTTAAGGCTGGGGTATTAGGAAACATAGACCTTGAAATGTCAATGGTAACTCATGTTTAATTTCAAATGTAGTTAATGAGCTATAGGGGAAATGTTCTTAGTTGTTTTTCTACTGTTGTTGTTGCTGTTATTCGTTTGTTTGGCTCTGGAATAATTCTCAATATTGTCAAAGAACTAGCTAACATTGCATAACTTCCAAACAAATATCTGAGTTTTCTTTTGGGGCTTGGAGAAAGGGAAGGAAAGACAGTCGGGAGGCGGGTTGTTTACCTAAAACTATCCAGCAAGTCTGAAGAAAAGCAAAAACAAAAAATAAAATAAAATGTTACTAGCAGAATGGCACAACCTGAGAAGTGGCATTTCCTCTTTGTCACTCACAGTGGTGAGCACCCTTTATGGGCAGCGTTAAAAGAAGAAACTGCCTTTACCTCTCAGGGGCTTAAGACCTAGAATAAGACACAGAAATGCAGGCCTGCAAATATTCTGGATAATGAGGCCCTTTTTGGCAAACCCTCCAAAAGAGTGGCAGTAAGGTCCCAAGAGCCATTAACAGAATTCAAGATGCCTGAAAGGCAATCTGGGGTCTAATTTAGGACTAGAGGCAAGACCCCCCAAATCTGCCACTATCCCCATGGCTGCAGCCTCAACACTTGCTAACAGGAACCAGATCTCCTCCTTTTAGGCCATTTCTTTCACTTTTCAATGTTTCTAAATATTGAGAACGACTTTTTAAAAATCTGATTCTGGTACCTTTAGAGAGAATTTCCTAAGTCAAAAGATTCCCTTGCCGCAAAGAAATAAAACAGGCAATTTACAAAAACAGAACACGAGTGATAACAGGCTTATAAAAATGTTCAATCACATTAGTAATCAAAGAAATGCAAATTACAATGAATTACCATCTCCCCCCCCCCTTTCAAATGGGCAAAGATTTAAAAGCATGATAAAATTCAGCCCTGGTGAAGGCTGAGAAAAACCGGGAACTCAACAGCCATGCTGAAGACAGCGTAAATTGCAGCAACGTTTTTGGACGGGCAATTAAGAAATACTTAATCAGACGCCTTTAAAATGTACAGACCCCGCTGACCCAACGGTTCCACTGCAGTTATTTCCAAGAGATGGAGACAAATACCTATTTGCCAGGATCATCATCATTCCATCCCTGTTGCTAATCCCAAGAAACTGAAAACATTGTAAATGTCTAACATTAAATAAATTGCTAGAACACAATGGAATGTTAAATAATCAGTGAACATGATGTTGTTGTAAGACATTGTTATTAATGTGAATATTCATTTTGTGTTATTACGTACATAACAGATTTTTTATAATGTGGTGTTGGTATTTATGTGTGTTTAAGTGTGTGTGTGTGTGTGTGTGTGTGTGTGTGTGTGTGTGTGTGTGTGTATAACCATAAAGAGCAGAACCTTAACATTATGGAGAGCCATCATCCCTGTCAGCCTTTCGATAAGTGAACATTCTCTGTCTGCAGTTTTATGGTGGCAACGTAATGTGTGATTTTGTTCTTATGCATGTACCTCCTTATACCTGATATCACAGAAAACCTCTTCAAAATGTAAAGCAGATATTACTTCTGCCCTGAGTGTCTCTAACTCTCCCACATAAAGGGCTCAGTTACTAGGTCAAGGGCATGAATCTTTATACTCAACACATAAGCTTGGAAAGGCAAATAAATAAATAGATTTATGATAGATAGATAGATAGATAGATAGATAGATAGATAGATAGATAGATAGATAGATATTTTTGTATTGAGCTATACATTTTTCTCTGCTCCCCTTCATCTCTCTCCCCTCCTCTTCAACCCTCACCCATGGTCACTATGCTCCCAATTTACTCAGGAGATCTTGTCTTTTTCTACTTTTCATGTAGATTAGATCCATGTATGTCTCTCTTAGGATCCTCATTGTTGTCTAGGTTCTCTGGGATTGTGAATTGTAGGATGTTTTTTTTTTTTTGCTTTATATCTAAAAGCCACTTATGAGTGGGCATATATGATATTTGTCTTTCTGGGTCTGGGTTACCTCACTTACTATGGTATTTTCTAGATTCATACATTTGCCTGCAACTTTCAAGATGTCATTTTTTCTACTGTGTAGTACTCCATTGTGTAAATATACTACATTTTCCTTTACCATTCTTCGATCGAGGGGCATTTAGGTTGTTTCCAGGTTCTGGCTGTGACAAACAATGCTACTGTGAACATAGTTGAGCACATGTCCTTGTGATACGAATTGAGCACCTTTTGTTTATATACCCAGAAGAGGTATTTCTGAGTCTTGAGGAAGGTTGTTTCCTAATTTTCTGAGAAAATGCCATACTGATATCCAAAGGGGCTGTATCAATTTTCACTCCCACCAACAATGCAGGAAGTTTACCCCACAACCTCTCCAGCATAAGTTGTCATCAGTGTTTTTGATCTTGGCCATTCTTACAGGTGTAAGGTGGAATCTCAGAGTTGTTTTGATTTGCATTTCTCTGATGGCTAAGGATGTTGAGCATTTCCTTAAGTGTCTTTCAGCTCTTTGAGATTCCTCTGTTGAGAGTTCTCTATTTAGGTCTGTACTCCATTTTTTTATTGGATTATTTGTTCTTTTGATGACCAATTTTTTGAGTACTTTGTATATTTGGGAGATCAGCCCTTTGTCTGATGTGGGAATGGTGAAGATCTTTTCCCATTCCGTAGACGGCCATTTTGTCTTATTGACCATGTCCTTTGTTTTACAAAAGCTTTTCAGTTTCAGGAGGTCCCATTTATTAATTGTTTCTCTCCATGTCTGTGCTACTGGAGTTATATTTAGGAAGTGGTCTTCTGTACCAATGCATTCAAGGATGACAGATATTTTTGAAAAGAAATTCTTTTCTGGAGACTGTCCCCAGAGCATGAGTCTGCTGTTGGTTACATAGGATGTACAATTGTATATGTGGGCCCACAGCACACAGCATTCAAGTATGTATTGGGACTTGGCATTATGCACCTTGCCAGTCTACACATCCAAAGGAGATCATTAGAAACCTAGAAATGAGTAGAGAAGGCAATAGAATCCCCTCTTCAACAGGTTCATTTGACTTCTAAATCCTTGAAACATAAGAGCAACACAGGACCAATCCAGAATTTGCCTGAGCTCTGATGCCTTCAAGGCAATTCTACATCTTGGCTGATGGCTTTCAAAAGAGAAATGTCTGAACAAGTCAATCCCAACTTCTCAGTTCACTCTCCTTGCAAGAATAAGTATTTTAAGCTCAAGTAAACTCCACCATTAAGTGACATTCCCCTTGAGTTGAGGATCTACTTAGCCCCGGGTATAACTGGATTTATCTCCATGATTTGTAGCCACGTTGGAATCAGTTGAGTTGATTGTAATAGTGGCTTCCAAGAGCATATCTGCTTGAGCAGAACCACAGGATTCAGTGTGAAGACCCTGTCTGATGAACAGCTTGTCTACACAGCCCAGCGTAGACTGTCAGCAGAAGAAATGAGTCACACAACGGAAAGAGGCAGAAGCTAGTAGAAGAAATTGTGGTTTGAATATGAAACAAAGCCCCTAATAGGCTCGTGTGTCCTCAGCTGGTGGCCGGGTTTTGAAAGTCATGAAATCTTTAGGAAGTGGAGCTATGCTGGAGGAAGCAGGGAGCGAGAGGAGGACTTGAGGTTTTATAGCTTGACTACCCATTCCCTGCTTCCTGAATACACAAAGTGACCAGTTGCCTCATACTCCTGCTGCCAGGCCTGGTCCTCCATGATGGGCTGTATCCTTCTCATAGGGTGAGCCCAAATAAACCTTTCTTCCTTTAAGTTGCTTATTGTCAAGGGTTTGATCTCAGCAACATAAAAAGTACCACAGTAATGTTCTTCAAAGTTCTGTTGAAAGAAACTTGAGAGAGTTTTTTTTTTTTTCCTCAAACTTGACAATTATCCTAGATGTTTATCTGGCACTGCCTGAAAACAGGTTGTGAACCCAAAAGAATTTGCCTTTAATTATCAATAGTAAAAAATAAATTTTGATCAACCATGCTGGAAAAGAGGCTTGAATTATCTTTATATTCTCTATGGCAAATGGTATTATAAAATAGCACATGAATAAAGCAATCAAAGGATATTCAGCCCCAAAAAGATATGAAAAGGCATTATTATAAAGAAATGCCAAGAAGTCAATTTACAAATGTTATTTTTCTGATTTTGTGAAGCTTATGGTCTTTGTCAGCCTTTAAGAAACCGTTACTTTCTAAAGACTTCTTAGTCTAGATAAACATCCTCATTCATGCCTAATTTTATATTTGTTTTGCATCCTTTTCCTTAAAGAAAGATCCAATATTGTGTAACCTTCAATCTCCACAAAATCTGATTATCATTTTTATAATATTTTCTGTGTACGTACTAAGTACACCCAGCGGCTGCAATGTGTAAACTCTCCCTTCTCATTTTATTTTCGTCTCCCAGAGAACAAATGCCCATTTTACAACTAAAAAGTCTGTACTCAAAGGAAGAAAGAGGGCTTGGGAGGTATCTCCATGGGTAAAGTATTTGCCGTGCAAGTGTAAGGACCTGATTTTGCATCCCCAGCACCCACATAAATACTGGATAGACATAGCAGCCCGCCTGTGATCTCAGCAGTCAGCAGGCATCCCAATGGAAGCCTCGAAGCCCACCCCATTCCCTGCTAGGGAATTTTAGAGCACACAAAGGACCCCCCCCCCAGGACAAACTGGTAAGCTCTTATCTCAATATAGAACAATATAAAAGATGAAGAGTGATCAAGGAAGACATAATTGTCAACCTCTGACCCCCCACATGCACAAACATATGTGAACATGCATGCAAGCATGGAACATTCATCCAAAGAAGAATCCTGTCTAGGGTATTCTTATTTTAATATGCCCTGCTCCTTGCTAGTGAAGGATTCTAAACCAGTTTTTAAGCACCTTTTTTAACTTCCACATATTTCCATAGAAATACATGATGACTCCTTATAAAGCAAATTAATAGTGAGTCTCAGAGTCTCAGTTTCCTATATTAAAGATATACCCACATCCTAGGACAGCAGGAAATATTTCTAAAATCTGGTCTAATCTCCTGTACCCTGGAGCAATAGGTCATTCTCCAAAGGCGAGGATATTTGATGACTTTTAGTAATCACATGATGTGTGTGTGTGTGTGTGTGTGTGTGTGTGTGTGTGTGTGTGTGTGTTAGAAATTCTTCAGCTTTTAAACAGAAGAAACTCAATCAAAAGTATCTCACCTTTTTGGGTTGGTATAGAAGGTCCTTTTGTATTTGTGTTGATTTCATTGGTTGAATAAAGAAGCTGCTTTGGCCTTTTGATAGGGCAGCCCTTAGGTGGGCAGAGTAGACAGAACAGAATGCTAAAAAGAAGGGAAGTGTGGCAGACACCATGTTTCTCCTGCCCAAGACAGATGCTGGCTAGACTCATGCTGGTAAGCCACAGTCAAGTGGCGATACACATTCATGCAAATGGGTTAAATCAATATGTGAGAGTTAGCCAGTAAGAGGCTAGAGATAATGGGCCAGGCAGTATTTAAATGAATACAGTTTTTGTGTGGTTATTTCAGGGGTTAAGTTAGCCGGGTGGTGGGACGCAGCCCCCCTTCTTACTACATTTAGTAGGCATGAATGCTTAGTGTTGTGAATATTGAGTTCAGTGAATTATTGTTGCATGTATAAACTTCGGTCTCTATTCAACCACTCTGTTTATGCTATGGGAGTTATCCTTAAAGCCTTCTGCTTTCATCTGCTGGTCTCAGTAAGATAGCTGGCTTGCAAATTAGACCCAAGGGCCCCTTTAAGTGCACTGCAGGTTATGGAGGGGTAGCACAAGGCTGTCCTCATGCTGGTGAAGATTTATATCACACCGTCAGTCCCACGCATCACTTGGTCATTTTCTTGGTTCTCAGCTCTGTGTCAAGAGAGCTGATGCTCCTGGAGAATTGAGTTATAAAAAACGAGGTACTAGTCTATGTGAAACTAGAATCAGAACCCATATGGGCACACGAGGCTGGAGATGGAGAGAAAGAGCGGGGAGTGAGAAAGCACAAAAGAGCAGCGGTTAGATCCTAGAGATGCCTGCTTCTCAAGAACACGAAGAGCCAGTGTTTGCCATCACTTCTCCTCCATCTCTGCCAATCAATGAAGGAAAAGGATAAGACAGTCGGATGTGGTACTGAAGTCATGGATGGTTCATTCTCTTGTCCTTGCTGTGGAATTCTAGAGTGTGCCTTGCATTCTGGTGATCACCCTAAGTCAAAAGTTCCCACCCTGTGGGTTGTGACCTCTTGGGGGGAGGGAGGGGGTCACTAGTGTGACATATCAGATATCCTGCACATCAGATATTTATATTGTGATTTGTACCAGTCGCAAAATTTCAGTTAGGAAGTAGCAGTGAAATAATTTTAGGGTTCGGGGTCACCACAACATGAGGAGCTATACATTAAAGGGTCACAGAATTAGGAAGGTCAAGAACCACTGCCCTAAATATTTGCAAGAGAGCTCTTCTGAGAGTCTCACTAATTGGGAAGGAGTAGCATAGCGTTGTCAATAAGAATGGTCCTCATAGGCTCATGTACTTGAATGTTTGGTTCCCAGTCGAAGGAAACTGCTTGAGGAAGATTAGGAGGCATTTTCTTCTTGGAGGAGGTATGCCACTGGGGGGTGCTTCTGAGGTTTTAAAAGCCTACACCATTCCAGGGACTCCTCTCTCTCTCTCTCTCTCTCTCTCTCTCTCTCTCTCTCTCTCTCTCTCTCTCTCTCTCTCTCTCTCCTCGCCCTCCTTAGCTGCTACTCCAGTGCTGTGCCAGCCAGCCTGCTGCCATGTCTTCCTCCATGGTTGTATGAACTCTGGCCATCTGAAACCATGATTCCCAATTCAAATGATTTCTTTTATCAACTGCCTCAGCCACGGTGTCCCTTCGCAGCAACAGAAGAGTCCCTAAGTCTGATGGGGAGATGCCTCAGCTGCAGAGAATCCCTGGGTGAATGAATATTCACCAAGCATCTGGTGCATGCCGTGACGATACTAACATATTCAGAATCATGCCTCCCGTCTCCACAGTAGGTAGGTATCGTGTCTCCCTTTTATATATGAAGATCCTGGAAATGAAAGAAGCTAGAGAGTTTAGATAAGAGCACATAGCTTTTGTGTGGTACAGCTAGAATTAGAATTGAGTTCTCTCTGGGACTAAAGCAGTGTCTAGCCACTACAGATCAAAATTAAGCTCCACTGTCTTCAACTGTGTTGCAGGGGGAAAAAAACAAGAGCAGTATAAAAATCATGGGGGAGCAGAGCTGTCGGTAAAAATCTCCTATTTCACCTTGCCCTGTGCTCTCCTGTGTACTTGTAAACCACGGGGAGTCATATCCGTCTTTATTTTTAGCGTGCCTGGATCTTGGTGTGCCCACACCAGCTTGCTGAATGACTTGGAGCCTAAATGAATCCCACCGTGGGTTTGGTTTTTAATCAACTCTAATTGGTTTCCACCTCCCCTTTGTGAATTATAATATTCCTTGCCTCTAGGCATGTGTCACTCACAGAGTTCAAAATTCCTCTAGCCTCAGAAATGCATCAAAGCAAATCACATTGATCACTGCCAACTGGCTCTCAGGACTGAACAGCACACCACCGGAGGAAAGTGCAGAGGAGGAGGTTCTGGAGAGAAAACACCATCCTGAGAGCCGCTAGTCTGATCTGTCCATGAGCAGCAACACGAATTAGTAATTAGTGTCTCTCCTCTCTCTCCTCTCTCTCTCTCTCTCTCTCTCTCTCTCTCTCTCTCTCTCTCTC
>NC_022023.1:17898358-17910799 GCF_000317375.1 Microtus ochrogaster
TCTCTCTCTCTCTCTCTCTCTCTCTCTCTCTCTCTCAAGATTGTTTGGACAAAGTACACTCAGCTATCACATATTCTACCATTGAAATTTCCAGCCTAGGTAAATAAAATAAGTAAAAGGTAAACTGAGAAAGTGTCTTAATCTGCCATGTGTTACCATAACAAAACACCTAGGACTATAGAAGGGAAACTGCTTCTTTAGTTCACAGTTCTGGAAGCACAAAAGCATGGCCCCAGTGCAGGAGGGTGGTCAAGATCCATCCACCTTCCACCAGACCCCACTTCTTAAAGGTCCTCCTGCCTTTCAATACCATCATTTTGAGGAATAAAGTTCTAGCACATGGATTTGGCAGGCGGGCAAGGGGAACGATACCTAAACAGTAGCGCCAGAATTCTCAGTTTTGGCGTTTTTGATATTTGGGGGAGAGCATCCATAAGGCAAAGGATGCACTTACTAGTCCATTCAGCAGAACCACGGTGATGAACAATGGAATGGTTAGCCAGCAGCTCCCACAATTATGATAACCTGAATTATCTCTGGCATTGCCAGATGAACCCCTCCCCCATGGAAATATTGCCCCTGGCTGATGACCACTGGAATCAAGTGAAAATATCACGTGTTGTCTCAAGACTAGATGGAGCTTTCCAGCCTCTGATTATGACTTAAGCTTGATTTCAAGATCTTTTGCACTGTGACTACCTCTCTCCGTGGACCCTCAGCAAATCATACGTGAAAACTGCATTGCCTGTAGGTACCTGAGGACATACAAATGTGTTTCTGCTCTGAAAAATGGGGGGTTGCTTTTCTTAAACAGTTCTGTGAGTCAGTTCTTACAAAGATCCATCGCTTATAATATAAGCAACACACTCACTAATTGTTAAACTGTCCTGTTCTCTGTAATTCCAAACTGTTGACAGATACTAGAGAACACTAGGTTATAATGACCCAGAAAGGCCTAACATATTTATTTGTACATTATTAGTCACATAACATGTGTCCCTGTACCATGGAGAATAACAACATGGGGGAATAGGACGTTTGGATACAAGGACAAGAGCGACTCCCAGATGGGGTGTGGTGAGGCAGCAGGCCACTCTGTAAACACTAGTGTAACTTCAGACAGCCCATGGGCTTGTAAGGCACCCCAAATAAAATTAAACATATAGATAGCACTGACTCGCTCTCCCCAGATCTTAGGGAATGGGTCTCAAACTCACCCACATTGAAAAGATGCAAAGCATCATAAAAAGAATCGAACCTGGACCGTTCTGGAAGAAAATACAAGAAGCTGATTCAGTCTAAAGAGGGCTTTAATACTGGAGAATGGGCTATCACAGAGAGGAAGTATTTAAAGTCTTTGTTTGATTTCTAAAGTCCACTTATGAGTGAGTACATATATTTGTCTTTCTAGGTCTGGGTTACCTCACTCAATATGATGTTTTCTAGATCCATCATTTGCCTGAAAATTTCAAGATGTTGTTATGTTTTCTGCTGTGTAGTACTCCATTGTGTAAATGTACCACATTTTCCTTATCCATTCTTCGTTCGAGGGGCATTTAGGTTGTTTCCAGGCTGTGACAAACAATGCTGCTATGAACATGGTTGAGCACATGTCCTTGTGGTATGATTGAGCATCCTTTGGATATATACCCAAAAGTGGTATTGCTGGGTCTTGAGGAAGGTTGTTTCCTAATTTTCTGAGAAATCACCACACTGACATCCAAAGGAGCTGTACCAGTTTGAACTCCCACCAACAATGCAGGAGTGTTCCTTTTACCCCACATCCTCTTCAGCATAAGTTGTCATCAGTGTTTTTGATCTTGGCCCTTCTTACAGGTGTAAGATGGAATCTCAGAGTTGTTTTGATTTGCATTTATCTGATGACTAAGGATGTTGAACATTTCCTTAAGTGTCTTTCAGCCATTTTAGATTCCTCTGTTGAGAGTTTTCTGTTTAGGTCTGTACTCCATTTTTTTTATTGGATTATGTGTTCTTTTGATAACCAATTTCTTGAGTTTTTTGAATATTTTGGAGATCAGCCCTCTGTTTGATGTGGGGTTAGTGAAGATCTTTTCTCATTCCATAGGCTGCCGTTTTGTTTCGTTGACCATGTCCTTTGCTTTACAAAAGCTTTTCAGTTTCAGGAGATCCCATTTATTAACTGTTTCTTTCGGTGTCTGGGCTACTGGGGTTATATTTAGGAAGTGGTCTCCTGTGCCAATGTGTTCAAGTGTACGTCCCACTTTCTCTTCTATGAGGTTCAGTGTGGTTGTAGTTATGTTGAGGTCTTTGATCCATTTGGACTTGAGTTTCATGCATGTGATAGACATGGATCTGTTTTCATTCTTCTACATGTTGATATCCAGTTATGTCAGCACCACTTGTTAAATATGTTTTCTTTTTTTTTCATTTGATATTTTTTGCTTCTTTGTCAAAAATCAGGTGTACATAGGATTAATATCCAGGTCTTCAATTTGATTTCATTGGTCTTCCTGTCTGTTTCTAAGCCAATACCAGGCTGCTTTTAGCACTGTATCTTCTGTAGTAGAGTTTGAAGTCAGGAATTGTGATGAAGAGGGACATTTTTGGGAGCTGTCTCTCACTGTCTTTCTTCTGGCTGGAAGATCTTTGAAGGCTGCTAAGGCATATACTACATGGCTCCTGGTAAGTGTTGTCATCGTTCAATCCCTGGATTTACTACTAATTGACTTTCATAAGCCCTATAACACTTTGGTCATGATTTATCAGCAAAATAAAGTATGGAGATAAAAAAATCAGTATTTCCCAAATACTGTTCATTTGAATGCTATGCCCAGAGTTTTTCATATTTTAGCTCTACCATGCTATTGTTTACTTACCATTTCCTGGTAAGTTTATAATTGTAACATCTGGTGAAACTTTCTATATAGTCATAAGCACTACAGTAGCAGTTCGCACAAATAGGAAGCAATCTCAAAAATAAATGCAATACAAACAGCGTAATGTTATTAAAGTCCGACTGTATAGTGTTTCTCTGGAGTTCATGAGCCTTGGGCCTGCTATTTGTTTTCTAAAAAGATCACCCAATATTAGCACGGTATTGGGAATGTACTAATAACCAGGACTTAAATGATGTTTCCCAAAAGAAGAATAAATGTTTTACTGAGAAAAAAAAAACCATTTCTCTCCATGCGATTCCATAATATTTAATGCTCTGTCTCCAGTGGTATCTAAATCCAAGTTATATACCTTCATAATTGCCTGAGAGTTCAGAACAAGAGGAGAATTTTTGTTCTCTTTGACATTCTTCCTTAGAGTGCTTCTTACCGTCTGGGATATTCAGAGTGAGTGTTTCGATGTGTGCCTATGGGATGACTGGTGAGCAGAATTTCACAAATAGATTCAAGACGAGAACTGGTTGCCAAAAATGCTAAGACAGAATTAAAGAGTTGACATTTCCAGCCCTGTCTTCTAATTTCTGGCAAGAGGAAAGGGATCAGGAGCTGAGTTCATCACCAATAGCCATGGCTAAATGATGCAACCTACACAAAAATTCTAAATAGCAGTGTTCCAAGTGCCTCCAAGAGGATGGATACCTTTATATTCTACAAGGATTTAAATTTTCTATTACTGAGGACTTGGGAAATTGAGACCAGTTTTCTAGTCTTAAAATTTTCTAAACCACTCAGAATAATTGAAGAATGGCTGTCTGTGAAAATTAGCTCCTGTTCAGTTCGTGCTAGCCTCTAGAACACAATGTCAGCTTCAACCTCAAAGCCTGGTGTGGTGACAGGATCCTACAATCTCAAAGCCTGATGTGGTGCCCAGGGTCCTTCAACCTCAAAGCCTGGTGTAGTGCCTGGGTGGTGTGGGAGGTCCTTCTGTCTATGTGTTGCTTTTATTGGTTAATGAATAAGGAAACTGGCTTGCCCTATAGCACGGTAGAACTTAGTTAGGCAGGGAAATCTAGGCTGAATGGTGGGATAAAGGAGGAGAGTCAGAGAGAAGCCATGTAGCCCTGCTGGAGACAGATGCTGGATGGAACTTTGCCCGGTAAGTCTCAGCCACGTGGCAATACACAGATTAATGGAGATGGGTTAAATTAATATGTAAGAGCTAGCCAATAATAAGAAGCTAGAGTTAATAGGCCAAGCAGTGATTTAATTAATATGGTTTCTGTGTGGTTTTGGATCTGAGCTGCCGAGCGGCCGGAACAACCAAGCGGCCTCCCTACAACACCCAGGGTCCTTTAACCTCAAAGCCTGGTGTGGTGACTGTGGTTCCACTCTTAGCAAACCTACGTTCTGACCTCTGTTCTCATAGATATGCAAGGTCATCCATGTGTGATCACCCTTTCCAGCCCACCTCCCCCAACTGTAAAATCCAGCACAGCTGCTATGGTCTGGATGTGTCCCCAAAAGGCATGTAATGGAAATACATTCCTCAATGAAACAGTGTTAAGAGATTGCCCCCCCCCAAGACTGATTAGGCCACCAGGGATGAAACCCCTTAACACAGAAATGAATCCCTAATCTCTCTCTCTTTCTGTCTCCCTCTCTCTTGCTCTCTCTCTCTCTCCCTCCCTATCTCTTTCTTCCTCTCTACTCCTCCCTTATTTCCTGTTTTCCCTTTCTTTCTTCCCTTCTCCCCTTCTTCCCTGCTTCTTTTTTTATCTTACATCCTTACCTGTCGACCAACTGATCCCTTCTGCAAAAAATCCCATGGTAGATATTAGCCCCTCAGTTTTGTACTATCCACCTTCCAGTTCTGGGAGCCCAGCAAATTCTGTTCATTACAAGTCCCCCAGACCTTGGTACTCTGTAATAGCTGCACGGAACATCCAGATACAAAGACAAAAATACCCGAGTTTTGCTCTTGCCCATCTCCTGACCTCCGACCATGGTACGGTCATTATCTCATTAGAACATTGATGCCTTTTAGAAAAGACACTTATATTTTAAAATTATCTCCAGTGGAGAAGTTGGACTGAACTACCTAATCTACCATTACTCAGAAGCAGAGGTTCACGTAAGGTTGAAGGTTGATTAAGGTCTTCTTCATCCAGGAGGAACCTGAGCTTGCCATTCCCTCCTCGTTTATAATAGTACTTAGTCACGATGTATCATCACAAGCAATCCCAAGGCATAGATTCTTGATCAAGCTACTGGCAAATCTTCTGAGACCTAAACGCTGTGAGTGAACAGACGTGCTCAGGGAAGGAGAGCTGATCTTTTTTACATTTTCAAGAGTACATCTGGTTCTGCATCTCTGAAAAGGCAAGGACGATGTCATTTTTATTTTTGAGTTTCTCATGGAAAGAGGTTTAAGCAAATCAAGAACAACTACATCTGTAACCAAGCAAAACAGAGGGGAGTTCAGAGGTACAAATGCTTTGGTGCTGTCGAACTGGGTTATGAGAAGAGGCTGTTCTGTTTGTGTAACATTTCAATTGGACAGCAAAAGACTTGAGTTTTATTATTATGTTTACTTTTAAATTTTTATTAGTTTATATTCATTATATATAACACTTGGTTTCATAAGGACATTTTCACACAGGTAAATCATATACACTGAGCATATCCCTCCTTTCCTCCTCTCCCCTCACTCTCATTCCCCCGCCCCCTACTGTTAGTCCCCTACATTCCCCTGTACAGTTTTCGCTTCTATTTTTATGTCCTATGCATGCATGAATATATATATATATATATATATATATATATATATATAAATCTAGGATCCACAAATAAAAGAATCAACGGTACTTCTGATTTTCATACGGATAAATGAAGTATGAAATATGTTCAAGTCTAAATTAGGGTGCAGAAATAAGAATGTTAGAGGATGGGATACCCCTGAAGGGCTGCCTTGGGGTGATGGCATAGCTATTGCAAACGTGAACTCACAGCAGCTGGGTTATCTGCACCAGAGTCGGTCAGCCAAAACTCCAGGACAGATGGGGAAGATGATAGCCATGTTTGTCTCACCCCTTACTGGGGAGTTATTGGTAGCAAATAGTTACTGGGCAGAGAGAAGCATTCTTCTCTGAGTTTGCAACCACTGGTGGCCATTCCATGCTCAATGAATGGCCCCCTATCCATGAATTTATGGATACGACTAAGTGGACCAGGTGGATTGCCCAAAAAAGAAAAGAAGACAAGAAGTTTGGAAGAAGACATTTTTAGGGTAGGTGGGAGTAGTTGGAGGATTGTGGATATGATCATAGGTTATCATACACATGTATGCAATTCTCAAGAACAGGGAAAAATATCTTTAGAAACAGAATATTGTGTCAAGTCTAGAAGCATGAGGGATTTCAATGATTGGATCAAAATCTAAGCTCTTGTTTGATTAGAACCAGCTTTACTATTTTGGTCCTTAAGAGCCTCCATTAGAAAAATCTATATAAAGACTTGGAGAAAGCAATCAAATTTTTCACTCTGTGTGTGTGGTGTGTGTGTGTGTGTGTGCGCGCGCAAGCAAGCACACACAAACACACGCATGTCTTTATAGCTGAGGAAATTGTCATTACCTTTCAAAGAGTATCTACAACATTCCAGCCCAAGGAAAAGAAGGTTAACAGACCTATATCGACTGGCATAGGTGCACGGGTGTAACAGAATACCCAACTACTGGGATCTCAGTTCTTCCCCCTAGCCTGGGAATAACAATGTCACCATGTGTTCAGCCAGCTCCCATTGTGTACTGTGGCCCACGGGGCAAAGGCATCAAGAGTGATTGCCATGTTCTCAAGCTCTTTCTTCCTGACATGAGATGGTAGCTCTTGGAAGAGCTAAATGTGTGTGGCTGATAACATTCTGAGAACCTTGACACCCACCGTCTACTATCTGGTCCACTGGTATCCAGCCCAGTTTACTCAATATATTAAAAGATAAAAGTGAGAGACTTATAAAATATCAAGGAAGTGGGTGTCACTTGCTAGCATTGCTGCACAAAGCTCTTAGCACTAAAGTCTGGAAGCTCTCAGAATGTGGAAGATACTGACCCAGAAATTCAGATCACACAGAAAGACAATGACAGTGTCTAAAATCATCCTGAAACTCAGCCAGGAAACCTGCATATGCTCATTTTAAATAAAATGTAGATGAAATGTAGACCTTCCATATGCTAGCAGGCAGAGCTCTAGTGGGTGATGCAAGAGAAAGTCTCCCAGTTAAAGAAGTGCCAAGTGCTAAAATGCATCCCTGTTGGCACAAACAAAGTATAATATGGCATGAAGCTCTACCAGAGCAACAAGGCAAGAAAACAGAGTGACATGGTGAAAAATTTAAGTATCATTAAGTACAAGAATTAGAATATAGGGAGAAAGTCTCTTTTTTATTAGATTTTAAAAAAAAAAATACCAATCCAAGTTCCCACTCCTTCCTGTCCTCCCATTCCCTCCACACACCCACCCCACCCCCGTCTAATCCTCAGAGAGAGTAAAGCACATTGCTTTGTGGAAGGTCCAAGGCCCTCTCTACTATATCTAGGCTGAGCAAGGTATACATCCAAAGAGAATCGGGTCCCAAAAAGCCAGTTCATACAGGAGAGATAATCCTGGTGCCACTGCCAGTGGCCCCTCAGTCTGCCCCAGCCATGCAATTGTCAATGACATTCAGAGGGACTAGTTTGGTCCTATGCTTGTTCCTTCCCAATCTGGCTGGAGTTGGTGAGCTCCCATTAGCTCACGTAAACTGTTTCAGTGGGTGAACCCATCACGGTCTTGACCTCTTTGCTCATATTCTCATTCCTTCCACTCTTTAACTGGTCTTTGGAAGCTCAGTCCAGTGCTCTGATGTGGGTTTCTGCCTCTGTTTCATCAGTTGCTGGATGAAGGTTCTATGGTGATATTTAAGATAATCATAAGTCTAATTACAAGGCAAGTCAAGATTGGAACCCCTCTCCTCTATTGCTTAGAATCTTAGGAAGGGTCATCCTTGTGGATTCCTGGGAATTTCTCTAGAACCTAGTTTCTGCTAACCCTATAATGGCTCCCTCAATCAAGATATCTCTTTCCTTGTGCTCATCTCTATCCTTCCTCCATCTTGACTATCCCATCCCTTCAAGTTCTCCCCTTCTCCTCTCCTTTTCCCCTTCTATCCTCCCTTCTCCCCCAACCCCATTGCTCCCAATTTTGTCAGGCGATCTTACCTGTTTCCAATTTCCAAGTGGGTCTATATATGTTTTTCTTAGTGTTCACCTTATTACTTAGCTTCTCTAAGATCATGAACTATAGGCTCAATGTCCTTTGTTTATAGCTAGTATCCACTTATGAGTGAGTGCATATCATATTCATCGTTTTGGGTCTGGGTTACCTCACTCAGGATAGCGTTTTATAATTCCATCCATTTGCATGCAAAATTCAAGATGTCTTTGTTTTTTACTGCTGAGTAGTACTCTAATGTGTAAATGTGCCACATTTTCTTTATCCATTCTTCTGTTAAGGGGCATTCGGTTAGGCTGTTTCCAGGTTCTATCTATTACAAATAATACTGCTATGAATGCTTTTGTAGTATGATTGAGCATCTTTTGGGCATATGTCCAAGAGTGGTATTGCTGGATCATGAGGTAGGTTGAGTCCCAATTTTCTGAGAAGCTGCCATACTGATTTCCAAAGTGATTGTACAAGTTTGCATTCCTACCAGCAATAGATGAATGTTCCCCTTAATCCACATTCTCTCCAGCATGAGCTATCATTAGTGTTTCTGATCTTAGCCATTCTGACAGGTGTAAGATGGTATCTCAGAGTTGTTTTGATTTGCATTTCCCTGATAGCTAAGGATGCTGAACATTTCCTTAAGAATCTTTGGGCCATTTGAAATTCTTCTGTTGAGAATTCTCTGTCTAGTTCTGTACCCAATATTTTAATGGGGTTATTTAGAATTTTAATGTCTAATTTCTTGAGTTCTTTATATATTTTGAAGATCAGTCCTTTGTCTGCTGTGGGGTTGGTAAAAATCATTTTAGGGAGAAAGTCTTACCGACAAAAATAATCCATGAAAGAAATGTTTAATAAATCTGACTATTAACATGTAGCATACATCATCAAAAATAATAAACATAATGTCAAATTTAAGTGAAGCCCTAAAAAATTCATTTAAATTATTGAATATCATATATTTTTAAATATATAGAGTACCATAAAAGAATAAACATCTAGTTGAAAACTGTTCAATTAAATGGATATGTAAAAAACTGATGTGCAAAAATGTTAAAAATTTAATTAAAGAATCATAGAAATATATGTGCAACTATCTAAAAATATTCAGTAGACAGTAATGCAACTGTTTTAGGAACTAGGATTTAATATGGGGGATTTTTACTTCCTCCAATTTTAACACAATATCAATGAAATTTTTAAAACAGGGCCCTCATATTGCTTTTGTATTTGTACAAGAGAAGAAAGGGGTAACTGGGAAGGGGATGCTACAGCCCAATGGGAAGAGTACAGTAATGTCTGGAGTCAGAGTCCAGAGGGTTCAGATTTTCACTCTGTGTCTTAATGGGCCCCATGATGCTAATTAAGAGTTCTGCTTCCCATGTGTAAAACAGGCCTCAAAGCAGAGGCTACATGAGACAGGAACATGGAAGATGCTTGGAATATGTCTTAGCACATTGTAAGCACGTAGCAAACACAAAAAGCTCAAGTGAAAACACTCGGGGAATTTTAATACCCATTTTCCTTCAAATATTATCATCTTAACCTCTTTTTTCCAAAATTTTAGGAGGCATTTGGAGCAGTTTTCACCTTCAGGACATATCACATGTATTTTTTATTGTTCAATAATGAATATCTAGTAGAAAATGAAATTTCTTATAGTTTCTATCTAGCCATTAAGAAAAGTAAAAGATAGCTCCATCATCCTTCCTAGGAGCTGCTTGGATTAGCTATGCCTTTAAAAGGCTGGAATAAAGATGTTCCAGGGTAGGGGGTGTAGGTCATGGTTTATACAGCTAGAAGGGACTGGGATCTGAGATGTTGACACACATTGCTTGTGGTGAGGGTAGGGAATGGTGAGAGAGAATTCATTACTGACCCTTTATTGGCAAAGCTGCTTTTCTCCATGTCCCCAAGGAAGAGCTTCATCAGATAGCTTGACTCTGAAACATGACCCTGCCTTTGATCTGAAAGCCTAGGCTGAGGCTCTGGAAACTATATGGCTTCCTGATCATATCAGAGCATCACTCCTGAGCCTTTAGGAAGAATCCTCATCAGTTCCGACTCTGAAGCTTATAGTTTTTCTGCTGGTAAAACTCACCAAGCCGACAAATGACACCAGGCCCCCAGGAGAACTGACTTACAGTCCGCTCCCATCAGGTTCCTTTCAGCATCCTGAGCCCAATTCCCACGCCAAGAGAAAGTCAGCCCCACAAACCAGCAGAGATGAAACATGGCATTAGTTTAAAATCGTTGTTCTCCAAATGTGTTCATCTATTCCAAGAACTGTAAGATTTTACTCCCCAAAGTCAACCCAGTCCCAAGACAACCTGGAAAGTCTATGAATTATATCTTCAATCTATCAGCCATGCATATTTTATGAGTCCATCAACACACATTGACTGAACAGCTATCTGCTGCACTAACAGGCAGTGTTTCAGGTAACAGTGATATTAAGATGGAACAAGACAGAGGTGATTCTAATCCTGGTGGAAAAAGAGACAACACCAAAGAAAATCTTGGGAATATGCAGGGAATAAGAAATAGGACATACAGTGGCAGAGTAGACAATAACACTTTTAGAAAAGCTTACTTAGGGAAAAATGTATTGAAAACTGAAATGTGTTAAAGATTCTTTGGTTAAAAAAAACATATCTAAGAAATGGACCTGTACTAACATTTCAAATCCATACCTCCCTTCATTCTTTTATTAAGGTGACAGTGGCATTAGAACACTATTTGAGAAGGGCTGGTTTCAATGTAGTCCTCATGCAGGTCGTGATGGGCAATGTAGACACTACACTACAGCGCCCACCACACTCTACCCATGCTGAAGGAAGGCCATCTCAGAGGCTGAGAATTCCACATGCAATTTCTACCAACACCCAAGGAAGCAGGACTGCAGGAGCCTCTGGAGATGTGGTGAAAACTGTGCATTTCAGGGTCCTCAAGATTCTCCCAGGACCACCAACACCCGAAGGGGTGTGGTGTTGCTGCTCCTTTGTAAGAAGGACAGCCTGAGATGGAGGAGGTTATGCACTCCCTGCAGGTTCTGCTTGGCAGTTTGCAGCAGCCAATGGCAACCCACCAATCCCTTCACTGCTATCTGCCAACCTCAGCCGCCACCTTGCATCCTGGACTGTGGTCCAGGATCATCAAACTGCAGGCCATGGGCCAACGCCAACCTCACTGTGTGGTTCTGCCGTACAGTCACAGTTTTGCATGGGGATCATCTACAGCACATAGTGAGAAGACTTAGTGAGGAATAACATGGACGCTATAGAACCCTACCAACACCCTTTCCAGACAATGCTACTCAGACCTCTCATTGTTGGGACAGAATTTCTGAGGTAAATAACTTAAGGAAGAAAATATTTGCTTGGGCTTGCAGTTTCAGAAGGCTCCGTATATGGCTATTTGGCTCCATAGAGTTGGTAGAACATTGTGGTGGCAGGAGTATGTGGTAGAAGAACTCCATTACCTCATGATGGACAGGAAGCAGAGAATAAAGAAGACCAGGAATAACTTTCAAAGATCAGCCCTCCAACCCAGTGACCTACTTTCTTCAATAAGGCCTACTTCCTTAAGTTTCCAGAACCTTCTAAAATAGGGCCACCAGCTGGAGATCAAGCACCGTGGGGGACATTTTATATCCATCCTGTGACATCGTTTGAAGAGTCCAGCACTGGACACCTGTTCCCTTTCTTCTATACTAGTGATTCTGGCCATAGGGACAGCTGGCACACTTCCCAGATTTGCAAATGTGTATCCATCTTTTGTAGGAGGCAATGCATCCAAATAAGTCTCCATTTGGAGCGTTTGTAAAGGCTCACTTTTTTTCTGAAGAGACTCAGTACACCTGGCAAAGGAACCTCTGCTGGAATAACTTCCCTCCACTCAAATTCCAGCAGCAGCATGTGCCAACCTTGAGATGGTAGGACACTTACTAGCCTCCCCAGTCTTCCAGCTTAGGCTTGTGAATAGAGGAAAATAAAGCTACCTTCCTCAAAGGATTGCTCCAAAGACTGAATCAGACAGCAACCATGAAGAACTCTGTGCAGTTTCTGACATACAGAAATGGTTTAATAAATGTGAGCTGTTCTATAACTATTGGTCTGAAGGATGAGAGAACGCAAGATGTGGGTTAGTCAGTAAAATGTTTGCCCCAGAAGTGTCAAAACAGTGCTGAGATCCTGGAAACCCTGATAAAAAGGCAGATGTGCATGTGCACATTCAAGAAAGAAAGAATGAGAGAGAGGAGAGAGAGAGAGAGAGAGAGAGAGAGAGAGAGAGAGAGAGAGAGA
>NC_022023.1:17910899-17920899 GCF_000317375.1 Microtus ochrogaster
AGGAAGGAAAGAAAGAAAGAAAGAAAGAAAGAAAGAAAGAAAGAAAGAAAGAAAGAAAGAAAGAAAGAAAGAAAGAAAGAAAAGGGTCATATAATAAAGACTTCTACAGATTCCAATACTAAGCACCTCAAACCACCTTCAGCTGACGAATATAAATGACGCAACTTTGGCAAAAGCACGTGGTAGCTAGCGCTTTCTCAGACTAATAGTATCTACGTGGAAATAAGCTTTTTTTTCTAGAGTGAACCTTTTTTGAAAATTAATTGCTGTTAGCTATAAAAGCTGAACATATGTGTACCCTAAAACACTATTTCAGTAGTAAGTATATATCTAACAGACATGTATACATATGTTCGCAAAGACTCTACTAGAATGTTCATAACAGCACTATTTTGTTCTGGCTCCAAACTGGAAACTACCACAATTATCACCAACCCCAGAAGGTAGAAAGAAACCAGAGCATAATCACACAATGGCATTCAATTGGCCATGAGAATCAGCACCCTCAACTATATGTGAAACTTGGAGGAATCGCACAGAGTTAAAGAAAATGAGCCAGACACAAGCGGAGGCCTGCTGTGGGGTCCTATTTATATGAAATGTGAGATCTTTTGAAGCAATCTGTGATGACAGGAGTCAGAACAGAGGTGAATCTGGACAGCAGCAGGCATGACAGGGCCCCTCTCGGGCCTGGGGATTTCACAATTGCTTCATCTCGGTGCTGTTTACATGAATGCATATTATTCCCTGTATGGTTATGTGATATCATTTTAGTTGTCTTGTTTGTATTTCAACATCAGCTTTGATTTCAACTTTAGGGCTTGCTTTCTTCTTTGAAAAATGATCTTTCTAGTTGTTTCCAAACAATAAATTTTTATTAATTGTCTTTGTAGACTCAGGTAAAGACTTTTTAAAATATGATTCTAGTCACCCAAAACCAACCATCTGTACTGAAAAGGAAATTAAGACATTTGTGTCTGTACTGCCAAGAAAACTGTTGGCTGACTGAAAAGGCAGCCTATAGAATGGGGGGAAATTGATAGCTGTATAGGTGACTGAGAATTAGTGCCTAGAGTATACAATAAACTCAAAAAGTACATAACAAGAAAACAAACACACCAATTAAAATGTGGGCTGTGGAACTGAACAGGGTTCTCAGAAGAAGTACAAATGACTAAGAAACGTTCTTCAAAGTACTCTCTATCCTTAGCTGCTGGAGAAACCTAAATGAAAACGAGTCTTCCACGTCGTCTGATGCTGGTCATGATAGCTAAGATGATAAGCACACTAACTGGTTATCCAATACTAAATGGTCAGCATGGGAAACATGAATACAGATAACGTTCTACAGACAAAGCAATCTGTACTTATGTATTTAGGGATCCATACATATACAGTTATTGAAAAGAAGAGCACGTGAATTTGAAGGTGATCCAGGGGAGGGAAGTTATGGAAGGGTTTGGAGAGGAGAAAGGGAAGAGGAAATGATGCAGTTATATTATAATCTCTAAAAAATAAAAGAAAGAATTTTTTAATTGTTTTTACTGAACTATATTTTTCTCCTCTCCCCTCCCTTCCTCTCCCCTCTTCTCCCTACCCTCTACCATGGTCCCCGTGCTCCCAACTTACTCAGGAGATCTTGTCTTTAAGAAAGAAGTTTTTGAAAAAAGGTAAAACAAGAGGTGACAATATGGGGACAGGGAACCTTCATGCAGTATTTGTGGAACTGCAAACTGGTGGTGCCACTATGGAAATCAGCATAACGGTTCAACAACAAACTAGAATTATATCAATACATGATTGACACCTCTGCTGGGCATTACCTAAAGGACTGTTTACTTCCCACTACAGAGGCCTGTGCTTACCCACGTTCATTGCTGCTCTTTAAGTACTCCTATATTTAAAACCACGTGATTGGTGGTTTTAAATATAGGAGTACTTAAAGAGATCAATATGCAGGCATATGAACAAGGATCAGCTCAGAAGAACTGAAACCTAAGCGTGTGTTTGTACATTCGTGTCCACAGTACTAGTGTTCACATTACTCAAAGAGTAAACGCCAACACTGAGGAGTGGAGGGCTATGTAGCATTTGAATGTACTAGAATAGTTCTTCAACCCTAAAACAAAAGAAATTCTGACATAGGCAGCAAGGAGAGTGAGCCTTGAGTATTCCATGGGCTGTCATTCTGTTCATCTTGGTTTCTGTATCCATCATCATTTACTGCAAAAAGAAGCTTCTCCGATGAGGACTGAGAGATGAGCTAATCTATGGGTATAAAGATAAGAACTTAGGAGGCAGTTTCTGACTGTGTTCATTTAGTAGAGTAATAGCATTAGGTTCTCCATCAGTGCCTGTGATAGAGGCAACATTAAGTGCATTCAATGATGGGGAAAGGTGGTGGGCAGCATAGTAGAAGAAATGGAGGGGAGGGGATGGCGATGGACTTGGTCAAAATATAGTATATGCATGTATGAATTCTCAATAAAAAATAAAATACATGTATTCACTTAAACAAAAAAGAATGAGCCTTAAGAACAGTACATTAAGGAAAACAAACCAGACTCAAATGGTAAATAAAAAATAAAATACATGTATTCACTTAAACAAAAAAGAATGAGCCTTAAGAACAATACATCAAGGAAAACAAACCAGACTCAAATGGTAAATGTATGGTTCTGCTTATACAAGGCCCCAAAACAGAAGAATTGTGGCTGTCAGGGGCCAGGGAGAAAGCTTGACAAGCTGTTGTAAGATGAAGTGACTTGGAGATTGCATGAACAATGGTAAGAAGGTACTCACACTAATGAACTGAATACTTAAAACTGGTTAAAAAGACAAATTGTGTGTTACGTGTCTTTGATTACAATTTTCTTAAAAATAAGATAAAATATCATGGCATAGCCTAGCTGATTGATCTCAAAATACAGTAAAAAAAAAAAAAAATACAACCTAGTCAGACTTCATTTATAACCCTCCTGCCTCAGACTCCGGAGCGCTAGGATTACAGGTGTGTGCCATTGTGTCTTATCTACAGTTAACAATTTTAAATAAAAGCACGTGGAAAGACAACTCAAAAGAGGAAAGAAGGGAGAAAAGAAGGGAAGGAATGTGCGCTCAGGATGGCTCTGGGCTGCTCTTCCATGGCATCTCTTCTGCCCCTCCTTCATCCCCAGAATCCCTGCTCTCGATGTCCAATCGCAAGCCTGCTTTGCAGTGATGAGGAACCAGCTTACAGATCTCTTTTGAGGAAACCATGCAGCAAAAGGCACAGGTCCAACAAAGCCTCTACTTCCTTCACTCCAGGTCTGGCAAAGGGATACGCAGGTCACACCCAAGAGGATGCATTTCCATTCCATTTCTGAAATCTGAAGAGGGCCCCAGTCTATTTGATTCATTGCTGCCTGTCCAGTGACTATAGGTACAGTAACAAATAACCAGCATCTCCTCTAGTGAGCATATGCCCCCTTACCCAGGGCTCAAACTGAAACTGTTTGCCTCTCATAAGACCCATGCCAGCTTTAAAACTGGGGAAATTGCAGAGCAAATGTTGTCAATCTGTAGTTTCTGTTTGGGCATGGGTCTCTCTCTGTTGACCATTTGCCTCAGCCTCTTACCAATATCCAATTATAACTCAAAGCCATGCGGACCTCCAGGTCTCATCCTTTACTGTGCCAGGGGTGGATATTCAGGGACACAGCCAGAACCAGAACCAGGGCTCTAGAGGTAAAAATGCTAACTACTCTTGGTTCTGAAATGAGGCTAGGACTTTTTGAATTAGCAATGGTTGCTTTAACTTAGCCATGTAGTCAGAGCAGCCCTGGTGCCAGAACATTTGACTACTAGCCCTAAAATAACTGTTTCATCCAAATTAAAGTGACAACCCCCCCAAAATAAATATTTTAAAACATTCTTCTCCCTCAGTCTAAGACCAGACTTAATGTAGCCCTTCTCTGTGACATGGGATTAGAGTTGGGAAGAAGCCCAAAAGTAGGTGAGACAGAGATACAGGGGTGTGGGAACATAAAGACCTCCAGGCAATGGCCAATCCAGTAAGAAAAGGAACAGGGAGGAGAGGGCAGGGGCAGAGGGAAACACAAGTTGGGTCAAGAATAGAGGACGAGGATGATAATTTTCCTGGGTGGTGTAGTCACTGGCAAGTTGCCTAAATCCAGTGACTACCCTAGCTAGCATCCATGTGCACTTAAACAATCATCTCTTTCTCTCTTTCTCTGTCTCTTTCTGTGTCTTTCTCTCTTTGTCTCTCTCTCTCTATCACACACAAACACCAAACACACACTGTGATACACTGGACATCAGTATCTGGCCTTCACATGTAAACACATTTACACATGAACACATCCATGAATATCTTGGTTTACTGATATAAATTTAGGTCAGTTTTGTTACATGTATATTTCTGGTCTTGATTAAGGTATTGTGTTTGTGCAACTCACTTAAATATGTAATGCATAATTAAGAAATACAGGTTAATAGATAATCATCTATAATAGTCAAGCTTGTAGTCATGTTAGTTAGGTTTTCTAGATGTACAGAGATATATTTCAGTTAGATAGGTATTCTTTAAATCTTTCAGAGACCTTCAAAACATGGCATTTAAAATGTTTTAACAACTTAGGATTTTTCATGACGATGAGACACATCTGTTCCTAGCAGCACCAATCTACTTCAAGAGGATGATAGGCATCAAAAAAACTCCTTATGGAATTTGCTAGCCATTTGGGCAAGAAACTGATTTTGCCTGAACTGCTTGATTATACGCTGTATGAACTGGACAAGCAGTCAATGCAAAGCAATTCCCTCAACCAAATCACTTAAGAAAATCACTTAGACGAACTTTGTAGTGGCAAGACCTGTTTCAAATGCTCTTTCTGGATAGTTACTAAATTTCTGTTCCTGTGCCTTGAGCAACTTCACCTTCGTTTGGACCGTGGTGATCTCACCTCGGAGACAGGATAACTACACCTCCCTCATGGTGGCAGGGTGATATGAGGTGATGAAGGTAATGGTTTCCCCCCCCCGCAAAAAAAAAACCCTAGCCATTTTCTCCGATCTTACAAGACTTTAAGAATCTGTAAAATCAGTAGTGTCTTAAAGAAAAACACCAAGTGAAGGTTTTGCTCTACTTCCAACTCTCTGCACACCTGCATGAGCCATTGTTCCCTTCATGATTTGGTTTGACTGGCATGGTTGTCCCTTAGAGACTGACATGTTACTTCTTGACATTTTTACACTCTTTCCATTTTGCATGACATTAGGGTGATGTTTTTCCTTTCTTCTACTGGTGATCAAAATTAAGAGAGTTCATTCTACATCCATGTTCATGTCATGATTGAAGTAAAAAAAAAAAAAAGTCTCTAACAAACTCAGAAAGCCTCAAACATCCAAGGTGAACTATCTTCACAAGTTCTTATAAGTCAATTCTCAGTGTTATCTAAGTGGGAAAGGCTTTACTGGATTTGTCCCTGCCTTTCTGTTTCTGTTCAAGGGGAAAGTTCTGTTTCTGTCCCTCCTGGCTCTATAGATGGAGTAGATGTGTAGGTCCTCACCCTCTGTGGGGAGGTCTACAAGGGAAATTATCAAACACAGGAGAGAGCAGAATCTGCTAATGGCTGGGAATGAGACATCTCAGCCATCACTTTCCCACACATTCCCCCATTGCAGTCCAGGCACGGAGTCACCTGTTATCTTGAAAATAATCCTTGGAGGATCAAGTCCAAAGAACAAAAGTAGACTGGATGTCCCAGTCCAGGTTTCCTATTAGAAAAGGTCAGTGTTTACTCAAGACAGGAAATCCCACATCCTGCAACCTCATTCATTCATAATCTATAATAAATGATGCTCTTGGAACCTCGTTCAAGAAGCGCAATCATCTATACACATTTTGGCAAGGCCGCAGACCTGGGATTCAGTTTGAACAGCTATAACATAAAATAATAAAGCATGAATGCAAACAGCAAGCATGTGCCCACATCGCTGCTCAGAGTGTGCCAAAGCTGACCTAATCATTATACATTTTTCATGATTCAATAAGGTTCCTAACTGGCATTTCATGGGATACTGCAGGATGTGGGCTTGTGACATCAGGGCTGGCACACAGTGCACATCCTGCGACCCTGGCAGCACCCCATCTTCCCCATTAGCTCAAACCACACCAAGAGACAATAACAGGACAAAATGAGACACCTTCCTTTTTTTCCAAGTATATTGGAGTCGGCCCAGTAAAGGACAGACTTGGGAAGGGTGTGGGGATGTGTTCCCATCATATTTCCTCTAGGGAAATCACCCAAACCACAGGCATTTGGTCAAGCCATGTGTAGTTTACAGATGCTTTTTCAAATGTGTCCTCTTAGCCCTTATACTAAGTGCTTAGGAACCTGTGTTATTGCTCCCCCGCCCCAATGCACACATATAGCTCCATAGTGAGATGGCTGAGGAGGTCAAGGGAACTGCATAAGGATAAACAGCTGATAAGTGCTAGAATTGGGGCTGGACCACAATCTCATACGCCTCTTACACCTGCGCTATAGATTGTGTTCCCCTTCACCCTGAAGATCCCCATAACCAGGGCTGTGAAGGCCAGGAACTTGGAAAATATCTCTGTAGAAAATTGATTCTCATACACTGGGTAGAAATAAACTGGAGTAGGAAAAAATAATTGTCCCACCTAGTTTTCACAGAGAAAGGGTACAGGCCAAAAGAATATTTCATGGTGGCCAAGTTTATGCTGTGATTCCAAAGAGGTGACATTCTCAAGGAGGGAGGCTTTTACAATGGTGTGGGGAAGGGGCATAGTGGGGGCATCTGTTACACCTAATGCGATCTTTCTAGCCCTGTTCTCTTTTGTCCTTCCCTGGTAAGGATCTGGGACACTTAAAAGAAAAGGAATCGCAGAACCTAGGTTCACCTCTGCTCATCTTCTCCAGAGATTTGGAAAACTAGACGAAGCCTTCTGTCAGTTTGTCAATGATAAGAAAGGGAGGGCTTGGATTGGCAAGTTCTTAGAAATTCCTAATAAGGACTATTTCTGCTTAAGCCCTTTCGGAAGCCTTTGGTAGCCTCTAGAATGTAGAGCCAGTTAAGACAACAGGGAACAGGCATTGGGACAGGGCATCAAATATCCATCATCCCAGATTATTCCAGGCTTTCTCTGAGTTCATTTCTTTCTTAATTATTTTATAGTTCTATCTTCTACAGTGGATCTAAACACAGGTCTCTTAGAAGCATTTGGTGGGGGCCACTTTGACTCAAGGTGGCTCAGATCAAGTACGCCACAACCAAACTAACCAGCAGGAGACACACTGGTGTTATTTTAATGTTCTAGTTAATTGGAAACTAAGTAGGGCCTAGTGAAAATAATTAAATCTTTCCCTGATAATTGAGAATCGTGCAGTGCCCTAGAGTGTTCATTCTAAATATCAATTATAAATCCCCTCTGGTAGGAAGACAGAAGACGGAGCTGAACCCATGGCAACTTCCAGGCAAAGGCAGGACATTCATCTTCACTGATACCAGTCTACCAGCGTCCTTCTTTCCCCAGAAACTCGCTAGAACAAGGAAAAGTCTAATCAGCCAAGGCTTTTGCTCCTGTGAGCAATGATTAATCAAGAATTCTATATAACTTCAGAAATAACAAGAGAACTGAGAACATTAACTTGTGATGCCTGCCTGTCAAAGCACCTAGCCACATAAGTGCTTTTAAGATATACTTCACCTGTTTGCTTTAAGGTCTACCCCTGACCCAGATAGGTGCTTGCCTTGAATGTATCACATACAATGAGACAAACAATGCTAAAAACTTTGGGTCTGGGGAAATGACTCTATCAGTGAAGAGCTTGCCATACAAACATAAGGACCGGAGTGTGATCTCCAGAACCCACATCCAAAAGCTAGGCATAGTGGCATGTGCTTGTAATCCCAGCACAGAGAGAGAGAGGTGGGGGTGTCAGGGATGTGTGGCCGGCCAACCTTGCCAAATCGGCAAACTTCAGGTTCAGTGAGAGACCCTACCTCAAAAAGCAAGGTGAAGAATGTTAGGTACCCACGGTTGCGCTCTGACATCCACACATACATGTGCACATGGGCGTTATGCGCGCGCAAACACACAGAAGGGAGGCCACAAAAATATACACGCAAAGGAATCCTGACGCTCTTGAGTGCTGGCCCAGCTTCTCCTTTTCAACCATCGCGTGATATTGCAAACCCGCTCCACTCACTTCTAAGAGTTATTCTCCTCTGTACAGGGATTCTTAGCATCTTAGGAACACACCTGTTTCCTTCAAGGTGCAGGAGAAGGAAGCAATTGGTTTTCATGGCGGGAAGAAAGGGGCACATGCAGAACACTTACAAAGTCTAGCCCCCTGCCCCAGAAGGTTGTTTGCTGTCTTATGACTTCTATTTACAATGTGTGAGTTCAAACCTCCCAGGGGAGAAGCCCTTCAAGGCTTCTGTAGCCCAGAAAACCTCTGAATCCCACAAAACACAAGCATCTTCCCAAGTAGTTCATAACCTTAGCTGTGTGTTAAGACCCAGGAATTTCCAAACTTCCGGTGAGGCTTTCTCTCCAGAACACCAGAACAACGAATTTGCATCTTTGTTTGGGGTTGGCATCGCAAACGTCGGTATTTTCGGTATTCTCTAGGTAACCCCACAAGGCAAACACTTCTGCAAAACACTGCCCTGGAAAAAGGTTTCTCAATTACCAGTGAATAGCATCGTCATGGAGAAAGCCAATTCTGAGGCACCAGCCCCGATTGGTTCCAATGCCTGAGAACATAACACAGTTAGCATCCTGGGTCAGTCTGATGCAGAATACAATTTGGAGGCTTACTGAAGGTACCATTGAGCAGAAGTCTTCTCCCTAACTACCCATTCCGCCCACACAAGTTTCAAGGTTTTTAGCCTCGTTCAATAGTTTCAGTCCACATCCTTTATTTGCCAGACAGGCCCTTCTCTCCCCCCTGTATGTTTCCCATATCCAGCAAACTGGTATCTTTTAACCAGAGCCTTTGATCCCAGCAGGTTCAATAATTTAAGCAGGACAATCGTCGGCATTGTCGCATTTAATATTTAAACACCAGAGCATCACTTAGGGCAGCTTCAAGGTGAGAGCTTGGTGCCTATGTTACTGCTTGGTTAGCAAACCAGGCCACTGACCGCCAGAGGGGACTGGGTGTTCGAACACCGACACAGGCCAGTGGGGCAAAGGCGAAGCCCACTGAGTTGTGCACTTCCTACCTGAAGTGTGTGCAACAGCACCTGCAGGCCACTGCCTTCTTGTTCAGCCATCTCTGCTCAGGTCCTAGGGCACCAGTGCCTGAGGCTGAATCCTGGCTAGAGAGGTGATACCTGCCAGGCTGATCTCGCTGCCCTCCTTGCAGGAGACTGCCGTGCAGAGGCCTCAGCTCCGCAGGCTTTCGGAGTGTGAAGTTACCACTGTGCAACCTTAGCCTTCAGCACAGGCCTGGATGCCCCCTGACTCCCACTGTGGGGATTAGGTGAGCCCTGGCTCTGGAAAGGGCTGAGCATTTGGATGTAGGAGTGGGGAGGGCACCCTCATGAGTCACTCAGCCACCTCCAGACCCATACAGGAACCTAGAGGAAAAGCCACCCTGGACGGGTGACAAGCATTCCCAGCTGACCTGGTCAGACTCCCTGCAGAGGTTTGCCTGCCCGCACTGCCCTCCCCCGCCCCACCCCACGCACACACTTATTTTGGTCTGTTGCCGGCTCCTGGTTTGTAACAGGAGACCCAAGAGTGCTTGCACAACTGTGGCCATTTAGGGCACAGAAGCCCAGGGCCCCCTGAGGTCCCGGGCTTAGGAATAGATGCTCCAGTCGAGAAAGAAAATAACTATTCTGGACATGTTTATGGGCCAAGTCCTTCCTATAATCCTTTCATTTTCACTGTAACTGTGGAGAGGTAAGTTTTATTATCACTGCCTTTGTTTTTGCAGAAGAGGAAACCAAGGGGAAGAGA
>NC_022023.1:17925899-18011452 GCF_000317375.1 Microtus ochrogaster
GATGCTCGTGAATGCAGGTCCCTGCTGTGGAAGGGGACAGTGAAAGCAGAGTTCCTTTTGGGCTGGTCTCTCCTGTCTAAATACATAACATCTATGTCCAAACTCTTGTTCCCTTGTCCCCTAGCTATATAACTCTAAGAAGTGAACCAAGTTCCCAGTGACCCTACTTTCTCATCTGTTAGAAGCAAGGGTGATAGTGTCTGGCTCACAAGGTGCCAAGAGTACTAACAGGGTTAACAGCCACCATGTTCTCAGCACAGTGCTTGATAAATGTAGGTGTTGCTAATGTTATTGCTGCTGCTATGGGGCCAATCAAACCTGCCTCAATTAATAGTGAGAGTATTGAGTGTGGTAGCCAGAGGACTTTTCTTCCAGGACATCCTGAAGGTTACAAGTCAATGATGCTCAAGACCTTCATAACTGATCTGGTGTACTGTGTGCCCTGTGTACATCCTCACATGGACTCTCAGTCATCTGTAGATTACTGGAATCAACAAACACAAGGCAAATAGTTGCTGTTGTATGTTATTTAAAGGGTGATGACATGGAGAGTCCATAGGTGTTCGATATAGATATAATTTTTGAGAGGTTTCAGTCTGTGTTTGCTTGAATACCCAAATGCAGACCACTGAAATACAGAGTCAACATCACACATGGAAGGTGGGAAATTTCTGAGCAGTGTGGTCTGGCGTTCCTCATCACTTAGAAGATGCTGTGGGAAGGAAGCAACACAACAACATTTCCATTTCTACCCCACAAGGAGAATCATTTGGTACTCTGGTCACTTTGGGACATCTCTGGGATGACCTGCCATGACCACAAGGTTTGTGCAAAGTTGCAGATTCCAAACAGGGCAAATATGCTCAGTCTTCCTTGGTGGTTTTGTAGAGATGGAGGGGCTGAAGGGAAGCCCACCTGCAGGGGCCATGGGAGGAATAGCACTTTCCCTTTGGGAAGGAACCAAACTCAAAATTTAACAGCGACGGAGCAGAGATAACATAACCATCTCCAACACAACCAGATCACTAGACACTTACTGCCTGCTCATGGCTATCTTTAGACTACTTTATAATGCTGCCATGCAGGAGCTGAACCGACTTTATCCCTCACTAAACCATGCCTTCTCTCTTCGGCATCTTCCTAATCTAATATCACTGTATCAAGAGGAAGAACTGAACGCTCCTTTTCGTGTGTCTCCAGAGTATATGTACAAATAACAAAGTGGTAATTTTATGTTATAATACTCAGTCAGTGTGGGTACTCCATCACAAGACCCAGTGTCTTCTAAAGGCCACCGGGGCCCTCTGTATTCATCATGTCCAGCAAAGCAGTGGACACATATATTGAGTTCCAGTGCAGCCAACGAAAGTGAAAGTCCCAGGCCTCTGGGCTAGGTAGCATGTATATAGGCCAATGTTCACAGCCTTGTCAGCAAGAGGCAGCTCAGAGGTCGCAATACCCTTGTCCCCATCAGGCAGAAGGCCAGCTCTACTCAGCATCTCCTCAGGCCTTCACTGTCATGGACACCTGACAGACTTCTTCAGGGAAAGCCAAGAAAACCCTCCCTCCAAGCCAGCCTCATCGGGAGCCAGGCCTACAGTGCTGACAGGTGTGGAATGGCCATCAGCTTCTTGCAGCTTTAGCCAGCTCGGGGGCCCACAGCTTCTGAGCCCCCAAGATAAAGTATCAGATCACAAACAAGTTGAAAATGAGGGCTTCTCGGGCCAGGTTGCCCGGACTGAAATGGAGGCTGAATAGAGATATCCGCCATCAGGGCTCTCTGTCCAGACGCTTCCTCCTTCCTCAGCAAAGGCTAAGAGATTGCTAGCCAGGAATACAGGAACCCAACCCCAGCCTGGGCGGGGGCATGGATCCACTGGGAAAGAACTGAGACAAAGGCCACACTCTGGCCTGTGTCAGGTCCATCCAGACACCTTCTTCACATGGAACAGTATTAATCACTGTTCTATCGCAGTAAGTAGGAGCAGCTCTGAAGCAGCTCTGGAGCATAGCCGCCAAGAATAATATCTAGGACCACAACTTCAGTTTGCTTCCAGGCGCTTCCAATTCTACTTGCCTAACTTAAGTTATATAAATTCCACGCGCCTCAGTTTCTCAGTGCTGAAGCAAAAAAAGAAAAAGAAAGGTTGGAAGGGTGTAAATGGGCAATGCATTAAACACATGTATCCCCAGGAGAGGCACAAACAAGTGATGACCAAATGCTAGTAATTACCAGTTTCAAACATTGGGCCGGCGTCTAATGGTCAAGGTGAAGAATTCAGTTCCCACCCTCAGTGATGCTGATGCTGTACTAATTAACTGATTAAAAGTTCTGGTACAGCTTTCTGGGGGAGCCCATGACTTGGGGGCCATATCTCACATTCTGGATGTCCCCTCAATGATATGACAGCACTTTCACTGAGTTGTCCGCCTTTGCAATAGTTCAGAGTCAAAACCCCCACCCTAGCTGACAACCTGACTGCTGTCCAAGGCCAAGATCCAAGATCTAGAAAGACTCCTTCATACCCGTCTTATTCTGTGTCACACACCTAATTCAAGTGTGACTTCTTCTGCCCTCTAGCCGTCCTTTCTCTAACACAAGATGATCCAGTGTGAGCCCTGAACAACAATAACCCATCCAGACAACTAAATTTGGTTAAGAATAACATCAGAGAAGTGTTCAACATTAAAATACGCTGTCTTCTATCAAGAGAGCTTAACAAAAGACATTGCTTCATTTAGAAGGGGACAAAACAACTGCAAACAAGCAGGGATATTTGAAAGGTAAAAAGACCAGAGCTCAGTGACCTTGGGATATGCTACCAAGGAGACATGAGAGTTGATATGGCTTAACCGTTTCGGGACACTTGGGTGTAAAAAAAAAACCTGAGCATGGTGGCACAGAGGTATAATCCCAGCACTGGGGAGGCAGAGGCAGGTGGATCTCAGTGAGTTCAAGGCCAGCCTGGTCTACAAAGTGAGTTCCAAGACAGCCAGGATTGTTACACAGAGAAACCCTGTCTCAAAAACAAAAACAACAAACAAAAACTCTGAGCATGGTGGCATATGTGTGTAATCCCAGCACTGTGGAGGCAGAGATAGGCTCTGGGCAACAGTCTTAACCTACTTAGTGAGCCGTGGTCATAGACTTTGTGAAAAGGAACTGGACGGCACCTGAAGAACACCACCCAAGTTTGACCTCTGGTTTCCACATGGACACACACACAGTTATATATACATGTGCACACACACAAACACACAAAAACGGTATGATAGTTTCCCACTCCGATTCATCATCTGCACGACTATGCCTGACTTCTTGAGTGTGGGAAGGATCTGTTTCCAGCTAACAAATCATGCCAATGAGGGACTACACCACACTGTAGCAGGCCCTACCCTGTCGTCAGCATCACTGTACAGACTGTCCTCCCTCTCCAAAGGAAGCGGCCAAGTTGAAAAGATCCTTTGTCAATAAGATACAGGTGACCCACAAAAGACAGCCAGCAAGGAGTCCCCACCAACACGCAGCCACGGTCCACCTCTGTACGCCAAGTGCTTGTCATGATGGCCCAGCCAGAGAAGGATGCAGCTGAAGCCTTGGAGAAGAACCCACAGCCATGAGCAGGCCACCAAGACCAGATGACCCGCCCTTCCATCCTTGATCCTTTCCCCACCCTACAGCCATCCTGCCAGCTCAAAGAAGTCCGGGGAAAGTCACCCGAGTTGCTGTCCATCACTCACACTCCTCTCCACTCCCTGGTCTCACACTTCCCGGCTCATACACCCTCTGTCTCTGTCTCACGCTCTCTGGCTCACACTCCCAAACTAGGAAGTAAATGGAAAGAAGCTGTACTCATCTGGGTGTTCAAAACCAATTCTCATTATAGCGATTTACATGAACAGGGGTGTACATTTGCATACCATCAAGTGTTTAAGATTAACTTGTGCACATTTTTGATTTGATTTGATTTGATTTGATTTTGGCCTTAAATTCTTCGTGGATGCTGAGCCTCCGTGGTTTTCTCCTTCCAAGTAACCGAGCTTTACATGGAAAATTAAAACTGCCACAGCCAATGACTTTCTTCAAATGTGTGCATTCACTTTGGGGAAGGACAGCCGGGCGCACTTGGAAGGCTTTTCAGCGCTGAAATGGCCCTGGTCCAGTGATCAATACTCACACAGAAGTGTCCTTAAATAGGAAATAGAATTTTAATAGGAATCTCTGCAGAGCTCCAGGCAAGAGTTTGCATAATACAACCTCCTGCCAGCAGAATAGTGGTTTGGGGAGAGGGAGGGGTCCTTGTCGTCTTTTCACAAGCAGAAAGGATTTTATAGGCACTTAAACCTACCTCTGGGATGCGTTCACACCTGTCCACAGGATTTATTATGCCAAAACCTGAAAGGGTGTGGCCCACCAGCCAGTCTCCGTAAGATCCTTTAACAGGACTTCACAGAAGGACCAAAAGCAACGCGACATATCTCTTGGCTCTGGAAAATGATCGGGGAACGCAGGTTTTATGAGCTTCACTGACATGCTGTGTCTCAGTGTGATTAATCCATCTCAGGATAGTGACTTGAAGAGCCAATTAAAGGCAGCTTAGAGGAGCTACTTTGCATTGTCTCTTTATTCTGTTCCCAGCGACAATTGTACCTGTCAGGAAAGCTGTGAAAAACTATCAGTTTTGGCAGCATGAATTTTTACAGGAAAACAAGAAATCATTGCCCTGGGAGAGAGCAACTGTCCTCAGAGTGCAAATCCCCATGCTCAAATGAGGCCCTTGCGGCCAGGGGCTTCCATGACAAAATGGGGTCTCTACTGCTGGTCCGGTGGTTTCTAGCTCCAGGGACGTTGTCTGCTGGGCTGGGCCTCTCCTTTGCATCCCTGTCTCCCTCTGCTCTGCAGTGAATGCAAGAGGATAAGCACACACACACATCTAAATTCAAGCAAGGCAAATGCACTCCATCAGAGAGGACTGTAAGGAAGAAGAAAGGGGGAAAGGATGAGAAAAAAGAGAGAGAAGGTCAGAAAGAAGAGAAAGAAAAGAAAGTCCCTAAATTGGCCATCTTCTGTGACCAGTTAAGACCTCAAAGTGGAGGGATTGAGACACCAACCCGGCCACAAAACCTTTAACCTATAGCTTGTCCTGCCTGCAGAATATTCTGGGACCAGAGCCTCGCAGAGTCCTCCATCAAAGAGAACAGAGAGACAGAGAGACGTCATCCAGCAACCGATGGGAACAGATACAGAGTCCCGCAGGCAAACATTACGTGGAGCTTGGGGAGTCCTGTGGAGAAGGAGGAAGGATTGGATGGATCAGAGGAGTTGGGGGAACCATGAGAACAACACTCACAGAATCAACTGACCAGGACTCGTGGGAGCTCGCAAAGATCAGGAAGCCTGTGGGCCTCGGACCAAGGAACTCTGCATATGTTATGGCTGAGTCACTTGGTGTTCTTGTAGGATTCCTAACAATAGGAGTGGGGGCCGCCACTGACTCTTTGCCGACATATAGGACCCTTTGGCTCCTACTGAGTGGCCTCATCCAGCCCTTGATCTTGTCCCTTGTCTTATTGTAGCATATTATGTTGTGTTTGGGGGCTGTCACTGGGAGGCCTGCTCTTTTATGATGGAGGGGTCATGGATCTGGGGGATCTGGGAGATGAGAAGGAGAAACCGGCGGAGGGGAGGAAAGGGAAACTGCTGCCAGATTGTAATATGTGAGAGAATAATAATAGTAGTAGTGGTGGTGGTGGTGGTAAAAGCCCTGATATCCCAGACAAGATTATTTTCCAGCTTAAGACAGCAAACAGAACTAAAGAAATGGCTCGGTCAGTAAACTGCTCACATGAAAGCTTGGGGAGCCAAGTTTGATTTCCAGCACCTGTTTGGTTGGAAACGAGACCCCAGCCCCCTGACACCCCTAGATCCATGGAATCTGGGATGTTTGGTTGGAAGCGTCACCCAGCCCCTGGCATCCATCCCAAGCCCCTTCCCCTGGGAGCTGCCACAGTCCAGACTCCATCTCCCAGAAAGCCCACCAAATGGTGACCCCTCCCCAGAGAGGGTCAAGACAACTCCCACAGGCTATTAAACTGCTCCCCAGAGAATAAACACATGGTCTTGCTGATTCTCCTTTCCCCTCTCTGTGGTTTCCCGGTCAGGCCCCCTGGGAGCACTGGTACCCATTAAACATGGACTTTTTCTAATTCGGTTTGATTTGGTCTGATTTGGATTATTGCGTCAGGGGAGAGGCTTATCGGGCCACAAAAACTTTACAGCACCCATATAAAAACCAGGCCCAATAACATGCACCCTTAATCCTAGAGCTGAGAAAGAAGAGACAGGGGGATGCCTGGAGCTTGCAGATCTGTCAGCTTAGCAAAACCAGTGCGTTCCACTTTCATCAAGAAACCCTGTCTCAAAGTATAAACTGAAAAGCAATAAAGGAAGGCACTTTGACATAGACCTCTGGGCTCAACAAACATGCATACGTGCATTCACATGCAGCTGGGAACACATACTTGCATGCACACATGTGCATACAATAAATGAATAAATAAATAAAGGTGGATCAGTGGTTTCATTCATCATAATTGTGATTTCTTGACTTCCTCAGTCAGTTTTTTTACATCAAAGAAGGTAGCTCTGTATTTTTTAGTATAGGGAAAAATAAACTTGTAAGCTTAACACTCCTCTCTGGAAACAAGACCTGCCAGCCCAGCATAAAAGATCCCAGCACTCAACCTGTGAAATAACAGATAGACGGTCCAGTCTGCCTCCAGAGGAAAGCGAACACTCCCAGGCTTGGTCCAGGTGTCTCCATAGGTCACTGCTCCTCAGAGGTGAGCTGGTGACTGCCAGTGGCTCAGATGTCACAGCCAAGCCAAAGGGCTGGCTCAGCCTGTGACTCCAGTTCTGTGGCTCAGCTTGGGTAGGATTACAAGTTTCTTGTGATGCCTGCCGACTTCTGGTAGGGACAAACATCCACCAGTTTGCCTTTCCAAGAGTTCAAGGCTATGCCTGGTAGGCAGGGTCAGGCAGAGACAGAGTTGTGAAGCCAAGAGGAGGATTCGGTGACTCCTGAGTTATCTGAGAACAATGGGCCATTTTCCAAATAAAATAGAGGTTCCATGGTTGCCCTTGTCTGTCTTAGGTGCCTAGACGTCTGGGTAGCTCCCAGATTCACCAGGCTGGGATTGAACTGATGCTGTAGCTTCAGCCCCATTGGGGAATCCACACACATTAGCTGTAATTAGGATCATTATGTCTTGGAGCTAAGGGAAGGAGTGAGTGGGTGAAGAGCTCACTGCGCAAGCACAAGGTCCTGCGTGTGATCCCTGGAATCCATGTTATAAAGCAAGGTGTGTGGCACATGCTTCTAATCCTAGCACTGACCAGCAGAGGCATGAAGCACGATTAATAAAAACCTCAGGGTCAGAAACTGGGGTTCAACCTGAAGATCCAAAAAGCAAAACAGCCAGCTACTGGCTCTTACCTCAACTTTAGTCTGAAATGGAGGTCCTGCCTCCCTCCCGGAATCTCAGAATGAGAGCTGTCTCTTGAGAGCTGTTTCCTCCCATTTTATAATCTTCTCTAAGGCTGGGATTAAAGGTGTGCAACACCGTGATTAAAGGCATGCTCGGTTTCTATGGCAACTAGTATGGCTGCTGGGATTAAAGGTGTGTGTTACCATAATCTGGTCTTTAAGGCTGACCAGTGGGACTGCTTTATTCTCAGATCTTCAGGCAGTCTTTATTTAAGATACAGTTGAAATGCCACTACAGAGAAAGACATCCCTGGGGCTTGTTGGCCAGTCACCAGAGGCTAATGGTGAACTCTAGGCTAGTGAGAGATCTTGTCTCCAAGGAGGTAATCGGTGTTTCTAAGGATGACACTCAAGACTGTCCTATCCATCCATCTATCCATCCATCCATCAGACACACACACCCACACACATACACACACACATATGCATTACACAAAATGGTACCTTAGCCAAAATGATAACTCCTTCACAAACCATCCTAGAGGCTTCTGGAACTGAGCAACCTAATAAACCATGTCCACCCAAGCAACCCCAGAGCCTACCTCTGGACCTGGATTTCCAGAGAGGCTCAGAGAATGGTATTAGATAGAAGAGAGGGGGATGAGAAAAGACTTCTTCTGTATGGTTCATTCGTTGATTTTCTTGGTCACCCGAGAGAAGGGGAATAAAGCAACCAGCAAGCAGGAAAGCAAATGTATTATATCTGGCATGTTTCCAATCACCCTGTGTCATTGCTGTGTCATTGTAAGTGCTTTTATTTCCCTCATTATAGTGTGTGCGTGTGTGTGTGTGTGTATATATGTATATATATATATGTATATACATATATATATAGTTGTGTGTATATATATGTATATAGTTGTGTGTATATATGTATATATACATATATATACACACACAACTATTATATATATATGTATATACATATATATACACACACACAACTATTAAGGCTCAGACTAGAAATTCTATTCTCTGGCCCATCTGATTTAACCTTGTAGATTTTTCTCAACAAGTTGTCTTTTTAGGCTTATAAAATATTTGGATCAAAATGGACCTTAGCAATAATCTCCTATGGACTCTTTGAAGACTCAATTTCTTCAGGTCACCTAGTTGGTACATGGTAGAGTCAGGAACTCATTTCTTCCAACCTCTGGCATTATCCTCAGCCTCTCCAAAGAGCTGTAACCAAGTGTGACATTACCCTAGCAAACAATCTTATTAGGAAATGATGCAGGTGTTTTGGAAATAAAGTTATCGCCGTCCATCTTCCAGAGAAGCTGCTGGTTCATACACAGAAACAAGAAATAGAGAGACCATCAGGCTCGCGACATTCCTGAATAAAGTCCACACCTGGAGGCAGCCAGAGCTCTCTAGGCTCTCTAGCCATTGAAACCCGCCCAAACAGACACAAGGAGTCAGTGAGGCCAGTAACATGGCTTTGCATTGCTTTCTCAGAAAAAAAAAAAAAAGTTCATCAGATGTCTCCAGTGCATGGGCCTTCACAACTCAACAACCTCTGTGCCCATGGCATCTCGCCATCACTTCTACAGACTGCTCTCTGTTACCGGAGTCTGCTTCTTCATTTCCCAACCACTTGTTCATTTTTCCCAGCCACCCAGACTCCCAAAATAATCGCACAAAAATCTGTATTAATTGCAATACTGTTTGGCCAATCACTTAAACGTATTTCTAGCCAGTTCTTACATCTTAAATTAACCCATTTCTATTAATCTGAGTATTATCACGTGGCCACAGCTTACTGGGTAAAGTTCCATCTGGCATCTGCAGAATTGCAATTAATACAAATTTCTGTGTGATTATTTCAGCAATCTGGGCAGCCAGGAAATAAACAAATAGCCTCCGCCTATAGATCTCTGTCAGTGTTTTTAGGATGGCTAAACAGACACTCTGGGAAGACCAGGTAACCCACTTAGCTGATGACAGTACTTGAACTGCAAGCAGAATTCTCCCTCAGCCCCTGAGCTTGGTGCAGAATAGGTTGTTTGGCTCATGTCCTTCTTTTAGATGGAGTTTGCTTCTGTTTTCTCTTTTTCTTGGTCCCTGTTACTCTATTTTCCTTGGTGTCCTTTCTCCTGCAACCGAACATTGCTATCCTCTACCCTTATTAACTCCAGAGTGGCTTACGCTCTCTATACTAAGGGGACAGTTGCATCCCCTCCACTGTGGGTTTTTTTCAGGACAATCTAATTTGCCCAATTTCTGACCTCCCACGCTTCACAACATTGCTGCATGATTTGGTCATTCATTACCCACGGTCATCTTTTCCAGTAACTGCTTCCCATAGACAATCTCATTTCTCTAATAAATATGTAACTGCTTAAAGGCAGGAACCAAAGGCAATGCTTCTTGTTTCTTCTCTGTAGAGGTTCACAGCAGCTTGACAAGACAGAGGGTGTCTGGAAGATACTTGTGAATGAAGAGCTGGTAGCTTTCAGGTAGGTCCCATCTTGATCATAATGTAATCGTGCCCTGGAAGGATAGTGGAATAAGGCTTGTGGAGGAGGAGTCAAGCTATCCACTCCAGAATCCTACCACAGGAGATGCCACACTGGGCCCCACAAAGACGATACATACCCTAATGTCTACACTGCTCCAGACACCCTTAGGACATGGAAACAGAGAACTAAGAAGGATCAAGTCAGCTGTCATCCCCAGATGTACGGAGAGTGATGGAGCAGCAGGTTAGGACCATAACCAATGAATAAAACATGCCTCTGAAGCTGTGTCTGCTGAAAACTAGCTCCAGCATTAGCTTTGACTCAGAACCCAACCTGCCTGTGGATCCCCACTTCATGGGACAAGCTGTGCTTACAGAAACCTGATTCTTTGTGCAGATAGATTTACATGAAGGGAAACGATGCAAAGGATGGAAGCTGTACCTATCCTTCCTCCTGGCTCATCTTGCCTTTGCACCCATTTCCGGGAAGGCTGTTTAGCAATATGCTACCCCCGCTCTGGTGAACTGGAAGCTGTGAGTCATGGAGTCAGGCGGCCTGAGCTCTCTCCTGGCTGGGCCTCTTAGAGATTTATAATCCTAACTGAATGACTTCATGTTTCTTGGTTTCCTGGTGCACACAATGGACGTGGTAATGTCCACACCCAACGGTTGGTATGAAAATTCAGCGAGTTCGTATACTTCAAGTCTTGGGAGTGGTTCCTAATGTGTACATGCAAGTATTTTTTTCTTTTCCTTTCTGGGACCAGTTTTAGTTAAATACACAACGCATAAGTAAACCCTCGTCCTTTGAGGCAGTTGCCTTTAAGAGTAAATTAGATTTCCCGTCTGCAAAGCAAAGCTTTCCTAAGACACAAGTGAGTTTTGCTCTTCCAATTTGTCTCACCTTTATAATGAGAGAGAAATTAATTTAGCTTAAAACCACTTCATTCTGCAAATGACTGCCGCTCACACTAATGACTTACGCGCTGTGGTAGGCATGTGAATAATTCTACGCCTCAGCCCTGGTGTGTTTTCAGTCTTGTCGGGAAGCGGGCATGGGACAACACAGCAATGGTGGGAAGTAGGCCTTGTAGATGCAAAGAATCATGGGTACCACAGAGAAAAAGAGGACATCTGGAGCATGGCCCTCATCCTCCCCCTGACTTGAGTTACAAGGGATTTGCCCTGAAAGTACTGAAGTATCTCACAAACACCAACGACAGAAAGAGAGTCCTGTGTACTTCCTCAATCAACACACGTTTATTGTAGGTAAAGATATGTCCATCACTGGGGAAGAAGTCGGGAGCCATGTGGACAAAACTGTCTTCCTACTTAGAGTAGCTACTGTGGAAAAGAAATGCAGAGAAAAACAACATGAGTAAGAGATGCATTCAGTTAGAAGAGAATGAGACCAAAAGGAAAACAAGGGATTGGACGGACGAGTGAGAATTAGCAGAACGGTGAAGTTGAACTTGACTGTGATTTTTTAAAGGCCCAGAATACAATACTGCAAAAGCCCTGAAGGAAGCAAGGGTTCAGTCTTAGGGAACTGGTTCTCAACCTGTGGGTCATGACCCCTTTGGTGGGTGAAGGGCCCTTTCATGGGAGTTGATGATCACATATCCTGCATATCAGATATTTACAGTATGATTCACAACAGCAGCAAAATGACAATTAGGAAGTAGCAATGAAAGTAATTGCATGGTTGCGGGTCAGCACATGAGGAACTGTATTAAAGGGTCGCAGCACTTAGAAGGTTGAGAGCCACTGTCTTAGAGAAGAGTATGCAGAGACGAGAACCTGGCCCTACAAAGAAATAGACCAGGTCAGCTTTGAGAACAGCCAGGGGCCAAGGTGACCCAGAGCAGAGCCTGTGGAGAGACCACTGGAATCAAGGACAGAGGCAAAAGGAGGCCAGATCACACCAGGCCTTCAAGGTCAGAGGAAGGACTCTTTCTGTGATGGAGATGACACCACTGGATTTTAGGCAGAAATTGGTCATCAAAAGAACAAATAATCCAATAAAAAAAAAATGGAGTACAGACCTAAACAGAGAACTCTCATCAGAGGAATCTAAAATGGCTGAAAGACACTTAAGGAAATGTTCAACATCCTTAGTCATCAGAGAAATGCCAATCAAAACAACTCTGAGATTCCATCTTACACCTGTTAGAAGGGCCAAGATAAAAACAGTAATGACAACTTATGCTGGAGAGGTTCTGGGGAAAAGGGAACACTCCTGAATTGCTGGTGGGAGTGCAAGCTTGTACAGCCCCTTTGGATGTCAGTATGGCTATTTCTCAGAAAATTAGGAAACAATCTTCCTCAAGAATACCAACTTTCCTCCAGCAATACCACTTTTGAGTATATATCCAAAGGATGCTTAATCATACCACAAGGACATGTGCTCAACTATGTTCATAGCAGCATTGTTTGTCACAGCCAGAACCTGGAAACAACCTAAATGCCTCTAAACTGAAGAACTGATATAGAAAATGTGGTACATTTACACAATAGAGTACTACACAGCAGAAAAAATAACGACATCTTGAAATTTGCAGGCAAATGGATGGATCTAGAAAACATCATATTGAGTGAGGTAACCCAGACTCAGAAAGACAATTATCATATTATTCACTCATAAGTGTTTTTTAATCATAAAGCAAAGAAAAACAGCCTACAAATCACAATCCCAGAGAACCTAGACAACAATGAGGACCCTAAGAGAGACATACAGGGATCTAATCCACATGGGAAATAGAAAAAGACATGATATCCTGAGTAAATAGGGAGCATGGGGACCATGGGAGAGGGTTAAAGAGGAGGGGAGAGGCAGGGAGGGGAGCAGAGAAAAATGTAGAGATCAATAAAATCAATTTAAAAAGAAAATTTTTAAAAATAAAAAAGAAACAGTACAGAAAGCTGAACTGGCCCTTCCACAGAGGCAAGAAATATTTTGCCATTCAATAGTGACCATTTTGGTACATTGACTCTGCTTGCTTGATTGCTATTGCTGAAGGGGAGCCCTAGGAACTAAATCCAGGCCTTCGGTACACACTAACCATGTACTCTACGACTGAGCTACACCCGTAACCTCTGACTCTTTTCTTATATGTTGTCTTGCTTTGCACAAAACTCAGATAGGCAATGAAAATGTTGTTCTTTTCCTACATCCGCGTTCCAATTTTCTTCTCAGTCTTCACGCACTTGCTAACGAGTTTTGAGCAAGAACTAAATTCTCGCAGTGCCCTTCATACTTGCCCAAACGCCTGGGTCTTTCTCACATTCTGCACATGTCCCTGGCCTGAGCACTCTCTCAGGAAGCTTTGTTGGCCCTTTACCATAGTGGGATCCACAGAGGTTCAATAGGTACACACCAATGCCATTGCTTTCTGAAACAATCACTCCTCGGGGTGCATGTGGCAATTGCTAGGACCAGTCTACAGCACACAACCAATCTAGGGCAGTTTAAGGAACTCAATCCACACTAGACTGAAAAGCTTAGTTTACAGGGCCAAGCAGGAGAAAATGAGAGAACACCCAAATAGGAAGTACAGCAAATGCCCTGTTCTTAGAACCATCTACAAACACATCCCTTACTGGGGTGACACAAACATGCACACACACACACATACACACACACACTCACTACTGTGGCAACACAAACTTTAGTTCCAAGTCTAGTGGTTCCTACGACTTCTTTCTTTCCCCCATTCACTAGAAGATTCTTTAACCACCTTTCCACAGCTGGGCAGGACTTCACTTAGGTTTACCTCCTGGCAACCATGGCTGGCCCTGGCTTCTTAACACTGCCAGGAAAGCATTCTCCCCCATAATTAATAGAAGAGGGAGGGCCCAATGTGACGATGAAGACTGAACAAGTTTTAGGGGTCCCCCGGTGCCCCCAGAGGCATTAAAACTCGTTGATTTCAGGTTTCCAAGTTCCCATGCAGCAAGGTTTGCAGGTTGTGCATGTCCATACAAAATGACTTCAGATAAGCCAGTCCTACAACAAAGGCCAAGGGAATAAAAGGGAGCAGCTGATTTGTTGAAGGGACTAGTACAGGAAGGGGGCTAAAATGAGAAATGATAGGTTTCGGCAAAGATAAAGTCAAGATAAGGAGCAGTGGTGGCGCACGCCTTTAATCCCAGCACTCGGGAGGCAGAGGCAGGCGGATCTCTGTGAGTTCGAGACCAGCCTGGTCTACAGAGCTAGTTCCAGGACAGGCTCCAAAAACCACAGAGAAACCCTGTCTCGAAAAAAACCAAAAAAAAAAAAAAAAAAAGATAAGGACCTTGGATTTGACTATATAGGTAGCAAAAGACTGGGGTTTGTGATCGATAACCTTCCTCGCCAACTGGATGGGTTAGAGTCACCTGGAAGACACACCTCTGGCATATCTATTATAGTGTTTCCAGAAAGGTTTATCTGAGGAAAAAAGACCCACCCTGAGCATAGGCAGTGCTGGTCCCTGGGCTGTGGTCCTGGCCCGAGCAAAAAGGAGAAATTAAATGTAAAGCCCAATAAAAATCAATAATTTTTTTTTAAAAAAAAAAAAAGGAGAAATTGAGCTGAGCACCCGCCTTCATCTTTCCATCATGACTATAGACACAGCGTGATCAGCTGCCTCACTCTCCTGCCGCCGTGCCTTCCCTGCCGCGATGGACTATACACTCAAACTGTGGGCCAAAATAAATCTTCTTTTCCTGGTGTTGATTTTATCAAGATTTTGTCACAGCAACAAGACCAGCAACTAACTGAACAGACCCAGGGTATAGTATCATTTCTTCTACTTCGTAGGTAGGAAAAAAAAATCACTTAGCCTTGTGAGTCCTTCGGCTATAGTCTGGGGGTGATTATGATTCCTTTCTTTATAGAGTTGATGTGAGAATCAAATTCATATACTAGAACTCTTCATAGCTCTGAAAAAAAACAGCAGAGGGCTTTATGTGCTTTGGAATCATCTTCAAAACACATTGCTTAAAATGGAAAAAAAAAAGTGAGAGACAGCTTACTGTGTATGTCAGCTTCCAGTTCTAGCATAAGCTGTCGTCATGGGAGGGTGTAGCTGAGCCCACAGACATTTACTTCATCATTTACAGGGGCTAAAAGTCCAAGAGCAGGGTGTCAGCAGATTAAATCTTTATATTGCCTTTTTCCTTGACTTGAAAGCTTTGGGACTGGAGAGATGGCTCAGTGGTTAGGAGCACTAGGTGTTCCTCTAGAGGACCTGGATTCAATTCCTAGCACTCACTTGGTGGCTCACAACTGTCTGTAACTCTAGTTCTGGGGATCCATGGCACCAGGCAAGAGCATGGTGCACGTATATATAAGTGCAGGAAAAACACCCATATATATAACTTTAGGAAGCAAGGAAGGAAGGAAGGAAGGAAGGAAGGAAGGAAGGAAGAAAGAAAGAAAGAAAGAAAGAAAGAAAGAAAGAAAGAAAGAAAGAAAGAAAGAAAGAAAGAAAGAAAATTGCTAGCTACTCAGGTATCACACTGCTACCTAGCTGCCCAAACCATCTGTGTTGTAGTCTCCTCTTGAAAGGACAGCAGTCATATCACATAAGACCCACCATATTATGTTATGAAAATTATGTCTACATACAGTAAATCCTGAGGTCCCAGGTACTAGGAGCGGTCTCCTCCCTGACAAAAAATTCATAGATTGAAATCCCGACCTCCAAGCCAATAGCATTAGATGGTAAGGCCTTTGAGAGTGATTAGGTCAGAGGTGTAGACACCTCATCATTGAGTTAGTGCCCATGTGTGTATGTCTGTATGTATGTAAGTGCTTGGGTGTGTAAGGGCAAATGTGCACATGATGTCAAACTAGACTGTTATTCCTCAGGAATACTGTCCACCTTTCCTGTCTGAGAGACAGTCCCTCTTTGACCCATTCTTCACTAAGTAGGCTAGGACTGTCTAGCCAGGGAGATCCGAGTACCTGCCTACGTTTGCCTTCCCAGCGCTGGGATTATGAGCAAAGGCCACCATGCCTAGCTTCTAATATGGCCTGAACTCAGGTCTCTGTGCTTGCAAGCAAGCACTTTACCAACTAAGTACTCTCCCCAGCTCAGTCTTTTTAAAAATACCCTAGAGAGCCTGTCTCCCCTCCTGTCACATGACAACACAGGAACAGGGCAGAGAACCAGAATTGATCTCAACCATCCATCAAATTTGCCAATGCCTTGATCGTGGGATCCCCCGGCCCTAGAATTTTGAGAACTACATGTCTGTTGTCTACAGGATATACCATCCATGGTGTTTTGTCCCCACAGAAGCTCTGAGGCAGAAGGCTGTCATTTGTGTCGGGATATCTTAAGGAATCACATAAACAAACCTGATCAGAACCTTCCATCTCCCAGCTTGAAAGCCCTACTCCCCCACTTCATTAAGCCACTGCTAAGCCTCCCACACATCTATCCAGAAAGCCGTTTCTTACAGGGTTTTCTCATGCTCTATAGTCAATCTTTTCTTCTGTTCATCTGTTTGCCAATTAATGCACATGTCCTTGACCCCAGGAACCTAAGTAGGTAAGAAGAAAAAGCTTTTCCTCCAAACAAGCAAAACACAAAGCAAGAAAAATAAATGAACTTCTTACACACACATCTTAAAAGCATCACGGCAAGTCAAAGAAGCAAGGCTGAAGAGACAGCTCATTGTGTATTCAGTGTGTGTGGCAGTAGGGAAGAGGCAGACCTGGGGAAACAAACCAGCCGTTGCCAGGGGCTAAGAGTGGAAAGAGAGGTTTGTCTGTCCACAGCTCGCCATGATTACCTGTTGAAAGGCACTGAGCTGCACTCCGGTAAAGGGTGAGTTTTATTTGGTGTGAATTACACCTCAGTCATTAAAAAAATGAAAGATACTTATTTCCTGCTAAAAGACATTAGAGGTCGAGATGATATTGTGAATTTCTTGCAAATATGTAAATGAGGTCTGTTTGGAAACCGAGTGGTATAACGGTAGCTGCAGGGGAGTCTGGAAGAAAATGAGATTTAAGCATATGCAGGGCAAAAAGGAGATGAGAGCTACATATTCTTTTAGTATGGAAACTTTCCTTTAAGTGTGTGTATGTTCACATGTGTATGTGTATGGTGTGTGTGTGTGTGTGTCTGTGTGTGTCTGTGTGTGTCTGTGTGTGTCTGTGTGTGTCTGTGTGTGTCTGTGTAGGTATACACACAGGTATATGTAGCAGACATTAACTTCGAGTATCATTCCCCAGGCTCTGTGAAGCTCGTTCTCTGAGACATTGTGTTTTACTCCTACCTGGAATTATCAGGCTAGTTTGCCAGCAATTCCAAGGGTTACCCTGTCTCTGCCTCCCAGTACTGGAATTATAAACCTGTGTCAACACACCTGGTTTTTTTTTTCTTTTATTATTTGTTTGTTTGAGACAGGGGTCTCACTATGTGGCTCTGGATGGCCTGGAACTCACTCTGAAAACCAGGCTGGCCTCGAACTCACAGAGACCTGCCTGCCTCTCCCTCCTGAGTGCTGGGGTTGAAGGCAGATGCCACCACCGTCTGGCCACACCTAGATTTTTTTAACATGTTTTCTGGGGATCAAACTCAAACCCTCATGCTTGCAAGATAAACATCTTACCAACTGAGCTATCTTCCCAACCCTTTTTTATTTTCAACCAGGAAATTAAAGTAACCGTTCACAAGCAAAAATTTAACACAAAATAATCATTTAATAGGTTAGTGGGTGTGGAAGAGCTTAGTATAAACCCCTATACAAAGGTTATTTATTACTCTTAGGGTAGAGTAAATAGTCACCATAAGTTTACAGGTTTAAACACTAGGTCCCTACTGCACTGCTATTTTGGGAAGTTTTGGAGCCCTTTAGAGGTAAGGTTTGCTTCAAGAAGCGGCTCGCTATGGTACAGGAAGTGACACACTACGGTACAGGAAGTGGCTCACTGTGGTACAGGAAGTGGCTCACTGTGATCGGACCTTAAAATTTTACGAACTGGTTCCACTTCGCATCTGCTTCTTGCTTTCTGACTGGATGCAGTATGACCATGTGGACTGAATCTCTTCAAATTATGAGCCAAATAGACCCTTTCTCCTTAAGTTGTGGCTGGCCAGGCATTTGGACACAAGAGAAGTAATCAAGAGAAGAGAGAAAAGCTTTTTCTAAAACCTGTTAGAGATTAATTCCAGGGCCTCACACATACTAGGCCAGCACTCAACATCCCCAGCTGCGGTGAGTGTTCCCTCATGAGCTCTTGGCATTCCTCCACTATTCACTACCTGGGCCAGGGGGTGCTCCAGAGAGATCATTCCATTTCCACGTCAGCCAAACTTCTCCTAGTGAACCTAATCACACCATGCTCGCACTTCCTCCCCACACCCCTGGCACATTCCTCTAGGCTCCTTTTCTACAGCAGCAGCCTCCTGAGAAGGTGGTTACCACCTCTGGGGTAATCTTTTGAGTGGCAAGCCAAGGCCTGAGTCAACATTCTACATGGAGGCTGGCAGAATTCCAAATTCTTCAAGTTGGAGACAGGTTATAGACCAGGAGATGTGATAATGAGACACTCCAGGCCCTGAGATGCCGTGGATACCACACTCTAGGCCCCGAGATGCCACGGATTCCACCTCAGGTCATCCCTCCCCTCCACCCCCCTGGCTTCCCCTACCTTTTACTGAGGAACAAGTCACAAACAAGGTTGTGAGCTGCCTGGCACATTCTGCAATGAGCAGGAGACTCTCTCAAACAAGGCAGAAGGGAGAATCAGTACCCGAAATTGTTCCCTGACCTCCACACATGTATACATGTGAACACATACACGCACATAGAGCATACACAGAGACACACAAAGATTTGTCTTTAAAAAAAAAAAAACAAAGTTATCAGGTCATCTAAGGCAGTGGTTCTCAAACTGTGGGTCATGACCCTTTATATTATAATTCATGGCAGCAGCAAAATTATAGCTATGAAATAGTAATGAAATAATTTTATGGTCGGGGGTCACCACAACATGAGGAACTGTATTAAAGGGCTGCATCCTTAGGAAGGTTGAGAAGCACCGACCTAAGGACTGGATAGAGTGAGAACACACGAAGCTCTGTACCATGTAGTGATGCTCAGGGAATGAGCTGGGGTTTGGGTGTGGGGAGCTTTCAAAACCTCAAACAATGTGGACAAGAAAGCGGACGGAGACTTCTTCAGTATAAGCAATGAGTGCGTCCGGGAACTTCTGGCATCTCAAAGACGAGGAAGAGTGGGGATACTACCCCCGGAAACTGTTATAGACTGACGACGTGCTTGGCCTGTCTTCGGTGCTTCAGAAAGGCACAAATGAGATGAGGGTTACTCTATCGGCTGTCTTTACAGGTGACTTTGCTCAGCAGATTCCCACTCTGTGAACTTCATCGCCGGAATAAATCAAGTAGACGTCTCCATTGTAAACTTGCCTACTGAGGGCACAGGATGGAAGATGACTGGGAAAATGGTTGGAGACTCATCAGTGCGATCTGCAATTAAAGGATCCTGTTACACGGGTGGACCCACACAAACCTGGGATCTCAGGGAAACAGCCAAGGACTTTATTTTATGTAAGATCCTGTCAGTTTTACCTAATGTTCCCTACTCTGAGGTTTCCTCCACATCCAACGTTGTCCAGCCTAGTAGCCATGGCAACACAGCCGCAGGAGGAAGCCAAAGGCAAAACTGACTAATGAGTTAACACGTCTGTTCCTCGGTGCTCATAGTCCTCTAGTCCTCGTCATGAGGCAAGGCAGCAGGGCTAACTGTGACCAAGAAGAGGCGACAGATGACACGTAACCCTCTGGACTTAGGCAGGAAAAGACATCTCTGTTATTTCCGCCTTTCCGGCGTCTCTCTATGTGGAACATGAAGGCATCCCACTGTGGAGAGCTAATCAATGAGAGTGGCCCAAAGTTCAAAAAGACCAACCGAACAACTGGCCCAGCTCTAGATTCCAGCCACAAGGAGTGTGTCTAGACCACCTGCACACTTCTGTCAGGGGTCTCCACAGCCTCGCCTCAGGTTTGATCATGCATTCACTAAGCGGTTTCCAGACCTCAGGGAAAGTCTTTCTTGCCATCTTGCTCTATTTCAAAGTGTATACATAGGGACAGCATGGGAACAAGCCCCCAGCCCCACTTGCCTTCTATCACGTGGTGGCATGCCTGACTCCTTGCCAACAGCAGCAACAGAGAAAGACGGCCTCGGGTACATGAGAACATAAGAGCCGACCCTGTCCCTCACCAGCTGCAGCAGTTGGGAGAGCAGGCCCTATACCTCAACTAGGTAAAATAGTTGAGCTGGCCCTAGTGGTGTGAGTGCAGGCAAGGCAAGCCAGAACCCCCTAACCGCCCGCCCTCTCCCCGCAAGGCATGAGGGTTGAAGAACTGGTCCTGCTCCTTACTGCTTGCTGCACTGGGTGAGCTAGCGAGCTCACCAGTGCTGGAGAGCTTGCCCTGGTGGTGGAGATGAGGGAAAGCTAGGGGGCTGACCAACCAAGCTACCACCCAGGCCCAGAACGAGGGCTATGAGTTACCCCACCCAATAGCCACCTCATCTATGCACTGCTGGAGTTTGAGAAGGGGCCCGTCCTGCAGAACGACAGCTGTAGGCTCTCCATGACACAGGACAACAAAAGGATATCCGGGGGAAGTCCCAGAGAGAACCCAGTAATCAATAGAATAGCAGAAGTCAGAGACCTCCAGCCAGACCGACGATTCATTGCAATGAACAGTTACAAGTAAAGATGTATGGATTAAAGGGTGTACTGTGTGACTCACTAGACCACACCACAGCTTCTATCCCAAGATTTTTTTGGTTTTGGTTTTTAATTGTACTTTTAATTTCGTTATGGTTCTTTGGGGGGGGGGAATGAGAGATGAGTGGGATTAGGATACATGATGTGAAATCCACAAAGAATCAAAAAGAAGGAAAGGAGGAGGAGAGGAAGAGGAGGAGGAGGAGGAGGAGGAGGAGGAGGAGGAGGAGGAGGAGAAGAAGAAGAAGAAGAAGAAGAAGAAGAAGAAGAAGAAGAAGAAGAAGAAGAAGAAGAAGAAGAAGAAGAAGAAGAAGAAAAGATAAATACCCGGTTTTGTTTTAAAACTGGCCAAAGCCCAGGTACCAAAGTAAGTGATGCCTTCCTGAGACACCACTGCATCAAGTTGTGTCCCTTGCTTCCCTTTCTCTTACCCCTAAAAAGCTAAAGCTGGAAACACTAAAGTAGAATTCCCCCAAGCTATGATCTGTGGTTGAAACATGATCCATAATCTATGTTTGTAGATAAAGTTTTATTGGAACACAGTCACGTTTACATTCATTTACATATTGTCTACAGTCACTTCACATTACAATCATACAGTTAAGTCAATAGTTGGCAACAGAAACCAACAGGCATCCACAGCCTGTTTTAGTTAGGATTTCTATTGTTGCCACAAAACACCATGATCAAAAAGGCAATTTGGGAAGAAAAAGGTTTAGTGGGCTTCCACTTCCTCATTGCAGTCCATCACTGAAGGAAGCCAGGCAGGAGAGGAACTCAGGCAGAAACCCAGAAGCAGGAGCTGGTACAGAGGCCATGGAGAAGGCTGCTTACTGACTTGCTTATCATGACTTGCTCAGCGTGCTTTCTTACAGATCCCAGAACCACCAGCCCAGGGATGGCCCCACCCACAAAGGGCTGGATCTGCCTCCATCAAACACTAATTAAGAGAATGCCCTAGCTGCTGTCCCGCAACCTGATCTTACGGAGGCATTTTCTCAACCAATCTTTCCTCCACTCAGATAACCTTATAGTTTGGGTCAAGTTGACAAATCTAGCCAGCACACAGCCTAAAACATTTACTTTCCAGTCCCTCACAGAAAGAGTTCACTTATCCCTGCTTTGCATATGGAAACTCCTTCCCTGCTGGGGCATTGCTCTCTGAAGCTGACCCCTGTTTCCTCAGATGACAGGATGTCTCCAGCTGTCCAGTACACAGGCTTGTGTGTTCATCCTTCTCTCCCCCTCCCTCTCACGCACGGGCGTACAGAGCGTTCCGTAAAGAGGGCAAATCAGAGTGATTTGCCTGAGCACCCACTTAACATCCAGGGAAGTGTCTGAGCTGCAGGAGGGCTCTCACCACTGGTCAGAGTTTGAAAACACCTTAATGAAACAGGCTTTTAAACACCCTGCCGCTTGTCCGCCTCTTCTCAGGGGTGCTCGGCCTGGTCCTGTCAGCTGCTTCTTGTCTTTCACACAGGTGTCTATCAGCATCAAGGGTTTTTCATTTGCTTTTCTACACAGTAGGCCTCACAAAGGCTGTGGGGTTTGTTTTTTTTTTCTATTCTTCAATGCTGTTTCCATTTAAAAGACAGTATTGCCCAGCCTCGGTCTAAACAAAGACAAGGCACAGAACCACTTCACACCAAAAATTCCTTACAGAGGAGTGGGACTTGTCCCTTGAGTCTCTTGAATTTATGTAATAAATTTATGTAATAATAATAACATGAGTAAAGAGAGAAGATGGTCAGCACGGGTTTATTTGTTGGATTTGGGTTTGATTTCAATAAATTATTGAATTATATTTCATGCCTAATACAGCTGTCCTGAACCCTTTCAGCCTCCAGGACATATGTGGCTACTTCTACTCTGCTAAGAAATGCTTTAACCTTTAACACCAGTCTTCCTAGCTTTGAAGGCTGGTACAGGACTTTACGATTGCCATGAACTTGGACTAGCTGATCAATCAGCTTACTTTTTAAACTGCTAAATAGAAACCATAAGAATTATGGTTTAAAAAATACAGTGAGATTTTATAGTGAACGCCCTAAATATGGAGAGACTAGACAGGGACTAGGGTTCTCTTCATTGGGAGCGGTCGTTTCTGAGTGTATCGGGCACCCAAGCGGTATAAACAGGCTCTATATACGCTCGCTCTGGCCGACAGAAAGGTCACTGGTAGCATTCAGGCCCACTTTGGCCTGGACCCTTTGGCACAGTCACTCCTCTGCAATGGCACTGTAAGCAAGTGAAAAGGCCCCTTAAAGAGAAGCTCTGCCCACCCCCAATCTCTCTCTTCCAGCTGAGGCAAACTCGTGGGCCCCCTCTTCTCTCATCTCTCCTCTCCTCTCTTCTCTCTCTGTCTTCTTCTCTCCCTCCCTCCCACTCTCTCTCCCTCCTTCTTTCTCTGTCTCTCTGTCTCTCCTTCTGTGTCTCTGTCTCTCTCTGTGCATGTGAGTGTGTGTGTGTGTGTGTGTCTCCCTTCCCTCCCCCCTACCCTCCTAATACAATAAACTCCACATTCAAGCTCTTTCTGTATGGTGTATTTTGTATCCCACCTGCGTTCCTTACCCACCATGGGACCCACCAAAGTCTCTCTCGCACCATATTACAGTGACCATTAGTTATTTGTCCAGCCAAGGGATTGGTCATGTGTGCTACATGACTGCTGATGATTCAACATTGGTTCCAATCTTAAGATTCCTATCTCAATGGGAAGTAGGGCTTGGTGTGGGAAGTCCTTCTGTATATGTGTTGCTTTTATCAGTTAATGAATAAAGAAGCTGCTTTCAGCCAATGGCTTAACAAAATATAGCCAGGATGGAAAAGATAGAGAAAGAGAGTAGGTGGAGTCAGGAAGAAGCCATGTAGCCACTGCAAGAGACAGACGCCTCCACTAGAGCCTGCTGAAACTTTGCTGGTAAGCCACGACCTCATGGTGATGCACAGATTAATGGAGATGGATTAGTTTAAGATTTAAGAGCTAGCTAGCAATACGCTTAAGTTATTGGCCAAACAGAATTGCAAATAATATAGTTTCTGAGTGATTACTTAGGGTCTAAACAGCAGGGAACGATCGAATGGCCCCCACCAACAAGGACTGGTTTACTCAAAGGCTGTCTCCTGGGGAAAATGTGGAGGAGCTATTGTGCCCCTCCCCAGATTTCTTTTCAAAAAAAGTTAGAAAACTCAGATTCAGATTCACAAAAGGCTTTTGTAGAGAAATCAAGGAACAGAAGACTATGGCCAGGGGACCACATGCTCGCTGGGATAGTCTTTGTCTACCATGCCCCTGTGCCACCTAAGCAACGCAATTGGCTTTGACCTCTTGGGACTACTTCCAATGATTCTTCTAACTAGTGGTTCTCAACCTCCCTGATGCTGCAACCCTTGAACACAGTTCCTCATGTGGTGGTGACCCCAACCGTAAGATTATTTGTGTTGCTACTTCATAACTGTAATGTAGCTACTGTCTTGAATCTTAATGTAATTATCTGTATTTTCCAATGGTCTTAGGCCACCCCTATGAAAGAGTCATTTGATCCCAAGTGGGTCGCAACCCATAGGTTAAGAACTGTTGCCTTAAACAAACACATGACAGTTCTACAAGCTTAACCTCTTGTAACTACTTTTATACGTTATGTTAGCATATGCACAGGACTAAAGAATAAGAAGAAGCCTTATATATTCTGAGGCTATTGACTTTTACTAGATGCCCAATAAATCTAAAAAAAAGGAAAAATTGATCCCATAACATCTTAGACATTTAGGCGTGTTTTTCTTTATGATTTGGGGATGCTGACAAGGTCAAGGGGAGTAACTTTGCAATGAACACCTCTTAAAGAAACAGTCACGGTTACAGTCAGTCACCACTGCACTGTATGTGTTTAGGTGGTGATTTTTTTTTCCTATGGCTTCTGGTGAGTTCCACACTGAAACATGGCTTTGCATTCGCCTTTGCCACAGTAATAACAAGGTTAGTCTGGCTCATTCAGGAAACGGGATGCTTCAGTGGCCAAGAGCACTTGCTGTGTAATCATGAGGAACAGAGTTCAGATGCCAGCACCTCAAGCCCAGCACACACCTGTAACTCCAGCTCCAAGTAGGCCAGAGACAGGAAGATCCCTGGGACTTGTTGGCGTCCACCCTAGCTAAGAAAACATGAGCCTCGGGTCCAGGGAGAGACCCTGGCTCCAAGGAACAGGCAGAGCAATAAAGAGAACAATGTCGTCCTCTGGCCTCTGCATACACACATTGACATGCATGCCTGCAGGTACACTTATGCATACACACATAAATGCATATAATTTTTAAAAGGAGAACAGAGATTCTGTAGTCATACCAGACTTTTCAGTCTATGATTACAGATTCTCAGGTTTTGTTTTTTTAAGTATACGCTCACCCTTTAGACAACATTACCTATCAGGGTGGCAAAGTCCAAAAGAGCTTTAAGTCCCAATCACACAACTTCTGGTAGTCACAAATTACCTACCAAAAGATTTTCCTGTGATAAGGAGTTGTGCTAAGAGCTCTCTGGTGTCTCATTCCCCCAATAATTTCTGTAGACACTCTCAGAACAGTAGGAGTGTTCTAGTTTTTCAACTTTAAGAGAGAAGAGTCGTATATCTTTCTCTTCCCCTGATCTTCCTACAGAACCCCAGATTCTATCCATATGTGGCCCTCTCCTCTTCCAGGACTAGCTGTTTATTGAAAGTATTCACACAAGAAACCTTTATCGGGCTATTTATCCCATGTGCCAGTATTTCAAGACTACTTAAGAATTGAGATTGAGCCGGGTGGTGGTGGCGCACGCCTTTAATCCCAGCACTTGGGAGGCAGAGGCAGGCAGATCTCTGTGAGTTCGAGACCAGCCTGGTCTACAAGAGCTAGTTCCAGGACAGGCTCCAAAACCACAGAGAAACCCTGTCTCAAAAAAGCAAAAAAAAAAAAAAAAAGAATTCAGATTGAAAGCCAAAGAGAGACACCAAATTAGAGAAGTGGTTTAAATTGTTCTTGGGAGCGTATCTGCCTCTTCAGTTTAAATTATTTTTAATTCTGCCTCATTGGCCATTAATTACTTTTATTTCTCTTCTGAAAAGCAATGCATTTTTATGGAATGCGGATATTTCTCTCAATCAAAAAAAAAATCACGTGTGTGGGGATAGAGATGGCTCAGTGGTTGAGAGCATGTGCTGTTCTTGAAAAGGACCTGAGTTCTGTTCCCAGAAACCTCTGTTGAGCAGCTCACAGCTGCCTAGAACTGCAGTCCAGGAGCTCCAATGCCCTTCTCTGACTTCTATGGGCATTTGTGTTCAAGCACACACACCTGGTGTAGGAGTTCCTTCTGTTTATGTGTTGCTTTCTTTGGCTAATGAATAAAGAAACTGCTTGGCCTGATAGGGCAGAACTCTGGTAGGCAGAGAAGACAGAACTGAATTCTAGGAGGAAGAAAGCAGAGAGAGAGAGCCGCCATGGAGATGCCAGGTCAGACATGCTAAATCTTTTCCGGTAAGCCACAACCTCGTGGTGAACACAGATTAACAGAAATTGATTAGATCAAGATATGAGAGTTAGCCAATAGGAAGCTAGAGCTAATGGCCAAGCAGTGTTTTAATTAATACAATTTCTGTGTGGTTATTTCCGGTGTAAGCTAGCCAGACAAAGGGCCCATGATCCTCCCTTCAACACACACCTATGCATAAACCTATGCATAGGTGCACATAATTTTAATTTATTTTCACCTTGAAAAAGTCACTTGTGTGAACTCCTACAGAGTCACAAGACCCTATTATATCAACATTTAATTCTATGTCTTCGTATACTACATGTGCCCCTTATTAAATTAAACAATTCAATTTTATTGCTCATCCTACTAAGATGTGTCTGAATTTGACATAAAGTTATATCATGAAATACCTAAAAATGCTGGAGACATCTTTTGAGCATGCTGTGCCACCTACCTGACACCTTGGCTTTAAAATCATAACTCTGATTTAATTAAATGTTAAAATAGTTCATCCTGAACCAAATATGAATGCCCATGCCCTGGGTACATAGATTCAAGTTATCATGAATAAAGTGTTTCATCATGAAAAGTTTATGTGAAATTTACAGTCACAGGGGAAAAATAGTCATGAACAAATATGCTTCTAAAATACACAGTAGGATAAATAAATAAATAAATAAATAAATAAATAAATAAAATGCACAGTAGGGCCATCTGACAGGAAGCTAGAGCCACATGGGAAAATCTATAGAATGTAGGTATTACCTTATCAAAATCTTAGCTTTAGCATTGGTGATAGCTAAATGTGTCAAAATTAGAAAGACATTCCAAACGTTAAAAGATGTCAAGACAAATACAAAGGTAGATAGTAAGTACCTATTGAAAGGGGGCTAAAGATAGCCCCCAAATGATTTTGTCTTTTGACCTCCAATATTTCATCTCTCCACAATCACAAAATCCCTAAGAAACTCACTGGTTGTCTTAGTTACCTTTCTACGGAGATAACAAACACCATGACCCAGGCAACTTATCAAAGGAAGCATTTAATCAGGCCCGCTCAGACTGAGCTGCTCACAGCTCGGAGGCATCACTCAGCACACGCTTTCTCCTTGCTCATACTCACATGCATTGTGGGCTGAGTCCAGCTTTGTAAGGCAGCAAAGGGAGCAAGCACCGCTCTGTCAGGTACATGTGAAAGTCAGGAGCCCTCAGCTTGGTGTGGAGATTCTTTCAAGAGAGCAACAGTCGAGTGGAAAGCAGCCACCGGCAGAACTATCATCCAGACTTGAGGAGACCCTCCCAAGGTTTCAATTGTCATTGGCTCATCCTAGAGACTTTCCTATCTCAGAAAGCCTGACCCTTAGCACGAGTGAGTACAAATTCAGCTGCCATCAACTCTCCCTACAGCAAAACTTCCAGCCAGGAAGGAGATAGACGAGCATCAAAATGCTCAAAATGATTGGCCTAGATTTAAAAAGCTTCTTCACAGGCAAGACCCACCAACTGAGTGGAGACACAGCCCACAGACTGGGTTGGCCGGGGGACTATGCCAACTATCAATCCAACAGAGCATTAATTTCCATACTATATAAAAAACTCAAAAACTGGTACAATAAAAAATTAAAAATCCAATCAATAAATGGGCGAATGAGCTGAACACAGTTATCAAAGAAGGACAATTGGCCTATAAATACATGAAGAAAATAAAATGCTCAATATCTCTGCAAATTAGAACTGCTTTGATATTCCATTTTATTCGGGGGCTATCATCAAAAAAAATGTTATCATCAATAATTAAAAAAAAATAAGTAAATAAATAGATAACCGAGAGGCTATGGGAGAAAATAAACAAACCCTTACAGACCGCTGGCGAGAATGCAAATTAGTCCAGCTAGTGTTGAAAGTTGTGTGGATGTTCCGCAAAGAAGTTAAGAGACATCTACCTGCATCTGTTTAGCATCTGTACGTATCCTCCAAAGAATCAAAATCAGCTTGCCATGGAGAAAACCTGCACACCCATGTTCACTGCTGTTCCCCCATGCTTTGGAGAATTAACATATGAAGATTCGACTCTCCCACCCACATTCACCATGAACCACCTCGTTTTTATTAAGTTGTATAGACCAACTTCTTCGTGGAACTCTTCCTCAGGGTGTTTCATGCTTGGGACCTCAACGGACCTGTGAAAAACCAACACTCTCTTCGTTCCTGGCAGTTTTATATCCTTAAAAACAGTCCCAGGTACGAAGAGGAGAAACTCTTTCGTTTTAACACATACTTGCAACAGAGGGAAATGGTACACATTGATGCTATTGGCACTTCGCTGACCAGAGCGCTCTGTGTGTGGCCACACCAGCGGGCTGGGTAATGCAAACCCCATCATCACATGTGACCCAGTAAGAAGAAAGAGTAAATGTTGGAAACAAATTACTTCTTCTACTAAGCGCTGGATATTTTATGGCCCAATACTTGCAGAAAGCAAGGATGTTTGAGTTTTCTTGAAAAAGAAAAGAAAAGGCATGCTGGCCCCAGAGTGTTCTGTTTCTGAACACAATAGTCGGTGGCCTTGGCCTTCAGCTATGCCTTTTAGATTAAAGCATGTTCTTCCTAGTCTGCCCCTGGCCCCACCCTGCCTGCCCACTCCTCTGTGTTTTGAAGATTCCTTGAGCCTGGCTCCTGGAGCAATGGGCAGTCACTGAGGAGATGAAGGAGGATGGATCAGTTCTGCTTTACTGTTTTGTTGCCAGTGGCAAAGGTTGAGGAAGTCTCAAAAACAGAGAGACCAAATTGAGACATCTGCCCCCTGTTTTCAAGTTTTGTTACCATCAAAGAAAAAAATTAGAGAAGGCAAAAGACAAAATTGGGAGGATGTTTATTCCAAAGTAAAGGCACCCAGGGAACAGAGCCCCTGAAGAGAGAGATGCATCCCCCTGGGATCTGGATGCTGCTTCCTTAGATTGCAGTTGTAGCAGTGGTTTTGTTCTGTTTGGGACATTTGTGATGTTGTCTGATTTGATCTGAGGTTTGGAAGGTTGTTGGTTGGTTGGTTGGTTGGTTGGTTGATTGGTTGGTTGGTTGGTTGCTGTGATTCAGCAGGGTCTTCTTATACATTTCTGGTTGGTCTTTTTGATCACTATGTGCCTCAGAGTAGACACAAATTCATAGCAATCCCCAGCTTCATCCTCCAGAGAGAGAAGATTGCAGACATCTAACCCCACACCTGTCTGGATAGCAATTCCTGTGGGAAAGTCCTACTTGTAGGGAAGCATTATTCATGAGGCAAAGGAGTGTGGCAGCCAGTCTGGATTGCTCCCACAATGGTCTTTACTTGGCTTTTGCTCCCCTTTCCTGTCCTCCCAAAGTGGTACAGGTACAATGTGGCATCTGATGCATGATGAAAGCAAACAAGTTTGCAAGGCTAACAATATGCAGATGGCATTAGACTAAAACCAAGGGCATTTAGCAATCACTCTGATCAGCCATGTTGGTCTTGGCTGGTTTGGAGTGGCCTCCTGCTTATACCTCTACAGGAAGTCCTGCTGTGAACAACTGTGTGGTGGCCTCAACCATCATTCAGCTTGTCTCTTTGTTTTTTTTTTTTTTTTTTGACCTGTGCCTGTCTTTCCTGCCTCGATCTGAAAGTCTGAAGTTGAACAGGAGCACAGAATGGAGCCAGAACACCAGCGAGAAGGTCATCACCATAATGGCTAACCCAGCAGAAGCATGTGGTTTCCCAGACTAGAGAGGAAAGGCTACATCTGCTATTCTTCACCAGTGCACAACTGAAGATGCTGCACGGAGGACCAATGTACGGACGTGTCTGACAGTTGCCTTGAGGCAAAAAGACACAATGATGGGGGTGAGGGGTGGGGTGTCAACACTGTAAAGGTTGGATTTGAGCAGCGTCTCCCCACCACAACTCAAGAAACAAATCCTCTGGGCTTTCTAGGAAATGGACACCAGATTGTAAACGCAACCTTGCTCAGCAATGACAAAGCTGCAGACATTGTAACTGGCGATATTAAATAGCCACATAACTCTGGTTTTTCTCCCCGTCTCCCGCTGGGTTTCCCTTCCTCCCCCACCCACTGATGACCTAAATTAAGTTTTCCAAAGACTCTGTGCTGATTTTTTTTTTGGCTGAAGAGCATTCAATTCAATAAAGCATAATTATTGATTTAATTAAAATAGCTGCTGTGTGAGAAGCGAGGCTTTTTTAATGGTTAGGAGAAGAGAGGGGAGAACCCTCATTCATTTCCACCGCAGCTCCTGAAACAAATCGGGCTGCTCTTTTTAATAGGCTAATTCTAAGTGCGGCTTTGAAATGGATCCTCTCGCCATTCACAAGCAGTAATTCACCCAGGGAAGAAGAGGCCTTTCTCATTGGCTGCCTTTGGGGATGGGAATGAGTCGGGGGGGGGGGGGGGGTACTGTGAGCCTGGCACCCAGAGTAGGCGATGAATAATTCATGACCCTACTTCTAAGTTTCCCTGTGTTTCCTTCTGCTATCTGTGCTTACACTTGAGAGGAAATGTAGGCTGGGGACCTTCACGCTGTGAGCACCGCATCCTCTCTTGATCTCTGAGGAGAGGAGCTACCCCAGGGGGGATGGAGGCCTTGGGAGGCAACCACACCCTTGGGTGTCTGCTTTCCTGCAGGGATATATACCTTCAGCCTGAGTACACAGCGCAGCAGAGACACCGGAAGGTGATGCTCCCCGGTGAACGGCACTGCTTTCTTTCCACATCACCCTTCCTCTGCACCTGCCACTGCAGGCAAGCATGGCCCCACGGGCATGCCACTTCTATGCCAGAGAGAGAATGATGATGCATCCTCTGAGGAGTCATTAATGAGGTGATGACACCGTTTTAATTAAATGCCTTATGTAGATTATTAATCTAGTCCTCCTGGAAAGCTAGACAAGGACATATTGTAAACATGAGACAAGCCGGTGTATCCAAATGTGTGAGCATGTGCACAACACACACACACACACACACACACACACACACACACACACACACCAGACCCTTAAAAGGCAACATTGTATCAACTACTTCCTGAAAGGGCCCCCCATGTATGTTAACTCTGGGCCTCCTTAAAGCAAAAATTACTTAGTTACTCTTGATATTTTTAAAACCATAGTTCTAGAGCACAGGTCCTGTACATGCTAGGCAAGGGCCCTACCACTGAGCTAGCCTCCTCCTCATCAATGACACATACTAAAACATGGTAAGGAAGACTTTTCTCGGGCCCACAGTGATAGGTGCAGGCCTGCTACTGGAGTTTTGCCATCATAGGGAGAGGCTTGGCTCAGCACACAAAAGTAGGAATTTATACCCGAGGAGCAGGGTAGAAAATTACTTAACCAGAGCATTCTTGCCCAGGACAGACCTTCAACATCACCTGGGGGAAGGGAAAGAGATCAACCAAATCAAATACAGACTAGGTCTTCCTGCTGACTCAGTTGGGGTTTTGGTTAAAACTTGATTTCTCAAGAAGCTCACCGATAGGCCTAGAAAAACTTCAGAAACCTGACTCGAGCTTGTCAGGTCTCACGTTTGTACCTGGAGAGAGTGTTAAAGACAAGTTCCTCACACTGGGTAAAGACGGGGTTCCTGGAGTTGCGGTCAGAGCGTGGACCCCAACAACTCTAGGAAGCTAGCGTAGTCAATAGGCTAATTACAGACAAGTCACAATGGAAGGTGGAGAAAGGAGATTTGTGCAGTATGAATAAGGTGATCCAGTGACCTTCAAGGTGATCTTAGGGGGTCCTGACATAGTGTTGGCCTTAAATAGAAGATAACTGAGCGGTTCTGGTCCAGACGTGGCCCTGCCCATCACTAGCCCATCATCACCTGGGCTCCAGCCTCTCCTACAGGGTTAAATAGAAGATAACTGAGCAGTCCTGGTCCAGATGTGGCCCTGCCCATTACTAACCCATCATCAGCTGGGCTCTAGTCTCTCCTGCAGGGCGATATGAGAAGACATTAGAACTGTGTGCAGTCTCTCTCTGGGAGACTAGTTCCTCCTCTGGCTGACACTGGACTCCAGCCTCTTCTTTCTTTTATCATGGATTCCTGGGGAAGATTCAGTTTCTTGGGGGGGTCACTGTTTCAATAGTCTGATGGCCAAAGGAAGGGTACAAGTATCTCTCCTTGGAATATGTTCACTCCTGCCAGGACAGTGACTACAGGGAGATAAAATTTATTCAAGCAGAACCACTTCGTGACCGTTTGAGTGAGAATGGGCCCCATATGCACCTATGCTTGTATGCTTAGCTCCCAGTTGATGCACTGCTTGGAAGGAATAGGAGGCGTGGCCTTGAGTGAAGTGTGTCACTGGGGGTGAGCTTTTAAGCATCAAAAGCCCAAGCCAGGCCCAGTGTCTCTCTGTTTGCTGCCTATGGATCAACCTGTAGCTCTCAACTACCGCTCCAGCACCATAGCTGCCTGCCTGCCGCCACGTTCCCCACCATGACCATCATGGACTAAGCCTCTGACGTTGTAAGCAAGCCCGCAGTTCAATGCTTGCCTTTGGAAGAGTTGTCATCACCGCAGTGTCTCTTCCCAGCAATAGCACACTGAGACACACTGCAACTAGAACTTTGCAGTAGGGAAACAGGTTGGGCTCGCTCCCAAAGCCAGGACATGGAGGAAACGTGTTCCAATACGCAAAGTGGAGGTCTGTGGATGACACACTACTAAGAGGAAACATGAAGGTTGGTAGGAGTCTCGGTAGCCCAAACAAACAGCATCCTGGTAAAGTCAGACACGGATGATGAGCTATGGGGGGTAAGGGTGAAGAATCTAATCAGGCTCTATCTAGGCACCCAGGATGGTATTTCTACTACACAAGATTCTTGCTAGAACTGAGCTAAACACACAGAAGATGGGCTAGCCAGAAAGAGGGCTCAGAAGCCTTACTCAGCTTTGGCCGGAAACAGTTTTGTCACTGTCTCAGTTAGGGTTACTCGCTGTGATGAACACCATGACCAAAGCCACTCAAGGAGGAAAGGGTTTATTTCAGATTACAAGCCCAGGTAACTGTCCATCACTGAGGGAAGTCAAGGCAGAAACTCAAACAGGGCAGGAGCCTGGAGGCAGGAGCTGATGTAGAGGCCATGGAGGGCTCTGCTTACTGGTTTGCTTCTCATGACTTGCTCGGCCTGCTTTCTTTAGAACTCAGGACCATCAGTCCAGAGATGGCCCCACCCACCATAGATTGGGCCCTCCCCCAGGGGTCACTAATTAAGAAAATGCCTTGCAGCTGAATCTTAGAGAGTCGTTTTCTCAACTGAGGTTTCCTCCTTCCATATAACTCTAGCTTGTGCCAAATTTACAGAAAACTAGCCAGTGGGACTTAATGGGCGTTCTCTGATTATCAGCAAACCCACTTTCTGACATAAACCTGACACCTAACAGTGGAAGGCATAAAAGCCAAGTCACTGGTAGCAAGTGAGTCCCATGGCAACCCATTTTCAGTCAGCCAGGGGTCAACATCCAGCAGAGATGATCTCCACAGCAAATGCCCTTTCTCTTCCTGTTCTTGAAATTGTCCCTGTTTCCCCCTCCTGGCCTGCAACAGCTCTTTAATTTGACTGAAGATTGTCTCCTCTTAGCAGGTTCCACTGGGTGTTGTAGTCACCTTTTGGGATCAGTATTGCATGTCACTAACATGCTTTTAGAGTTTAAAGGAAGCAAACTAAAAACTACAATGATACTAATACCCAGTATTGATATGCCAGGTTGCTGACTGTACCACCCTGAATGCATCCAGTCTTGTCTGGTATATCAGACACTGTTTCAAGAACGGTCCAGAATTATCCTTTTTTGGCCCTACGAAGTAGGCAGTAGTAGTAGTTTATTATAGATAAAATAACGCTTACAAATAGAAAGTCAGTAACTAGAAAGGACAAACTCTAAACTATGTGTTTCTGAGGAGTTAATCTTTTTTATTTGTTTGCTTGTGGTTTTGTTTGGATTGGTTTCATTTGGTTTGATTTGGTTTGGTGACAAGGTCTTACTATGTAGCTGTTACTTGATATAAAGCTCAGATAGCCCTCAAATTCTCAAACCTTCTGCCTTGGCTTCCCAAGAAGCGGGGTTACATTTGTGTGCCCACCACACTCAGCCTATTGGGTGCTTTCTAGAATTCATACTACTATTATTATTAATTCTCACATCGTGATCAGGGAATCACAGCAGAGAGAGGTCACCTTTCCCATGATGCCTAAAAAGGAAGTAGAACTAAAATCCAAACCCCCAAGATCCAAATTCCAAGTGTGTGCTCTCTGCTCCAATTTGAGGGCAGCCAATCAAGCTCTTCCCTCACATCCACACGGCTGGAGGGGGATCCATAGGCTATTTGTTCTCAATTATTTCCACTATAGAAATCAGCAGCGGATGGCAAGGGAGAAATCAGCATCTCGGGAGGGAAACAGGATGTCATGCCTTTCCTGCAGAGTCATAATGAGACCCAATCAGTATTTTGGGAACACGCTTCCATTTCTCTCCATCACCTCCCGTTCCAAATCTCCTTGGGAAAGGGCATATCCTGCTTCCCTGCAAGGGACACCAAATCCCATAAGGAACAAGATTTCAATAAAGTTCAAGTTCAGAGCTGCGCTGGTCTATGTATTATAGTCATCCCTTCCCGACCTACACGTTACAAGGGAAGTGACAGGATGGGTCGGGGATCCGACAGGATGGCGCTAGCCACTCTGAGAAGTAACTGGATCCACAGGAGCTACACCAGAGCCAGAGGGAGTGCTGTGGTGACTTTGAGCCTAATGTCACTGTGGAAAAGGTACCCTCAAAGTCATTCTGCATTAGGGTGGCAACCCAGTGAACAGGCATGACTCGGGAGCATGGCACTATAAGAACCTACAGTTGACAAGCCCCCTTGCCATCACTGGAGGGAGTTCATTTTTTTTAAATGCCTGGAGTACACACTTCACAAAGAATCACACTCTGCTTAACTAAGTATACCACATCACCTATGGCAGCTTTCAAAATCACTCATAATCTTCTTTAGGTAATATATCCAGGATATTAAAACCCAGTGGTACAGACACTGCCATTTATGAAAGATGGAGCCATTGCTTGGGTTGGTTGAATCTGTGCCTTGGGAGGAGTTTTTAATGAAATAACAAAACAATCCTTGTAACACTGATTGCACATCTTTCCCTCAGTTTGCATCCCTCATCCTCTTCTTTTCCTCATGTTCACTTATTTAATCACAACAATTCTGTGATTTAAGTGTGGGGGAAGGTTGCAGTTGTTCCTGACTCCCAACATACATTAGATAGAAAGCACAGAGGTGGGGTGGCAGGCGACAGGATCACATCTGTGAGGCAGATCTCTCCCCAAGTCCCTTACGATGAGAAAGCAAGTTAGCAGCTTCTTAAAAACAACTGTCCCTGATCCTTGCTTGAGTTAGGATAGTTGAGTGATGGCACCAGCCAAGAGGCAGGGGAAAATCAAAAATTTTATCAACTCTTTAGTGTAACTTCCAAGGCTCCCATCCTCAGTCCCTCTTAAAGGCTACGTGGGAGCTGAGAGGAGGGCTCTGTGGGTTAGTTACATGTCTCAGAGGTGTGAAGGCTTAAATTTGGATCCCTGGGACCTACAGAAATAAAAAAATAAAAAGGCATAGCAGCATGGAGCTATCTGAGAACTTTGAGAAGGGAGGCAGAGACGGGAGGACCTCTGGCAAGCTCATGGGTCTTCTAGCCCAGCACATGGGGTAAAGTTCCAGGCCAATGAAGAACCAATTCCAGAATTTTACAAAGTGTAAGATATCCTGGTTGCCGATCCTGGAGGCTACTGTCTGACCCTTGCATGTATTTTGTACGTGTGCACACCTGCCACCCCACATGTACCTGTATACATAAGCACATGCACATCACACACAAAGCTGTGGGACCCTGGACAAGCTACTCAGTAACCGTGTGTTTTGTAGAAATTTCCCTCAGATTGAAACATCCCCTCCAGGAAGAAGGGTTAAAGCATACATTATTTGGGAAATAAACAACTCACAAGTCTCAGGAAATTCCTGAAACTAACCAACTTCTCAAGTTCCCACAGCCATGTTATGAAAGCAGTAAACAGCTGCTGGGAGGAGACTCTCCAACTAAACAAGTCGCCTGGGAAGAACTCTCTGACCATTGAGAAGCCGGCAAGTGGTACCATCGGCTCTATAACTGCATCTTTCATGAATCGTACTCGGGTAGAATTTTCAGGGATGCAGCTGCCTTTGAGAACTTCATGTTATAAGGAACACTGCACCCATACTTTAAAACAAATACTTTGAAACTGGCCACATTCGACTTTCATAGAATTGTTTCTTTGGTCAGATATTGGTGCCCTACCTGGAGTAAACAGACGTTTGTTCATGACTCCCCAGGAAAATTCATCCAACACTCTGCCTTCCTCCCCAAGGCTCTGAGGGATGAATAGAATAGGATCTGCAACATGCTTTGCACAGTTGCTAGCACTGCACCCTTCTCAGCTCCTGGTATGATCTTCTTGCAAATGGAGTCAACTAAAACAGTTCTTCTGCACCCTAAAAAAGCAGCAGAATTCTGCACATCTATCCCTAAAAAGTCATGTGGATTTTAGCATTCAGATTCTAACTCAGGAGCAAAGTGGTAACCAACCAACCCACCCCCCCCCACACACACACACACACAAACAAAAAACAAAAAAAAAAGGAAAAGAAAAATTGGAATCTGTAATTGTTTTATGATACCCATTTCACTTTTATAGACATGTGTGTGAGTTCTGTTTTTCAGAGACTGGGTATTGATTGTCCTTGTGTTGTTAACTCATAACCAAACCATATTTGAACACATAAACTTCAAGGGAGATAATAAAAAAGAGACGCATCCTCACACAAGCCTCGTTTCTCCTAGTCGAGTAGAATGCTTAAACGCTGAAGAAATCTATGATGTGATGTGACTTGAAAGAAAGCTGGTATTGTGGTGATGTGGAGGTCACCGGGCTCCAGCTGGACTTGGGCTGTCTCAGAGTCTGCTCCTAGTTCTGGAGCTATTATGAAGAATGTCATCACCAGTCTGTCGTGGTGCACACCTTTAATAACAACACTTGGCAGAAGCAGGCTGATGTCTGTAAGTTCGATGCCAGCCTAGGCTACATGACAAGTTCTATGCCAACCAGTGGGCAAACAAAGAAGGGTCGTTACAGGGGTACATATGAGAAAGTAGAATCCATGTATTATGCAGACATATCATTCTAGCCCATGTTAGATAGGCAGGCTGAGGACTTGACTTAAGGAAGATGGATCAAAAGATAGGATTGGGAGCTGGAGAGATGGCTCAGTAGTTAGGAGCACTGACTGCTCTTCAGGGGACAGCTTAGCACCCACATGATGGCTAACAACCATCTATAACTCCAGTTCCAGATGATCCAAACGCTCTCTCCTAGCCTCTAAAGGCACTGTTCACACGTGGTGCTCAGACATGCATGCAAAAAACATGTGCATATTCTATACAATTATTTTAAAGTCTTAAATTTTCAAAAAAAACTAAAAAGGGATATTAAAAGATTTTTCAGGGCTGGAGAGTCAGCACAGCAGGTAAGAGCACATGGTCTTCCTACAGAGGACCCATATTCAATTCCCAGGGCTTGTGTGGTGCCTATGCAGCTCCCAACAGCAGGCCACTCCAGGTCCAGAGATTCTGACACTCTCTTCTGGCCTCACCCCACACATATTCACAAACCCACACTCGGACTTACACATTGTCTCAGTTACTTTCCTCTTGTTGTGAAGAGATACCATGATACTTTGTAAAGTATCATGTTGTAGCAATATATAAAGTCTCAAGTATCATGTTATAACGATGCAAAAATATTAAGTTGTTACTTCAATTCAATTTTTGTTTGTTTGGTTGGTTGGTTGGTTTCCCAAGACAGGGTTTCTCTTTGGAACATCCCTGACTATCCTGGAACTCACTTTGTAGATCAGGCTGGCCTCGAACTCAGAGATTCACCTGTATCTGCCTCCTGAGTGCTGGGATTGAACGCATGCACCACCACACCCAACTTCAATTCAATTGAAAACATTTATCATGTGTTCCTTGCTTAATATTGTTTATGTTGGTTGTAATTTTATACTTGATATCTGTTTCTATAGTTTTGTATTGGGTTTGAAACTCTCTTATTTAGACAAAAGGGGGAGGTGATGAGGAATCTCTGTCAGCCAAGATTTTTAAGAGGTGGGACCACGTTAAGGCATAACCTTTTGGGTACCCCGAGAAAAAGGCCGGGTGGCCCAGGGTTCTCTCTCTCTCTCTCTATCTATCTATCTATCTATCTATCTATATATATATATATATATATATATATATATCTGTGGTTTCCGTGTTACACAACTGAGTTTGGACTTCTTGTTCCTGTTTTGTGAGTTTGCTCCATATAATAAAGAAAAATACAATTGGTTAAAAAAACAAACAAACAAACACATATTAGCCAAAAAAAGAAAAATAGCCTTCAGCCAGTTTGTCTCATGAGCCTCTAATGGCAATCCCTTAAAATAATCTCAATCAAGTTATTTAATTCCTTTCTTTCACCTGAAGTTGCTCTGTGATACTGGGGTAGTGATATCATTTGCTTGAGCAAATGTCTGCAGAACTCAGTCAGAAAGGCAAGAGACATGTAAAGACTACGTGTAACAAAGAGCTACATAAATGCTGGATGCCATTTTTAAACAACTCCACAACTGATCAAACAGCTAATTAAAGGAGTGGAGAGCCTCGGTTGTCTAATTGGGCCTAAGGGTTTGCTTCTCTACTGAGATGAATGCTAAAATGTGGAGCGAGATAACCGCTGGGTTTCCTGCCTTAAGGAGACTGAGGTTCTGAAATGTGACCAAGATCTTTAGAGGGTCCCCTGAAGAAGAGCATTTGGAAGGATTGAGGGAGCCAGGTGGACACAGTAAAGAATCGAGCAGGAACGCCTGGGGTGGTGCAGCTGCAAGAGAAGCCTCGGCCGGGGTAGAGGAAGCCCTGTGCTAACAAGATCTGGAAAATTGTCCCATCTGAGATATGGAAGCTAGACCCTTGTGTGTTTACATGGATGGGTCACTGTATTCAGCTGCGTCTGGAAAGAGTGTAACCTTGGGCATCTGAGCAGCAGGACTCAGCCATGAGCCATGGTAGCTGATATTCCTGGCAGCTGGGGACTGAGCTCATCCTTCCTGAATAGGAGTCTGGGCAGTGTGACACCGCATCGTTGTTGGAGGCTACATGACCTCACCAATACTTATAATAGAAATAATGACAGTGATTGATAATATCATGAATCAGCATTTCCTGGCTGCCTTCTATGGAACAAGTGGCCTGCTTACCCCTCACTCACGATTTCATTTCATCTTCACGCTGCCCCGAGAAGAGAGTTCTTCTCTCTAAACTGTTGTGAATGGGGAATTTTCAGCCACGGCTGAAACCTCTCTCTCTACCTTTAATTCCTCTCGAAAACAGATCTGGAATTTTAGAAAGGTGCATTAACACCCAATGTTTCAGAAAGCGGCCTTTCAAAAACGTTTGCATTTTCCCCAAACCTACCAACACCATAATAGGCTCTCCACAAGTGATTCCTGAGAAACACCATTTTGCTGCAGAAGATGTGTGCTCCTGTTTCCCAGGTGAGGGATCCAGGCTCATACATTTCAGGCCAACATAAAGCATGGTCTATATTCCATTCAGACTCAGAACCATGTGTTGCCAAAGTCCTCACACCTCCCCTCGTAGCCACACTGCCTCTTCTAAGATGACTAAATTCCAGATCTAAAGGCTAAGGTGGTGTGCAGTACAGCCTAATGCTCCCAGAGGGCTCAGAGAGGATTATGGGGCTGTGAAAATTGATCACTGCTGGTGTTCCTCATGTGCAATTCCAGTACCAGTGAGGCGGAGGCACCCTGGGCTACATAATGAGACGCTAACAAGGGAAGAAGGACAGAGATGTACGGGAGGAGATGAGTTCCCGGGGTCTGAACCATCAGAGCCACTCTCCTAGAGGCTGAAGAAACACAGGAAGAAAAATGAGTGTCCCCAAACCACCCAAGCACAGCAGCCGTAGGAAGGCTGCAAGCAACTAGGGTTGTCTTTCATCCATCAGCATCACCACCCTTGAACAACCATCTCAGAAGAGAGGGGTTTAAAACTCTGGCCCCATTTATCAAATAGAGTTACGTTCGCCTCCGTATGAACTACCTAAACTTCTACCAGCAGCGATCCCCAGACCCAGCAGCACCACCCCTGCTCTCAGAGTCCCTCGGGGGATCTGCAGATGAAAGTCCACCCAGAGATCGCCAAGATGACCTAAATGCGAGTCACCCTCTGTCGAGAGATGCTGAAGAGCACAAAGATAACAGTTTGTTTTAAGGCAGCCCCGAAGGGGTCCAAGCTCTCCAGACCAGCTGACATACATGATCTGTGCAGGAGGTACCCTCTAATCTCTCACCACTTACCTCTCATTGCCTGCCATCCCCACCTTGACCTCTCATAGAGCCAGACTCTTCTTTTTAAAGTTTAAAAAGACAGCATGGTTTCGACAGCTGACTCACGGCGGTATGATCTCAGAACTGTTACTTAATTGCTTAATTTTTTTTTCAGTTGTAAATGAAAATAATAAAAGCAGTATTGGGGGGTAAATGCCCATGGAACAAACAAGACCCCTCTCTCCCTTCCCCTGTCTCTCTCTTCATTTCTCTCAAACAAACAGATCTAAACATAACGAACACAAGATGAAGGAGAGATGGGAACATAAACCACCCTGAGGCGTGGAGAAATCGTATCACCTAAGCCGTACCCTCGCCAATAAGCCCTGGGAATTTTTAGACTGTATTTCAACAAATATCAATCAAGAACCTAGTAGATAATGATCCATGGGATGCAAAGAGTGAAAAGTGGTGCCAGCCAGGCTCCCACGGTGCACAGGCAAGAACTGATACTTAATGCCTGTATCCTTTGTACTCACCCAGTGGAACTTGGTATCAGATTTTTCATGTATGCATTCCCCCCAGAGAGTTGCATATTATCATCTTATTACTATTCATAAAAACCAAGTGAAATGGATTTTTTTAGAAATTGTTTTGATCTTGCGGTCAATACAGTATTGGAAAAGGCATTTGTGACGGGGGTATAAGTGTAGATAATGGGAGCTGGTTAATATACAATCCAAGTACCTTCTGAACACACAAAGCAACCCTACGAAGCCCACTGTATTGTTCAATTAGTTTATAATTTTATAGAGTGACTCCTGATCCAGGAAGTCTAACCAATATAGCAAATTTGGTTAACTATTCGGATGAAAGAATCCCTCCCGGGACTAGATTCAACACTGTTGTAGGTCTGTAGAAAGCACCTCACCCCACCTCCGACCCCCAAGATCAGGTCTCACAAGGCCAGGCTGGCCTTGAACTCACTGCATAGACACGGATTGCTTCGAACTTCTGACTCATCTTCTGTCACCTCCCAAGTGCTGGGATTACAGGTATGACCACAAAGTCCAGTTTTATGCATTACTGGAGTGAACCAAGGTTTCTTACATGCTAGCCAAGCACTCTACTAACTGAACCACATTCTCAACCCCATCTCACCTTCATTTGTGAGGGGGAAAAAAAAGCCATTTACTTTATCCTAGACAGGCCTGTTGTGTTTGGTCTGGGGCAAATTTACACTGCAGCAAAAGTCAATGCTTATTCCAATCATAGGTCCCACGGAGAATTTGAGGAAATTATGTTCTTATGGCTCTCAAATGATAGGAAACCAATTAAAGCACACTTCATTATTGCATTCTAAATATGGGCCAAGCTGGGTCCCCTGAAGCCTGTTAACCTATTAACTACATATACTAGAAGTTTGCTATCACGTAGTCTTCAGCTAAGTCAGTCTACACTGGAAGCCAAGAAGTGAAATAACATCGTTGTGGTCATGTTGTGAGTCTTGGAAGTAGGAAAGAGTCTGATATGCTGATAGATGAGAAGCAAAGGAAATAAAAGCAGTTTCTCATATATCATGCAAAAGCCTGGATATGAGAAAATGAAGAAGAGAGAAGGAGAGAAAGAAGGAAAAGTGGAAAAACGGAGGGGGAGAAAGGTTATATACTTAGTATCTGCCACACACGTCTTGTTGCTCTTCACACTTGATACCCTCTATGTTAGCTACTTTTCTATTGATATGATAAGGTACCATGACCAAAGCAATGCCTAGAAGAAGGGATTTCGTTGGGCTCATAGTTCTAGAGGATTAAAGTCTAGAATCAGCAGGCAGCAGGCAGCAGGCAGCAGGCAGCAGGCAGCAGGCAGCAGGCAGCCAACATGGCAGTTAAAGCAGAAGCTGAAGCCTTGTCATGCACTACAAATGAAAAGCAGAGATATGAGAAGGTGAGGATGTCACATGACTTTGAAACCGCAAAGCCCACCCCCAATGATAGAGCTCCTCCAGTCCGGCCACACCTCCTAAACCAATATCTGAGGACCAAGTATTCAAACAGCTGAGCCTGTGGGGTCCATACTCATCCAAACCACTACTGTATCCTCTCTATTATGACAACTATATTATAGTAGCTGAACCTGCTGAAGTGAAGTAATACCCACATCATAAACTGGGAAACAACTGGGCTCCGTAGTCTCTTTAATTCTCAACTTGGCCATCCAGGGGCAAAGATTATTTAAAAAAAAAAAAAAACCTTTAGGGAACATGAAGCACCATTTGTCTCAACAGATGAGACAATTTCTCAGACATCTCCACTGCATCACCCCACCACACAGTGACTGTTCTTCAAAACCAGAATACAGAATATGACAGAAGAATTCTTTCTTGGATGTGCGGTGGTTTGACTGTAAAATGTCTCCCACGTCCAATAAGCTTGTATCTCTGAGAACATGGTCCCTAGCTAACAGTGCTGTATTAAAAAGTTATAGAACCTTTCGATAGGTTTATTGAAGAGTTTCAATAGGTTTACAGAATCTTCAAAAGGCTTGGAAGATGGAACCTCACTGGAGGAAGTGTCTCATGGGAGCAGGGGGTGACCTTAAGATTTGATGAATTCAACCCGCCTTCCCCTGCTCTGCTTTCTGACTGCACATGCTATGTGACTAGCCCCTTCACTCTCCTATAGCTATGCATTCCCTAATATGCGAAGCTGTATCTCCTCAAACTGTAAGCCAAAACAAACCGTTCCTCTTTTTAAAAAAAAAAAAATTATTTACTTAATTAAGGATTTCTGACTCCTCCCCGCCACCGCCTCCCATTTCACTCCCCCTCCCCCGATCAAGTCCCTCTCCCTCATCAGCTTGAAGAGCAATCAGGGTTCCCTGACCTGTGGGAAGTCCAAGGACCGCCCACCTCCATCAGGTTTAGTAAGTTAAGCATCCAAACTGCCTAGGCTCCCCCAAAGCCAGTATGTGCAGTAGGATCAAAAACCCATTGCCATTGTTCTTGAGTTCTCAGTAGTCCTCATTGTCCGCTATGTAAGTCCGGTTTTATCCCATGCTTTTTCAGACCCAGGCTAGCTGGTCTTGGTGAATTCCCGAAAGAACATCCCCATTGTCTCAGTGTGTGGGTGTACCCCTCGCGGTCCTGAGTTCCTTGCTCGTGCTCAGCAGTAAAAAACAAGGAATTCTTGAAGTTTGCATACAAATGGATGGAAATAGAAAACACTATCCTGAGTGAGGTAAGCCAGACCCAAAAAGAGAAACATGGGATGTACTCACTCATATTTGGTTTCTAGCCATAAATAAAGGACAGTGAGCTTATAATTCGCAATCCTAGAGAAGCTAAATTAAAAGGTGAATCCAAAGACAAACATATAGGCATCCTCCTGAATATTAACCTTCATCAGGTGATGAAAGGAGACAGAGACAGAGACCCACATTGGAGCACCGGACAGAAACTGTTCCTCTTTTAAGTTGCTTCATGTCAGGTGTCTGTCATGTCAGGATAACTAGTATAGGATTCATTGAGTCAAAGGAGAATGGTATTGCCAGGCTGTCTCTACAAACCTGTGCAGTATGCCCCCAGGAGCTGAATTTTGGGATGCTACTGGTTTGCAACAAGAAGGGACAAGTTATCAGGGACCAAAATTTTACCTCCAACTTTGACTCATTCACTTAAGAAATCTGTATAGGACATTCTTGGTTGGGTAAGTGCCCCAGGCTGAGGAAAAGGACGGGGCGTGTCCTGATAGAAGTTACCTCCTAGTAAAGGGGCCAATACAGCCACGTGGAAGGGGAGGACTACAAGAAAACCAAAGACAGAGGGAATTGGGTGAAGAATGGTGTGTGTAGAGCACTTACGATAGACCAGGGGCACTTCTCTGAACAGCGCCAAACGCTGCTTGACACAAGAAAGCTGCTGTGTGTTGGCATCAGAACCAGAGAGCGCATGGACAAGAACTTGGGGTCCTGCCAAACTCTCCAAACTGGATATATGAGCGCTAAACTTCTTCCTTCTGAGCACACAACAGAGGAAACTTTGTTCCCCACACTCTTGCAGACAAGGAAGGTCGGCACAGAGTGTGTGTCATGATCACCAAAAATGCAGAAAGGAAAAATAGAAAAAGTATGGAAAAGAAAGAAGGAAAAGTGTATCCACGGACTCTGCCTAGTATTCAAAACAGCATTCAAAGAGGAAATGGCACCTGATTTGGACTCTCAACGATGGATTAGGAGTTCCCGCCACGGTGAAGGACAGGGAGGGCAACTCAGGTAAAGAAAAATAGCAAATGCAGTGGGCCAAAAATACATATCCTTTAAACATCAGGGGACCGATGAAGGGCTGTATCATAGATCCCACTGAGCTCTAATTTCCATAATGATTCTGTAAGCACTTAGGAGGGCAGAGATGCTGCCGGTTTCTTTTGCATCCTTATGGGCCCCGTGGTAAAAAAAAAAAAAAAAAAGGAAGAAAAATGAAGAGATGGAGAAAGAAAGAGGGGGGATGATATAGTGCACATGGCTGCAGGCAATCCACACATCCTCAGTCACATAGGGATGGTCCTCGGTGCTGAGAGAGAACACTCGGGGTTCATTTGCGTTCTATTTACCCCGTGTCTATATTCACGTCACACCATCTGACAGCTGTTTTAGGCCATTTCCCTCGTCACTGGCAGCATGATCGGGCCTGAAATGCAAGCTGTAAATAGTGTGCGTTACATAATAAAGTTGGATTGAGTGCCTAGTGTGTTTTAAGAGCGCTGCAGCGTTTATTGTATATTTTAAGTTGTCGTTGATTTTTTATTAAAGGGGCCCACTTTTATTATTAAGTACACTATGCCAGAAAATCTCCCCCTTAAGCCTCCAAAGCAAATGTGGGTTCGCTCGCTATCGGTGATATAGAAAACCAAGCACAATGCAATTTGACTGGCCTGGATGATGCTTCCCCAGTGGCATCCTTCACCCACACACACACGCCTCTCGCATGAATGAGCAGAAGGCGAAACAGATCACCTTCACCTGGAACAAGGCGGAGGCCAAGGAAATAAATAGAATTTGTGATCCTTTCTCTCAGTTTTGACCATAAAAACTAATGAATGAATGACTTCAGCTTCATGCCAGCTAATAGGCCATGAGCACAAGATACAGTCTTTTTGATTCCGGAATTGTATTTCTGCTCTGCTTTTCATCTCTGTGAACGGCCTACACCTGGAATCTCTTGTTCTTGCAGATGGTCTTCGTCACCATTTGGCATGTCAGACAGTCTTCCTTCCCATCTCCCCACCTCTTTCCTTGGACACATGAAACCATTCCTGAAAGACCTGAACGTTGGTCCAGGTTCTTTTATGCATGCATTCCCAAAGGCCTTGAAGCTGAAGCTGGAGGGTCTTGAATTTGAGACTAGCCTGGATTTCGCCATAAGGATCCCCAGTTTTGTTATTGTCCTTTTAAAGAAAGAGATAAATGAATATTTGAACTGCTTAATGTGGTAGCAACAGACATATGCAGCTGTTTAAATTTAATTTCAAAAATATTGAGTTATAAATTCAGTTCCTCTGGTGAAATATCCAGGTTTCAAGTGCTCAAGAGACACACACGTCTACAATCCACTGTATCAAGAGACACATATCTGCATGCAACCTACTATATCAAGAGACACACATGCCTGCCGTCTACTGTATTGGACAGTAGAAAATAGGCCATTCCCATCTTTGCACGAAGCTATATTCAACTATATTGCTACAGACCACAGGTCCCTTCAAGGCCTTTGGGAATAAGCACACATATTGATTGTACTGCTACATAGCTCACCCTCCTGACCTCAGGAGTGAATCCCTCTAGCCTCTTTCCCTGACTCCAGCTTCCAGCTCACAAATCCCAACGCCAGTTCCATCCTTGCCTGTGCTGGGTGTTACTTTGCTTCACACCCATCTCTTCAGTCCCAGTGCAGCAGCAAGTACGTGTGTGGCACTTGCTTCCTAGGTGCCAGGGCTGCAAAGGCAAAGAAGGCTCCATGCCTCGTCCTCAAGGGCATCCTAATCAATCAAGCACTAATTACAACGCGTGGCTGTTGAATGAAAATTCACAAGCCAAATCATTTTACTTCTTGCTAAAGCACCTTCAATAGGGCAGTTTTCCCAATGAAAATGTTAAAAAAAAAAGTTGCTGCAAATTATTCACAATGTGTATACAGTTGCAGGGACTGGTCTTTCTATACTTCAGAACTGAGATATAATAGGGTATCTCTTATACATTTCCCTTTCCTGTAAGATTAATATGACTTATTTTAAAACTTCACAGGTTAATACATCTATCTACTTATAAGCAATTTGATGCCAAAGGGCATAATTTGAAATGAAGAGGTGTGAGACTCTTTCTTTACAGGCCTCAGGGCATTTGGGCAAGCTAATGCTTGTATACCACTTTGTGAAGGTATTTAGCGCCAGGTGAGCCTAGAGGACATTTTGGGTTGTAAATCTTTGCTATTCATTTACACCCTACCCTCATCCAAATGGAAACCATATCTTAGCAGAGAAAAAGGTAAGGCCATTCAGACTAACAAGTGAAAGACTGTTATCATAGCAAAAAACTTATTTATATTATATTATATTATTGATTAATTGTGATACAATTATAATAAATTATGTAATAATTTGCTACTGCCATAGCCCATTTCAATAAATATATAATACATTTTATATATAAATATATCTCAAATATATGGCAAATAAATATATAATAAATTATACTAGACATGTAAAATATATCATATATAACACATTAGATTATAATATAAATATAATATTTAAATATAATATGCTAATAAAATATATAGTAGATCATAATAATTATTATAGCATAACATGTAATTATATAAATGATGTATTAATAAAATAATATCCTTATTAATAAGTTCTTTGCTGTGATGACAGTAGTGGCAGCTACTGTTATCTGTCTGTGTGGGTACCGCGTCTATTTAGCATTAGAAATGAGAGTAGTCTCCTTTAATAACCATAACCTCAGCAAAACCAAGCTTTGTGGTCTGCAGCCCCACTCATCAAACTACATCAATCTGCGTATTGTCCACCTCAGGACAGTCAAGCATTTCCTATCTCTTCCTAGACTATGACGTGTCTGCCTCCAGTGGATGCTCCTCACTAGGGAACATTATCTAGAAATAACTTACTTGGAAGCCCTATGCTTCAAGCCACTTGAACAAACAATCATGAAATCCCACCTGGTTCCTGCCCAAATTATCTCTCCATGGGTTACGGGATATTCTCGATATCCTTTGCATCAACCCAGACCTCTTAGATGTACCTATTCTGTATTTACTTAGATTTGGATATCTCGCCCTACCCAAGGCATAAAAACCCTAAGGACCAAAGTCAGCTTGCAAGGACTGTAGCAATAGCAAACCTCATAGTTGTTAAGAATGCCCCCTACCACAAAACCAGACAGCTTGGGTTTGGACCATGAGTCCATCAGCCACTATGGAACATATTTATTCCCTGACTCTAAAATCATCCATTTTTTTCACCAGAAAATTGGAGACATTATAGTACCCAATCTATAATGCTATTAAAAGGATTAAATAAGAAAATCTGGAAAATAATTCCAACATTTAGCCCAATGATAATCCCAACCATTGACTGGTTTCAAGTATGTACTTAATTCATTGCGTCAATTTTATAGACTGGCCTCCTTATTCTACTGGACTTGGCAACAGAAATCAAGGAAGCCAGGCTGTGGAGGGCAGGGACTTTTTGTGTCAATTTTTACCTTCTTTAAGAGGCTATTAGTAGCTGCTGTTTCACCTTCCAGAATGAACTGACATCCGCTAAGACTCAGGAACATTAAGAAAAGATAATGGACTGGCAAAAAGAGGCAGAGCTTTCTGCCTTCTAGCAACTGTCCCCTGAAATGGGGGTTCTCATGCTCCTACTCCAAGACTAAGTTGTTCAGTTTCTCCATGGGGTGAAACCTATACCGACCCTTTTATCACACTGAGCAGGGAAAGAGACCTGGTTTCTTAAGATGCTAATGATGGACTCTCCTCCCCCCAAGTGAAGAATTTTTCTCTACCATTCACAGTTTGGGGACTATGCGGGTTAGTTTTTGTCATCTTTGCACAAACTGGAGCCCCTGCGAAGAAGAACCCTCAATTGAGGAACCGCTTCCATCAGTCTTCTCTGTGAACGTGCCCGTGGGCCTTTTCTTAATTGCTGATTGATACACAAGGGTCCAGTGCCATCCCTATGCAGTAGCTGAGTAGAGCCAGGTGCCATAAGCCAGTAATAGCTCCCCTCCGTGGTCTTTGCTCCAGTTTCTGCCCTGGCTTCCCTTGAAAATGGACTGCAACCTGCAAGCCCAAACCCTTCCTCACCCCCAAGGTTTTCGTTGTTTGTCATGGTGTTTCTCACAGCAACAGACACCAAATTAAAGCAGGTATCTCTGAGGCATTATAAAATGGAATAAATAAATAATGCTATGATTAAAAAAAATAATGAAATCTTTCTACCTATGACACTCTTCTGCCACTTGCCCTGTGCAGGACCTTTAAGACTCGCTTAAAAGTTCCCAGTTGACCATAGTCAAAACCCAAAACTCTCCTCTGGAGAACAAGTCATCCCAGTTACTGATGAGAATAGAATGCCCGGCCACAGAAACTGACCCGGGAACTCCAAATGACCGGAAGTCTAGGGCAGTTCTGAGGACGTTGGGAAAAGCTATCCCTGATGCCTGAGGCTGAAGTCCCCTCCTGATCACATCCATTCTTCCTGGCTTTACTGTCCATCAAGATGCTTTGCTAACATGACAACTATATTAAAGCTATGCCATATTGTCCTTCTCTGAGCTGCTTGTGACCCTTTCCCAAACAGAACCTTAAAGCAGTGGACACAGGACAGAGTTAGTATAGGACGGGTGACTGAGACAAAAGCCCAAATTCCTTAGCATCCATCCATGGTGGGGCCCAAGCTCCCGTTCCCAGCATATTCCACTCTGCATCCTCTGCTTCAGCCCCTCTCTCCTCTGGTTTGATGGGACAGCATGCTTTTCAGAACTCTGACCTGTTCTAAGAGACTCTGCTGCAATCTTCCTCCTCATCCTCCTGAAGAGCTGTCTCCCTTCAAGTCCAAGTGTCATCTCCTCCCTAGGACCTTCCTTTATCCGAACTAGATCTCCCACCACCCTCCCGGTTGTTTTCATGTTCTTCAGAGCTTTTTTTAAAATAATCACCACTGACTATGAATGAATCCCTTTACATTTTATGAAGGAAGTAAACCCTTATCGAGAAAATGCTTACAACCACCCATAATTAGCCGCACTGAATTTCCTGCGATCATCTGAAGACTGATTATAAATTCTTGTTTATCCTTATATCCTTCTAATGTTACTTTTTCTACCACTTGTTATCATTGACATTTACAGCAGGCAGAGTATTCTGGATAATCAGATTACCTTCAAAACAAATATGAGCAGCTGCCATGGAAGAAGGGAAGCAGTGGTAGAGTGACCGGTCCTAGCTGAGACATTGTGTTTCTCCTCAGCCAAAGAGTGATTGGATTGTTCATTCCTAGCACCAGAAGCCCCTGTGGCCTGTGTGCCACCTTTTCCCTTTTCCTGTGGAACATTTCCCTGGACTTATAGACTGTTGAGAAACTTCCCTATCAGTGGGAGCCAAGCTCTCTACTGGGAACAAGAAGAGTGTATTTAACTCCTGCATGGCCACTGGCTAGAAGTCTGAAAAGATTTGGAAACTCTGAAGGGTTTGTTTTGGTTTGGTTTAGTTTGGTTTGGTTTGGTTTGGTTTGGCATTTAGAGACAGGGTTTTTCTATGCAACAGTCCTAGCTATCCTGGAACTAGCTCTGTAAACTAGGCTGTTGAGCGGTGGTGGTGCACGCCTTTAATCCCAGCACTTGGGAGGCAGGAGCAGGCAGATCTCTGTGAGTTTGAGGCCAGCCTGGCCTATGGAGTAAACTCTGAATGGTTTTCTACAAGTACAATGACTTCTGATGGAGACCAAAACTGAATCCAATGTTCGCTTTATTATTTTTAATACCTACAAAGCCCAGATAGTCAACCAGTTATCTAATCCAGGCTACTAGATGAGGTCTCACACACGTTCTATGTTCTGTCCACCTGTTCCTCTGACACCCCTTTCCATTGGGGTACACATTCCTCTGGCTCCAAACCAGTGACCCCAATTTATAATCCATCACCTTTCAGAATGCCCAGGTCAATGTGCTGGCAAGAGCAATGGAGTCCATGGAGGCTGCGAAACTCCCTCTGCATCCCATCTGGACCACCCTTCCACCAGGACCTGGCTCCCATCCACATGCCCCGATGAGCGCTAGAACTCACGCTCAGAGAGAAGATAGGATTTGCCATCCTCTTTCAAACGCCTTGCTGGCTGTACTTATCACCCCATTCATTATCCCCCTGCATCTTTGAATAGTTTCAGTCCTGGAAGGCAGCTGCAGACAATGATTCCAATGTGACTTTCCAGGGCGATGGAAATGACAAAGAGGTCCAGTCCTGGAGAGCATCAGGCAGTGTAACAAGGTTCTAATGTAAAGCGCAGAGCAATTAGCAGGGAGATTTACCTCCCTGTCTTAAAAGCATTTTTATTACTTAATCAATCACAAGCAATTTCTAAACAAGGCTGGGATTTTTACACGGAGCCATAAATCTCTTTCGTTTACTTCCAAGAGAAAGCATGGGAAAGTAGACGTGACATTCCAGAAGGGACATTTTATCCGTTAAGACAAAAATTAAACCCAAGTCACTTGGGAAACAAAACGACGGAGCCGAAGAGAGGCACAGGGTTATACAGGACCATCAAAAAAAAAAAAATCTGTCTTATTACTCCCCATACATTTAGAGGGAAGAAGATTGAGGGCAATAGCATGAAGATCTTCCAGAAGGAGCCAGGCAGGCTTTGGGGTTGTTTTGCCTTTGTTCATGGCAGGGTGTTCAAGCTGTCACCTGTCTCCAGGCCTCAGTCTCCCCACCTGAAAGCAGAGAATCCAAGGTAGACCACAAACAATGGGGGTAGGCCATAAGAGCATAGCAGAGCCACCAGGGGAGCGTTTTAGAAAACACCATTGCCAAGTTCTTTCCCAGACGGATTAAATTAATGACCTAGGGCCCAGCTGAATGCTCTTTAATCTCATGTGATTCCATCTTGAACAGTCAGTCAGGGAATTATGTTGAGAACGAGATGTCTGAAGTCCTCGTGGCTGTGGGGCCGTCAGCTGATGATGGAGGCATTCTGCCTGTGTTCACAGCTTCTTTCCCTCCTTTGCTCAGCATGCTTTTCCCAAGCTCTACTGCGGACCACATCCTAGGCTGGGTCTGTGGGCATATGTCTCATGGCTTCACCGTGCTTCCAGGAGGAACATCCCCATTAATTTTATTGATGCCAAAAAAAGTACTGCCTCGAGGCTTCAGATAACAGGTGCTGGGGTAAGGAACTGCTGTCCTCAGATAAACCCATGACACTTTTCAGGCTCATGATTTCTTGGCTCTTAGGGCCTCTTTACAGACTGGTGCAGGATAATAGTTCTTCCCTTCCATCAATTGTGCTGGCACATGCTGAGTAGAGAGAGGTGGCTACAATCTAGCCCTGGCCTCTAACTAGCTCCATCTTCTGCAAACACAGAAGAGACCAGTTATCTCTAAGAGCTAGGAAAGAACCTCTGTCGATGAGCCTGCTCTTCACTGGGACCAGATACTTAACAGAAACAAGGGAGGAAATATTTGACCATGGCTATGAGGGTTTACTTCATGATCACTCGGATGTAGGCACATGAACATATCATGACAGCAGATGCTCATATCTGAGATCCTATCCCCAAGCCAAGGATAAGCAAAGTTTCAAAAACGTGTCAGATAGTAAAAGTTGTGAGCTTGGGGGCCATTTGGTCACTAATCACATCTTTATTCCAGTAAAACCTTACGTACAAAAGCAGGCTGTAGGCCATGTCTTTCTGAAGTTCTGGTGTGTAGTCTTGGCTCAGGCACTAAGCTATATAAGGTGGCCTTGCTTTTCTCAGTTCAGCCACAACCATGACACACCTGCTGACACTGGCCTGCAATTCTAGATAGTTGGTGGTAGTGGGATGACCAAAAGATCAAAAGTTTAAGGCCTACCTTGACCAAAGAATGACTTCAGGGTCACAAAAGGACTAAGAATATAGCTCAGATATAAAGCACATACCCAGCAGGCTCATGACCTTGTGTACAAGCCCCAGTACTGCAAAAGGTAGGGCGGGGAGAACGGTCCCTTCAAATTATTAATATATAGCAGACATCCTAAATACCTCTATAACTCTTGATCTAAGCATTTCACGCCTAGAAATTTATCTTAATGATCAATGGTAATAAAGAATTTTAGATTTTGTATCTATTTGATGTTCACAGTAACTCCTACGAGCCATATCTTTGTCTCTGTTTTGCATCTAAAAAAAATAGACAAACAAGGATACCAAGACACAACCCCCCCCCCCATGACACAGCTAGAAAGTGGCAAAGCAGTGAGCTCTGATGCTTATGTAAAATAAGCCGAGAATGCACAGAAATTCCAGTTGTATACCACAAAGTTTATACTATGTCAAAAGAAACCATCAAATATCAAAAGTAGAGAGCGGGAAAGGGATGGGCAGTACAACAGAATACACGGCCATGGTAGGGGAGAACGCTGTTCTGCAAAATAGCCTGTAGTGGTTCTTGTTGGCAGACAACGTCTCCCTGCAGTGTGCTGTGCTGAGTCTCCCTTCAAAGAGGACACTTGAACGGAGAAAATATCTCTAGGGCTGGGAGAGATGACTCAGCTATGAACGGTTAGGCTCACAACCAAAAAATAAAGGAGAAAACATCTCAGATAGAACTAGGAGTCAAATCCATTCCTCTTCCTCCTTGTCTTTTCAGTCAGTGATAGTTGGAGGAACGGAAAATAGACTAACGCAGAAGAGTATATGAGTTATTTAGACAACTCTTAAAAACATACATATTCCTGGGCCCTTCCTTTGAAGATTACAGCTCTTGGAACAGGAGGAGGCAAGGCACCTGTAGTTTAGAAAGCTCTACAGGTAAGAACCCCTGGTCCTGTGTTTCTCATGCTTATTTCTCTTCCAGTGATATTAAGAGTCAAAGGGAAAATCAAAGCAAGTTTCTGGAAGAGGAAGAGGTTTCTCACTGGGACCTGAGAGATGTAGAATTGGAGAGGCCATCTCTGCTATTTGAAGTAGGTTGCTATGTTTACTTATACGTACGCAGATGGATTCTCCACCACCAGCCTCCCTAGTCTGGGTACCCGCTCTCACTCATGCCGAACATCCCAGCCATGACCCAGCTGTAGCATCCAGAAGCTACCCTTCTTTGCTCAGCCCCTCCTCTATCTGATATCATCAGGCTCCTTACGAGCTAGCCTGATTCTCTCCATGCCTTCCTTCCAGCCAAGAAATCGGGTCTCGTGGCTTTCAGAAAGAACCCACAGACCGCTGTCCTGAACTAGATCTGTTTGCAGCAGGTTGTGCTATATCTGAAGTGGAAAGTTTGCGCCGTCCCAGACTCTGCTCTAGTACTTGGCCAAGCCATCAGAGACGTGAACAACACAACACCCATGCTCCAGAGTATTGCCTGTTTGATGCGGCCATGCTTAGTACCAGCTTTCAATTACCCATAAGCGGAGGGAAAGATTTAGTGGGGCCAATGTGGAGAACAAATTTGAGGTAATAAATAAAAACCAGTCTTCAAATAATGGACTAGGAGGACCACGTGTATTTGGATAATTGAGTTATGACCAGAGGCAAGTCATTCATCCCACAAACTGCGTGTGGTGTGTGCATGTGTGTAAACCAGGACTCCAATTCATTAATTTATGGCTAGAAATAAATGTACTGCCATGTGGCCCAGACATTTTCATCTGTCTGCTAGAACACGCATTCACTCCATCAGCGGCAGCTTCTGGAAAAGTCAAATTATCAAAAGGTTGCTTGGTGAGTGTGGAATCAGTACAAGAGGAGCTTGCTCGGTGATTTAACTCCAGAGGGGGAAAAAATGAGCTTTCTATGCCAGGCATCATGCGATGTGGAAATAAAGATGTGAGTCCAACTTTGAAGAGCTTACCTGCATCCAGAAGGATGGGGTGAGGTGGGGATTTGATGTGATCATCACTATTAACAGAAATGTTAGAGAGAGGACTGTGGCTATAGCTCATGGGATAGTGCTGGTCTAGCAAGCACGAGACCTTGGATTCCCTATTCCACTCCAGCACAAGAAAGAAGGAAAGAGTGCTAGAGAGATGGCTCAGGGGTTGAGAGCACTGGCAGCTCTTCCAAAGGATTCAGCGCCCAGAACCTACACGACAGCTCACAACTGTCTTTAACTCCAGTTCCAAAGGTTCTGACGCCCTCAGACAAACATATATGCAGGCAAAACACCAATGCATATGGAATGAAAATAAATAAATCACTAAAACAAAGAAAGTAAGGAAAGAAGGAAGGAAGGAGAAAAATAACTAGAAATATGGAATACATAGATTGCCTTTAGAGATTTGGAGAAGTGTTACCATTCTCCTAGGTCTTGAAGGTTTAATAGGAGTTTGTTAAGTTGGGATAGAGAATACACTTGGTGTGGTGGCTTGCACTCATTTGCAGAGCAGCAAGGTGTGAAGGTTCAATGTGCCAGGACTGGGGTATGATGTGGGCAATGCCAGGTCATGGTCTTTCTACTGTTTAGATGCTAGGGGAGCTGGGTGCTATTCCAAAGCTTTTATTTATCAACTTTTATTATTTCAGACTTACCAGATGTATAATTATAAGACTGTTATGAAGAACACACTCATTGTCTTTAAATTTCATGAGTCTTCTCTCCTAGGATCTCCCCTGGAGCCCAGGCTCTGGTATTTCTGAACAGAGACAAAACGGGTTCTATATACAGTCTGTGAATAAAATCTAACTCAGGAAATAGCAGAAATGTAATGTCAAACTAGTCTTCTGTTTTGTTTTATTTATTTTTCTAATATATATGAGTATTCTTGCCTGCATGTATCTATGGGCACCATGTGCACGTCTGATGCCTGCAGAGATCAGAAGAGGTGTCAGACTCTCCGGAACAAGAGTTCGAAATGACTGTGAACCACCATGTAGGTACTTAGAACTGAGCCTGTATTGTCCAAGAGCAGGAAATGTTCTTCTCCACTGAGACATCTCTCCAGCCCTCATATCATCAAGCTCATGATGGATTTAATTAGGAGTTCTTCTCTTCCCACTTTAAAGACAGAAAAACTCGTGACAATAAAACAGTTGGCAGAGGTAGGATGGGAACAGAGAAACCATATCAGAGTTCTGCGGAGAAACAAAACCAAAAGAACAAAACAGATGTAGACACATAAGACAGAAAATGAACAAATAGAAATATTTGTCATGAAGAATTTGACTTACGTGACTATGGGGCCAATAATCCAGATTCTACAGGGCTGCCTAGAAATTCAGGTAAGATTTGATGTTTCAGTCTTGTGTCTGAAGTCCATCAAGCAGAGTCTCAAAACTCAGGCAGTTCTCCATGGTCCAGTCTAACAACTCAATCCTACAAACACCTTCTCAGTTTTAGTCTTTAGGCCTTCAACTAACTGAGTGAGAAGCACTTACATAGAATGGAGAGCAACCTGCTCTATTTGAAGCCTAGTCTTTGAAACATGGCCTGACACTCCGTGAACCATCACAGCTTGAATCCCATCTCTAGCCCTCCCTTTTCACGGAGATTTACCAGAGGCACAATCAGAAGAAGCAACGCTGTTCTGAAGGAATCAAAGCTCCTGGTTCTAGGGTTCCCTCCCTCCCCCAAGCAACAATGTGAAATCTACCATCTAGAAGACAGGGTCTTATCCCAAAGAATAGGAAGTACATGACAGCAAACAGGCTTGACACATCCATTCTACATTACCAAGCACAGGTGGGGCTCCACAATTGAAATGTAACCGTATTTCTATCCTGTTGGGACTTGGTCTCCAAGGCTGATACCGTGGCAATCACCAGTTTCTGACACTTCAATGCTTAATAAGGAAAAATGTTCTAGGGCACAGCTCACCGGTTTAACACTGAGCCTTTTGATAAATGGCTCCTTCATATTTTCATTTGATAGATTTTTACTTCAGACCATGGAAGTCAGGAATGTGCTGCCTCATGGTGCAAAGCGTGCGAGCCAAGGAGAAGCCTTGCAGGGCTGGGGGTGGAGGGGCTTGGTAAACTCTGCCGCAGCCCTGCATGTTACCAGGCTCTCACCCTGAGCCTCATCCAGACCATCGACGAGAGTGGGAGGCTACTGACTCCAGCTTTGCGAGGCAAGAATAAAGCTTGCTTTCTGTACTGTGTTGATCCAAACCAGTGACTGTGATTATACTATATGGTATTGTGTTGTCTACGTATCCACTGGTGCTGGGTTACACATCTATGCATTTTTATTGGTTGTAACTTTTGTAACTTTTGGCAATGTTCTCCATCTCCATCAGCAGAAACTATCTCCTAAAACATTCTCCAAGTTCCTATTACAGGACCACTGGAAATACCAGTTATGGTGGTCTGCCCCTCCATGTGCTAATGCCTTACTTTGGAAGTCCCTTTCTTGTCCATATAACTAAAAAGAATTTACTCATCACTAAAAACATAGTTCAGAGGTGTTCTTTATATAAAGACCCCCATAATTCTGAGTAAATATATACAAATATATATTCCCCAGCAGCACTCTCTCGTGTCTGCTGATTTGATTAATGTCATCATTATCACATATATTTTCCATCATATAGTATAATTCACTACTTTGTCCTTTTGTCTCTTCTACTCGAAAAGGGATAGCAGGAGAATTTAAATCATCTCCGGCACATTGTGCTGCCTAGATCATGTGATGCATGAATAAACCCTACTATAAACTATTCTAAAAGATATATTTTATTCTCACCCATCAAATAGATCCTGGAGGTCCTAACTGGAGGTCTCTGGCTAGTCACTACAACTCCTTTGTACTCTTTCCTCTGTATTCTCTGACACAAATGCTGCCTCCTGTTTTGACACTAGAAATGTTTAGAGCAGTGGCTCAGTGGTAAGAGACCCTGTTTCTGTTCCCAGCATTTGCAGCCACCTGTAGCTTCAGTTCCAGGGCATCCAACATCTTCTTCTGAGCTCTAGGAACACCTGGATACATGATATCCACAGACACACAGGCAGACCAAACAATCATAAACATTAAGTAAAATGAATACTTTTTTTATTTTAGTACAAATAGTGTGGCCTCTTTCAAATTACCTTTCAAATTCTCTTTCAAGACAAATCTTGAAAGAAAAGTCTTAGATTTTTTTACTAAGGTACAAAAGGAAGGCTTTTAGTACAGAAAGCTGTAAGCTTATAGGCACAACCCCTGTGCTTTCTAAAAAGGCTGTCTTGTTTTTGAATTCTGAATCTCTGGTCTTTTCTCCTATCAGACACACATGGCAAATGTCTAGTGAGACAATGAAGGAGAAATGAATGAACAAATGAACCAAAACTAAAAACAAGAAATTGTTTGGAAAGAAAAAATGTATATTTAATGCCCATTCTTCAAAGCTTCCTTTTTTTTTCAAGTTTTCTCTCTTCCCACCCTTCGCTCTGCTCTACCCACTGGGAACAGAAGGTAAATGTTATCACAGTCCTTGAGCTTGCCCAGGTGAAAGAACTTGGGGGTGCTGCTGAGGAGAAACGCAAACGCCATCAAACTCAATGACATTTGGAGGGAAGCTGAATAAGGTAATTATTATATGAGGGTAAATTTGCCCAAGGGAAGGAAAATAATGGAAAGAAAATGAATGAATATTTCTATGGAAAAGCTTGTTCAACCTGAATTACCTTGGCAGGAAAGCCCCTGTGAAGTGACTAGCCAACAGGCTCCGGAATTTCACCCTGAGGTAGAGCCAGATTCATCAGGTTTAAAGTCTTCACTGTGATTGTCCACACACTTGAGAGAACAGAGGTCACAAGGAAGCTGCCTGGGCCCCAGTGGGAGATCTCTCTCCATCTTTCTCTTCCATGCCTTTGCTGATCTTCCATGACTTCTTGTTCAAAGGCTAAAAGCTCTTTCTGTCATGTTTCTTCCTGTAAACAGGCTTTCTGCTAGACAGTGGGGGTAGTGAGATGAAAGACAATCATCCCTCAGTATCTACTGAATAGTGTGCCTGGTCCCCGAAGCTACACAAGGACCTTACATGAAATGATTACATGACTACAGCGTCCACACCACCCTCTCGTATACTTTCAAGTGATCTCTAAATTATTCATAATTCCCAGTATATTATAAATGCTAGGTAAAAGGTTGCTGTAGAATATTGTTCAGGAAATAATAACAAAGAAAGAGCTCTGTAAAAATACAGATAGACTACAATATAGATAGGCTTTTTCTTAAGATTTTCAGTCTATAGTTCATTGAATCTGCAAGTGCAGAATTCACAGATAAGGAGGGCTAAATGTTTACATAGACACACAAACATGTATACATGAGCATACAAATGCTTTCACATAAACACAATCACATGCACACATACAAACTTTCAATGTAGGCTTGTGTTCACACACAGTCACACACGTGCTTTTCTCCCTAGGAGTCTGCAGTCTACGGGGGCTGTCGGAATTCTATGGGAATAATTTCTATCAGGTAGTGGCATGAAAAACAAGAGACAGCATCATAGAGGGGTGGGACTGGTCCCCGGGGAAAAGACCAGGAGAGTTTTGCAGAGAGCTTGACCCTGAGATGAAATCTAAAGGGTGAAGAGGACAGGAGACAAAGGGAGAGGCTTCACTTTGGTAGAGAGGCAGACACAGGTAAGGGAGCTTATAAGGCCAATAATTTAGAAATCAAGGGATTTTTGTGGCTCCAAACTTGCGGAGAGTAAAGCCACACTGACACTCTTAGTGGGGATTATGGGAAATCCCAGGTGTTGCAAGGAGAGGGCTACTTGTTTGTCCCCACTGCCCAACTAACTTGGCCCCGAAATAACTACACAGAAACTGTATTAATTAAATCACTGCTTGGCCCCTTAGCCCTAGTTTCTTGTTGGCTAATTTTTACACCTTAATTTAATCCATTTCTACTAATCTGTATATTGCCACGTCGCAGTGGCTTAATTCCCAGCATCTGTCTCCAGTGGATCCATAGCATCTCTCTGACTTTTTCCTTCTCCCAGCATACAGTTCTGTCTTCCCCACCTACCTAAGTTCTGCCCTATCAACAGGCCAGGGCAGTTTCCTTATTCATTGGCCAATGACAGCAACACATAGCCAGAAGAACCTCCTACACCACCCAGGGACTTTCCTGGGGTCATTGAGTCTAGAGTAAAGGGAAATACAATATGGCTTCCTATGCACTGGAGATCTAGAATCCAAGGAGCAGAGTAAATAAACCAAATGGATTTCTGCACCAAGCCTCTTTGGTAAGGATGTGGCCTTCTCTCTTTGCTTAAAGTCATTCTCATGACTATGACATGTAGGAGTAAACCATGAGCATCAATACATTGGTCCCTTAGAAAAAAATAAATAAGGGGAGGGGCTGAGCCAATAGCTCAATTTACAAATTGCTCGTCTGCCTTGTAAGCATCAAGACCTGAGTTTGATCCCTAGAACACATGTAGATTAAAAGCTAAGTGTCTGATATGTAACCCTAGCACTGGGGAGATAGAAACAGACAGATTTCTGGAGCTTGCTAGTCAGAGAGTCCAGCCAAACCAGTGAACCCCAAAATCAATGAGAGGACCTGTCTGTGAAAATAAGACAGACAATGCATGAGGAATGACACCTGAGGTTCACCTCCAGCCTACAGACATACACACACACACACATACACACACACACACACACACACACACACACACACACACACACACGACACACCCATACTCGTAACCATATACACAAACACACAAGGTATGCATTTGTCTGATCTGTTTGAACTCTATCACAGCAGAAGGTCCATCTCTGCTCAAATCCAATTTATTCCTGGTTCCTTCTGACCTCACCGAAATGTCAGCTCAATAGAGCTGGTGACACCAACAATGCCCCAGGCCCTTCTGCTTCCCTAGGTCCATTGTGTGCGGCCGTACCAGCTCTCACCTGGACTGCCTCCGTCACCTGGTGCTACTTCGTCACCTGGTGCTACTTTAGCTCCTCCAGCTCCCATCCCAGCCAGGGGCACTTAAGGCAAAGGGATCGACTCGGCCCAGTTTTCAGATCCCTATGGGATTATATCTTACCATAGTTTCAGAGAGCACAACTCTAGAACCAAGTCCTGGGGGCAACACTGACTTCAAATCCCAAGCCACCTCTGCCTCAGCCCCATATACTATAAAATCAGCGTTAATAATCATAAAGATGGGGACTGGCTTTCCTTGGAAATAGCAACTATCTAAGCTAAATTAACTTAAAAGCAGGTGGGACTGATTTGGATCCGTGGTTCCAGGTGTTCCCGTGTGTGGCCCTATTGATTTGGCCTGTGGTGGCACAGCATACAGGTCACAGAGCAGAGCTGGAGTGAAGCAAACTGCTTGCTTCATGGACAAGCAAAGGGGGAGCTCAGGAGGAGCTATATTCCCAGTGTCACCTTCAAGGGTACAACCCCAGTACCTAGGACTTCTCACCAGACCATTGCTCTTAAAGGTTCTACCACCACCCATGTTCACGCATGAGCCTTTAGGCTCTCTCCAAACAGCACTACCTGTACTATCTGAGGGAGATTACTTACTACCCTGTACTGTCTGAGGGAGATTACTTACTGCCCTGTACTGTCTGAGGGAGATTACTTACTACCTGTACTATCTGAGGGAGATTACTTGCTCACTCTAAGGAGCAGCCACTGACATTACATTTTTACTAAACTAAGATCCACTCTCTTTACCCCAGTCCCTATCAGTATCTAGGATTTGATGCTGATCTACCTTGACCCTCATAGAGTAGGTACATAGTTAAAACGATCTGTTGACCTTCCGATGAACTAAAGTCGCATGCACTTAAGGCTTTTTCCTTGGCTGTTCTCTTCCAGACACTATTTTGTGCTCATGGTTATATCTCCCTTTCCTCATTCAGTCTCAAGCAGAAATGTTATCTATATCACATTGAATTCTTCCTCTCTCCCTTACCTATTGCTTGCCTTCATTGTGTTTATTACTTCTGTTCTCATTTATCTACTGCTCCCCTATTTTTTGGCCACCTTTCTCAAATGAGGAGGAAGTTTCACGGAGGAGAAACATGCAGACTGTGTCTGGCGTGTGGAAGGAGTTGAGAACACACGTGCTGGCTGGGTGAATAAATGGATCCACACACTTCGCATACTGCGAGTATTTACTGAACACACCCAGCTCAACTTCACCCACTCCTGGAAATGGAAACAAACGACAGTGTAAGGAAACTCAGTCTCTGCCACGTGACAGATGTAAAATTCTGCTACCATGTGATCCAATTAGCATCCCTCTTGAAAGGGCATTTGATTCTTGGATAGGATTACACCATCTGTCCTAAAAAGCTTTCTCGATTCGCAACTAGATAAGCACCGAACCCATTTGGCAGGTCCCATAAAATGACTTCATCTTCTCACTGGGTTTTAGCCATGTGTGGGCAGTGTTTTGACATTTTCAAATGAAATATGGGATCAAATGAAAAACACATAAAGTATTGAGATGACACGGGCCGGATTGGAGTACCGTACTTTGTAAAATCCCAGGATGGATAATGGAAGCCTAGGGAATAAGCCTCGGGAAGAGTGGGAGCCATCACCCAATGGAAAGTTCTGAAAGTCTGGTTTTACATCCCATTGCTGGTGGGTTTACCACATATAGCCTAAAAAGGACTCATAACACATACCACCAACACTGCACAAGGGCTCAGAGGTCCTAACTGTGGTGGATGATGAGCTGAATAAAACTGGTAAGACTAGAAGAGACATAGTCATCTCCATCTAACACATAAGAAAAAAAGAAAGACTTCCAGCCACCATTCCCCTTCCTTCTAGAGAAAAATGTCCTTCTCCTCTGAGGACTTTCTCACTTCCCCCATCTGGGTTTTTGTGGTTTGGGTAGAGCCCACTGTAACCCAAGGATTAGTGCCTGATTTAAGTGTAACCAAGCAGAGAGTCCCATCCTCTGGGCACATGAAAAGCTCAGAGATAAAAATGTGACCTACATCAAACAAAAGAGAAATTCTCAGATTTAGTTTTTCATTAATAAAGAGAATTTATCTGTCTAGAGAGGTCGCTTAGTATATACGACTAAAAGTAGCCAGTTCTCACTCCTTCATGAAGATACTGCCAAAGTAGTCAGCCAAAAACATAAGAGGCTGCAGCTGAGAAACAGGACAAGCTGGGTCCAACAGCCAGTCTCTGGGTAGGATTACCAAAGGGTACTTCAACTCCATTAGCCCCAAATTCCTCCAGTTCCTTATCATAATACAACTCTATCATTAATAGAAAATTATTTGGCCTCTGTTTCTGATTCCTGGTACAAAGTTGCTCAACCCCTTGGAAGCTCCTGATTTTTAGGGGTGTATTGTTATTCACAGTTAATTCCTTTGGGTCACAACTCAGTTATGCTTGACCTATAGAAGACTTCAGAATAGGGATGGTCACCAGATAGACCAAGTATTAAAGAGTTGCAACTTTCAGCCCTGGCCTCTTGTAAGAGAAAGGTAGGTGGAAATCAGACATATAAAAACCTGATATATCCATATATATGTATGCACATACATACATACACACATATATACATATATTAAAATATTAAGTTACCCTATAGCAGGGCAACAACGTCCCTACTAGAAACCAGAAGCTAAGAAAAAGCCTACTGCCAGGTATGTTCTTTCTTCTGGTGTTACTGGCCCGTGAGGTCCCATAGACCAACCCCCAAATATTACAGGCTATTGTCATTGCTCCTGGTTACCTTCAAGAACTTAATAGAAAGATATTATTGAAGATATCATGTGCTTGAGTTATAGAATATGAAGAAATTAAGCAGGTAGAGAATTGAAAGCTTCATCTCTACTAGATATTTTTCATGGTGCTAGAAGCTGGCAGACACATTACCAGAGAACAAAAATAATCACCAATCACAGGCAGTTATGAATTCTGCAATCAACAACAATGACTGATCCAGAATGTCCATTGGTGTAATAATGGTACAGACATAGTACGAGCAACCAGCCACTTTATGACTGGATTTAAGACTCTCTTAAAACCCATACCTGGTACCATTATCAAACTAAGAACCTATGACTAGATGGGTCATATGCCTAGAGAAGAGCCTACTAGGTCTCATCTGTTAAACAAACTTGGCTTAGGGTTCCTGGTGCTGTGATTAAAAAGCACTATGACAAAAAGCAACTTGTGGAGAAAGGTTTCTTTTCATCTTAGACTTCTACATCTTTCTTCATGACTGAGGGAGGTCGGGGCAGAAACTCAAGAAGGGCAGAAAGCCGGAGGCAGGCACTATAGCAGAGGCCCTGGAGAAATGTTGTTTATTGACTTGCTCCTCATGGTTTGTTCCGCCTGTTTTCTCAGACTACCTAGGACCACCTAAGCAGGGATACCGCCACCTGCAGTGAACTTGGCCTTCCTCCATCAGTCATTAATTAAAAAAAAAATACCCCACATACTTGGTGTGTAAATCAGCCAGAGTTGGTGTACAGAACTGGAAACAAACCAAGCCTGTGAGATTCCCAAACCAAATGTCTCATTGCTGTGTTTCTCTGGGAACCAGAGCAGAGGCCTGTAGACTCTTAATGCTCCATGTTTCTCTCACCCTTATCTTCCCATGGAGGATTGTTAGAGCCTATCCACAAACTCCAAAAGAGAGAATGCTACAGTGCCAGCTGACTCAAGTCCCTTGTTATTCTGATATTCTGCACATCAGAGACACTGACAACTGTGAGCTTGTCTTCTAAATACAGCCCATGACACTGCCCATCACTGTGTCCCGAACAAGGTTCAGCAAGGAAGTTGAAGAAAACAATCTATTTTAATATCTAGTACATGAGAAAGCCCTCAATAAACTCTCTAAAACACTGGCTAATTGTTCTTTTTAGATAAATACATACATGTGCTTACATTTCCTCTTATCACTAAAATAGACCCTAGTATTTTTCTGGCAAGGACCACATCTTCCATATGTTAGAGTCTCCCGTCCCATTCCAATACTGTGTTATGCATAAGAAAACATGATGAGCAGACAATTCAAGACTTTTTTTTTCATTTTTCCACTTTGCTTTATTATCTGTCTCCTTCTAAATCCATTGCTTCTAAATATGATATTAGAAAGTCCTTCTCCGGGCTTTATTTAACTTTCCTAAGATGTGTGTTCTCACAGATGTGTGTCACATGCACGCTGCTGATTGGCTGTGAAATTAACCTTGAATATCAACTCACCCACATTTAAAATAAAATGGCAGCTGGGACGAAGACTGAGCAGGAGCGATGATCATAAGCGGAGCTCGAAATAGAGCAGATTTGAGCATCTGGTGGAGGAGAAGCTGGCCCGAGAGAGAAGGGGCACAGCCCTGGGTCTGAAAATGCCGGGATTGAATGGGAAGGTTGGGTCACTTGAAGTAAGGTTACAGAGGCAAGTCTGAGTGAAAAGAATGTCGTGTTCCTGGAGCAGACCACCAGGAAGGAGGTCTCCCTCCTCAACAGTTTACATGGGAAAGACTTAGAAATTAAGGGGCACGTTCTTCTGGAACTCAATTAAGAAAGCAGAGAATGTGGTTCAGCCATGCTGGTCTTTCCAAAGGACCCTGTCTTTTCTTCTCTGAGCCTTGGACCTGTTATTTCTCTACCAGGAAGTTCTGTCTACCTTTTCCCCATTTTTTTTTTTTTTTTTTTTGGTGTTAGTTCTGGTCATTACTACATCCGCATCTTCTGTGTATCCTCTTCTGGGGAGACAAGCCACAAACCATGGCTCCCCTTCACCTCCTGCATTACACTGTCGTTCACCATACAGAGCACAGTGCAGCATTTTGCTCTAAATCGAGGATCTGCCTCCCTTGTTTGGTCCTCCAACTTTTATGACACATGCTCATTCTGAGATCCAGCCTTCCTCAAGCCCTCTCAAGCAGTGACAGAAAATGAAGGCAAAACTCAGAGATTCACACAAGGACCAAATCTGTGATTGATGGGATGTTACTAAGCCAAGTCTTCTAATACAAGGGCATTGTCCCCCCTCTTGACCAAGTGGCAGGAGTGTCTGTGTGTAGAGCTGGAAGTGCAGTGGGTCCAGGGACATGGAGTTCCTGAGAACACTTTGTTATGGTCTTATACTGATGGCCATTTTGAGTAGAAAAATTACTTTTACTCTACTTCACTTCCTGCCAAGTTACACATTTATATGATAATACCATTGAGGGTAAATAACCATAAAGATACCTAGGTAGGAGACGCTGAAATTCTCCTTGCCTTGCACAGAGCTGGAAGTGGGGATAGTCTAGCTGCTAAAGTGTTTGTTGAACATGCAACAATACCTAAACAAGACCCTAGAACACCTTCATCCAGAAGCCTGGGCTTTGCTTTTGTAGGCTCATCGAGATTCAACTTCAGAAACTACTTTACTATTAATTCCAGGATGTTGGCGAATCTGGACCCCACATGCAGTTTGCAACTGAATCTGAAGCTTTTACTTTCCCCTTAGCAATTCAATGCTGGTGGGCAGAGAATGCATGGTCCCCACGGCCAGGAGGCTCTGGTTTTTATGAAGAGTAGGATACTCCTCCTAGATCTCCCTTCTCTGTTCTTCACAGGTCTTGGATGAATAAGAATAAAATCTCAGTCTCTTTATGTTTGAAGCCCCAGCCAGCAGCCAGCAGGAAAATCCCTTTATGATTCTCAGTCCATCCACCCTGGATGTTTAGGGTATGTTATGATGTCCCTTTTCTTTCTTCCAAGTGTAGGTACTTTTATTGTTTGACTTAATATCTGTGCCTTGTAGTGAACAAACCATGTTGCCAGAAAACACAGCCAGAATTCAGAGTAAATAATTTTTATTTTTTTTGTTTAAAAAACAGAAGGGGTTCTTAATGAGGTTCCAAAGTAACTTTCTTCAGTGACCATGCTGTGAACTTGGGAATGTCGGCTACGTACCAGGGTCCACCTGATGTCACTGAGTCCAGCAGTCTTTGATGATACTTTGAAGGCACCAGAGGCCAGAACCGCTGTGCAGATTCTTCAAAAGATTTCTTTATTCTGTTTGATGGACAGCGCCTTCCACCACGGGGCAGGAACAAGAGTAAGGGAGGTCACAGATACCTCAGGAAACAGGAGAGCTGGACAAGAAAAATGATGTGCAGAGACAGGGGACAGGGAACAAGGATGGCGAATGAACATGGAAACAGCCTGTCCCACACCATGGCATCCACGGACCGTCAAGGCCGAGAACTACAGAGGGAAGATGAACGGGCGAGAGTGATCTCAGGAGAGTTCTCTGTGAAGGACTGTCTTTTTCAGTATCACATGAAGACACTCTTCTGTTGTTTTGTGGTTGGGTCTTTTTTTTGGAGGGGGCAGATAAGGTCTCACTCTACAGCCCCCTTGAATTCACAATGTAGCCCTGCTATAACATGGACATTAGGCTAAGTGGAACAAGCCAGTCATAAAATACCACATGGGAGTTCACTTATATGAAGTATCTAGAATAGGGAAAGTAATGAAGACCAAAAGTAGAAAACAGGTAACAAGAGCCAGATTTTGCTATTTAATGGGGGAAAGAGTTTCAGTCTGTGAAAATGAGAAGGCTCTGTTGATGGATATTGGTAATGACTGACTACGAAACAAATTACTTAATGCGACAGAACTACAAGCTTTTAAATCGTCATCTCAGGACTGGAGCAATCCTCCAATCGGCATAGAGTCTGCCGCATAAATGTAAAGGGAAAGACGAGAATGGTGGCACATGCTTGCTATCCCAGCCCAGCTCTGGAACGGTGGAAATTGACAGACCCCTGAAGCTCACCAGCCAGGCAGCATGGCTTACTTGCAAGTTCTAAACCTGTGGGAGGCCCTGTTGTAAGAATACAAAGTGGATGGTATCAGAGGAATGACATCTAAGGATCTCTGGCCTACACACACAAACACACACACACACAAACACACACACACACACACAAAAGATGGTTATGGGGTAAACTTTGTGTTATATATATCATAGAAATAATTTCAAATTAATCTTGTTTGCTTTCTTTTTAAATTTCATTTTGTTTATATGTATATATATGGTATTTCAACTTGCACATCACCCAATAATCAAGTCAAGGTATTTAACTTATCTACCACCTCTTTTATTTATCAACTCTTTGTGGTGAGAGAGAAACGTGCTACTAGTCCCCACATGCCAACTGTCATGCTCAACTCATAGAGACATTTACTTATTGGTACAGTCGGTGCCTTTGGTGCCACCTGGTATGACCAACTCTGCCAGCCTGTACACACTTCACAACAGTAAAGTTTCACCAGGCTGTACCACTCTGTGACATGAAACAGCGAGCCCTCACCAATCATACGAGAGACTGCAGAGGAGAAGGGTGGAGACGCCAAGCCACCGTGGCCATCGCCAAGAGAGAAGCGTCCCTCTCCTGGCCTGTGAACCACTTGGGTTTGAGAATCTGGTTGGAAGGGCCACATTCTTCTCTAACAGCCCACAATCCCACCCAGTTTTGTCTTGAATACACAATCAGCTATTGGTGGTCTTCGTTGGGGGATAGAACAAAGACAACACCCTTCGCCCACACATTTGAGTTTGGGGCTTTGACAATTGGAAGCCAACTGGAGGCATTTTTATCTTGTCGCACATTCTTCCCTCCACCCACACTCACATGCTCACTCTGTTCCTGCCAGCCCCACAATGGCACTGCTGTCCTGTTCCTCTTGTTCTGCCTGCCGTCCCTCCCTCTCCCACTCCCCCGACACACAGGTGGAAATTAAGAGCCAGGTTGGCCCATGCTGGAAGTCATATATTGAAGCTGGGAATGAATTAAAATGAGCAAGCTGCAGCAACATAACAGGGCCCTGTGCCCAAGGCCTGACAAGCCACCCACACCAATTCTGCCTGCTCCCAACAATGCGTTATGATTGCAGAGCTGAGTCACCTAGCCCAAATGATAGTAATTCAGCTCAATCATGTCAAAAATCAAAATTGTGCAGCCATCTGGCCACAGACGTTCTCACCTATTAGAGACACCCATTGACTTACTTCTGGCATCCAAGGTCACAGAAGGTAGGTGGGTAAATGAGAGGCTATGGGTAGAGAGACGGCACTAAGCAGCTAAAGGCCATGGGTGTGCAACATTGTTTCTGCCCTGTCTTTTGGAAATAGACAGTGGGTCATAAGAAAGGTTCCGAGCAGATCCCCCTCCCCATTTCATCTCTGGGTTCACTTGGTGGTTCTCTCTATTGCAGAGCCAACTCCCTCCAAAGTGACTACTTCCTGCCAACGTGCATGGGGAGAAAATGCAACAACAGCAAAAGTCAAACAAAAGGCAATATTTAAAGGTGACAGCTTTACAAGAAATTCGGGCTTCCATAAATCGCTCTTTAGAAGGTAAATTAATACAGTTTGGGAAAGCATGTTGGCAATAATACTTCAAGATTTTTTAAATTGTTCAAATTCTTTCACTATCAGAATCTATATGATTCATCTTCTAAGTCTGTGTCCTAAGAAAATAATCAGAAATAAGCACCAAATATTAATATTACAAGAATGTTTACTTCACTTTTATTTATGGTAGGAAAAAAATAGAAATCAAAAGAATAAATGGAGAGAGGAGGAGGAGATTCAAATATCCTACAAAGAAATGGCTAAATGAATTATAGCCACACATCCAACCTACTAGAAGACAGCCATTAAAAACCATACCTTCAAAGGAAATTTAATGGCATGGAAAATGTTTATGACTTTGCAGTATATGCAGAGTAGGCCATAAAGCTTCATATATAATGGGAATTGCATTATGTTGAATCATATAGAAAATTGCTTTTTTAATAGGTCGAGATGGTTGACTGTTAGATATCTCCTATAATGCAAGTCAAGAAAGAAAAAATAGTTATTATACACAGAAAAATACAAAAATGTTATTGGTTATGATTGGTTCTGTTGACTTTTAGCTTCTTTGTTTTTTTCTTAAACCCCACTTTTTATTTCAATGCTCTGCAGGCCCTCTGCACTGGGTGTTGGGGGAATTTTTTTTCTCAGTGACAGTTTCCAGAGACCGTGGTGAATCAGATCCAGAGAGTGATGTTCTAGAGCCAGAGTAGACCTCTCTCACGGGAGCATCCTGGGTGTTTCCTAGTTCTTCATTCTCAGAGTGGTGGGCATCACGTCAGGCTTGGAGCTTGACAGCAGCCATGGTGGAGAACTTACACACCATCTATACATATATGGACCTATTTTTCACAGGGAACTGGCATGGAGGTCTGTGGATTTTTGTCCAGCCGCAGAATGTCTTTGAAACCTTGCTTTGGCATTAATGAGACATAGCCCTCAATCACCTGACTCTATCCTGGAATTGCAGGTTCTGAGCTCCTGCCCACCAAACCATGTGTGAGTTCAAATGGCTCCCATCACTCTTTCCCATAGGAACAATTCTTGAGATGTTTAATGTCCGTCTGAGAGTAAGAAGGACCAGGTGGGTGCATATTTCATTGTCATTGATTAAATTAATATTTCTAAATAGGAAGGGTTGTGCCTGGGACAAGTCCGGGTTTCACGTGCTGTGGAGTCAGTTCTCAGAAACTATGATGCCAGCAGAGAAGCCACGGCTCTGTGGAGTCCGCTCCCTGAGAGTCTCCATGTAAGCTATCGGCCTCTGACTTGCTACTGGCACTACCACGCTTCTTGCTGTTCCCACGCTACTCATTAATATTGATAACAGCATCTTCTTGGTGCTTGACATATATTATGTCATCCAATCCTCCCAAGAACCTCTTACACCACATTTCAGGGGTACTTGTCGTGCTTTGGGCGCCTGACAACTTTAAACACCTTTCTTTTCTTCAGAGCAAACTCTCCCTTTTAAGGGTTTCATAACACCGGAACACACTTTTCCTCAATCATTCTTGGCTCGTCAGACACACACAAAAATCCTTTGTCAGAATCCAACGACCCGAAACACCAAGCATCTTGTGAACCCACTATGGAGTGTTATTGTGGACATCCACATCCAACAAGGGGATGCCCAGAATTCCTCCAGCGGGTCAAGCTGCTTTGACACAGCCCCGCGGAGCAGTGCAGACCTCACGGCAGCCAGCAAACCTGCGAACTTGGCCTCCTGGCCCACCTAGAAAGCCAGAGGCAAACAGATTCCTTTTTCAACTGCTAGGCTTAACTTCCAGATTAAGTTTCTGTGAGTCTCAAGAATTTCAAAACCCCTTTCAGATTTGTAGGTAAAATGATTGCCACATCCCACGTACTATTAATATCCCCCTTTGAAGACTCAAATGCTGGGTTCATGTAATTATTTCCTGGACCCCAGAACAAAACTTTTATTTTAAGATGCGGCTGCAGTTTACCACGGTGCCACTGCCACCCCCACCTCCATCGGGAATATTATCCTCATCACCACCTCAGCCCCTCATCCATCATGAACATAACCCACATCACCACCTCCATCCCACCTCCATCAGGAATATTACCAGAAGCTACTTCTGAACTTCAGGTAAGCTGAGCTTCTTTCTCAAGGGAATATTAAGTGGGTGGTTATCTGTTAGTGAACCAGGACTCAATCCCTGGGCAACTCACATCCATACTCTACCCTCTGCTGCTAAAAGTCCTAAATTCTGACTCAGCACCCACTCCCCAGCATTCCCTGGACTGGATCCTCCTTTTTTGTACACAGGTGATAACCTTGACCCTCATCACCTCCTGCCTATGTTTGCCCTGACCTAGAATGAACTGACCATTCTTGGCATTTCTCCCCAAAACTCTGCTGCCTTTTCTATATCCTCAAATTATGCGTCACTTGCTGCCTGAGATCTTTTTCTCACTGCATCGACTGACATGACCACACAATTGTCTGCATTCCAGTGCACTCACACTCTCTCGGAACTATTAAGTTAGGAACATCATCCTGAGCTTCCTGACACAGTTTCTAATCCCGTCGCATCTTCGCTATGACAATGACAGCCCTTGGCAGGCAGCTACTCCCCTAACCTATTTAGCATGGTAACAAGGGCTGTGCATACAGCAGGCACTCGAGAAAAATCACTGAACAAACATGAATATGAAAGCAGTCAACTTGCCCTAATTAACAACGTGAGCCCCATGACATGTTATCTTAATACTGTTTGTTTAGCTCTGCCTCATTTCTCTAGATATGTAGATGTTTAAGAGGGAGCTCAGTAATTCTGTCATCCCTCTAGCCAAGTGTGGCGATTTCCATGGGAACCCAGCTTCCAGGCACAAGCTAAATGGCATCGATTGATCTCCCAGACTGGAAGGTTCTAGAATCTCCCAAAGTGCCTTTCAAAAGGGTCAGGACCTTCAGATTCAACTCCGCAACCTTTCCATACATTTTTTCCTCCACTCATTAAGAGCAGCAATGTGCGGTCCTGCTGTGCCCTGCTTCTTTCCTTGACTCCACGAATTGCACTGCAAAGTCACCCCTTCCTGATCGGATTCTCCCATTTTCTCAGTTGTTCTACCTTCATCATGCTCATCTCTTGTATATACACGGTTATGTCGGCATGTTCAAGCCCAGTGCCCAGTGTGATGATGGTCTGGGAAGAACTGATTAGGTCATGAGAGTGAAGCCCTTGATCATGGGATTCGTGCTCTTATATAAAAAGACACTAGAGAGGAGTGCCCCCACCATGTATGGGTGCGTGTGTGTGCATGTGTGTATGTGTGTGTGCGTGCGTGTGTGTATGTGTGTGTGCATGTGTGTATGGGTGTGTGCATGTGTGTATGTGTGTGTGTGTGTGTGTGCATGTGTGTGTGTCCCTCTCATGTAAGGACCCAGCAAGAAGACAGAAAGAAGACTAGAGAGCCTTCAAGAGAGCAGCTATGATCCTGGACACCCACCCTACAGAACAGTTAGGAATAAATGTCTCTTATTTAACCCACCTAGTCTGTAACATCTGCCTGAACACACTAAGACGTGCCCATTTGTATCTTTAGAAATGTCTTCCTGTGTCCTAATACCACGGCCTCCTCCCATTTCCATGGAGGGGGTATGTACTATTATGTGTCCCAACTCCCATCCATAATCCTCTCCCCACTGGGTCACTTCCACCTTGGGCTGCTTTGTGACATTCGTATAGCCAATAGGATATGACCAGCCTCTTGAAGATGACTCTTCTCCCTTGCCATTTTTTCTTCCTCTTCTGAAGCAGCCCTTTTGAGTCAAGGGGCAACAAGTACAGCCGTAAGGGTGATGATAGAGAAATGACAGAGAGAACCCGGATTCCTATAAGCCACCATGGTCAGGCTTAGGTGTCCTTCCCAAGCTGTCTCATGGTGTGAGACAGTGCGGCCCATTCACTACAGTCTAGTCCCGGAGTTGACTGGCATTTGGAGATGCTCCCATCCTTGTTCCGTACACACTCTTCCCAAATAAGACATCCACACAACAGGGTTCATGGTTATCTCCCCTTAAGACGTCATCACACAGTGCTGTGATGTAGTGTGAGTTACACACCTATCACTTCTCCTCTTCCCAGAGCTTCAAGTTTTCTGGGGACAGAGCCCATCTATCTTGAATTTCAGCACAGAATCTCCTCCATCACTGAGCCAAGCATGCTAATGAAGCGGGAACACTGTACCTGTCTGCTGATCTGAGGGGAAATGTATCCTTCCTTTCTGGCTCAATCTTTTAGTCAGTACCTCCTAATTAGAGAAAGGAACCTGCCAGCCTCTCCTCTCTGTGAACGGAAGAAAGCCATATCTTCCAGGCAATCATCGGCATGTTGTGTCTATCTTTCCCCACTGCAAATCCGTTATTTACATATTAAAGTGGTTATTAAAGAAGAGAATTCACTGATGCAAATTTGACATTCAGATGTCAACTACTCCATAAATAAGGTCAACTGTGATAAGGACACATGTTAGTCTCCAATTAGACTCTCTTAATGTCTAAATAATGCTAATGTGAGGCATCTGCCACCCCGGCTAGACTCATAAACAAAGATGCTGATGAGAGCCAGCCTGCTCCGCTGCACCTCCCATCCCCGATTCACAGCTCTTGGCTCTCGGAACAGAGGCTAGTCCCTCTAGGGGTGGTCCTGCCTGGCCAGTGAGTGGACAGAGGAGCTGTGTTAATCCTTTCTACTGCTCTAGTGGGATAGCACACACTGAGAGTTTCCTAACAGAGAGGAATGCGTTTAGCTTACAGTCCTGGAGTCTGGAAAGCCAACATGGCAGCACTGTGTGATGAGGAACTTGTGTAACACCCGGAGATGATAGAGGGCAATGTGTGACGAAACAGAGCACATGCACTTTGTGCTGTCCCCTTCTCATGAGGTGGCGGATGCCATCACAGGGACTCTTTATGCCTTCATCGCCAACTCACTATCTCCCTTGAAATTTAGACCTACCTATAATTTCCATCAAAACAGGCGTACGGGAGCCGAGTGGTAGTGGTGCATGCCTTTAATCCCAGCACTCAGGAGGCAGGGGCAGGCAGATCTCTGTGAATTCAAGGCCATCCTGGTCTACAAAGCGAGCTCCAATGTAGCTAGGGCTGTGACACAGAGAAGCCCTGTCTCAAAAAATAAAACAAAAAAAATGCATAGGGGATGCTGGGGAATAGTGTGGTGGGTAAGGAGCTTGCCACATATGCATGAAGACAGGAGTTACAGTCCCCAGCATCTTGTAAAAAGCAGGCACTGCAGAACTTATCTGTGATCTCAGCCCTGGAATGACCCGTTCCCAGAGCTCATCAGTCCAGACAAAGTGGTGAGTTCCAGGTTCAGTGAGATGCCTCATCTCAAAAACTAAGGAGAACAGCTAAGAAAGACACCTGGTGTCTACCTCTAGCTGCTGCACACACTCATATAAACGTGCACATGTGCTCACATACACATGTGCACGCATCAGGGTGTACACACATACCACACAAATGCACATCCACGTAAAAAATGCATATGGGGACCAGGCTTTTAGAACACACATTTTTGGGAGCACATTCAAACCACAGCCTGTCAGCAAAGAACCCCAGATCTGTGAACTCCAGAGCCAAGAACTACTCTGATATATTCTTGCTGTCACAAATCAACTCTTTCCAGAGGAACACGGAGCTGTAGAAAGCCTTGGGGCTCTATCAAGCACAGCTTCTGGAAGAGCCCACTCGAATAAAAGACATCTTTTAAAAATCATAACATTCAACCTGATAATCACTTAAGGCAGTATTTAATATTAAAACATACATATGCAAAGCCTTACATTGTTTTCAAATAAAACATCAAAAGTCTAAAAATCTTTAGACTTTTGGGGCCAAGAGAACTGGGTTCTTCCCTATACCTTGGATGAGAAAGTCAAAAAATCATTCCAAGGCAAGGCGGCAATAGTTCTACCACAGTTTAGAAAAGTTGTGCACAAAGCAGGGAGAAAGGAAAGGGTCCCCAAAGGTAGCATCTGCAGCATCCTTAGGAAGTCCTCTATCTTGCTGTGGTCTCTATTTTCCGGGCTACTTAACCCTGCTCTCTCCTTGCGCTGATCAATCCCCACTGTCAATATCACTAGATTTGGAATCACCTGGGAGACATATATCTGGTAGGGCTGGGGGTGTTTCCAGAGAGGATTAACTGAGGAGAAAAAAGCCACCCCAAAGTGGCCACTGCTTCTCACAGACTTTGAGTCCAGACTGAATAAAAGTGGAAGCGGTGGAAAGGAAAACCAGACAAATGTCAGCGTTCACTGGGCTTGCTGATACTCCCAGATGTGCATAAGTTTTCACTGCCACTGCAATGAGCCATTCTACCATCATCCCTTCTCCATCACATAGACTGTGTGCACTTAAATTGCGAACCAAATTGTCTTCTCTTCCCTTGAGTTACTTGACAGGTATTTGGACATAGCAATGAGAAAGATAACGAATACATTTTCCTATTTGCCCCTCTATTCTTGTCATCAGCCATACCCTGGGTCTCCCCTCCCTCACTGGGAGGATGAAGTCAAGCTCTGACACCCTCTAAAGCCTGGTTTTCCACACTCCACTTCTAACTGGCACTGTGATTAGCAACATTATACTCATACTCTTGGCCCTGTGCCCTGCCCTGCCTCCTCCATCAAGAGAGCAAGGGGGGGGGGGGGAATGCGCACAATGAGCCTGGAGAGATAATTCAGAGGTTAAGAGCTGTTCTGGTTTACTCTCTGTTGCTGCGATAAACACCATGATTAAAGGGAACTCGAGGAGGGAAGAGATCATTTGACTTACAGATTACAGCCCATCATCAAGGAAAACCAAGGCAGAAATGAGAGCTCACAGAGGAACACTGCTTACTGGCTCACACAGCTACCTTCCTTACACAGCCCAGGCCCACCTGCCCAGGGCTGGCACCACTCACAGTAACTTATTCCAACAGTTGACAATAAAAAAGGAAGGGATAGACAGATGGATGGGCGGACAGACAGAGAGGCATCATGGACATGTTCATAGGTGAATCCAATGGAGGCAATGCCTCAGCTGAGGTTCCTCTTCCCAGTTGTTTCTAGTTAACAACCAAGACTGGTCACAAAAGTGGCGTGCAAGCACAAGGTCTAGAACTCAGATCCTAGCAACCAAGTAACAAGCCAGTCTGGCGAGGTCCTGCACACACCTGCAAGCCCAGATCTATCTTCCTTGGATTTGTTTGTTGCCTGCTTGATCAATTGATTATTTTGCTTTGCTTTGCTGAAAAAGTGTGTCTCCAGGTGATTCTGTTTGGCCTGGAACTCACTATGTAAACCGGACTGGCCTAGAACTCATAGAGATCTGCCTAAATTGCTAGAATTAAATGTGTGTGTCACCATGCCTCCCAGTTTTTTTTTCTTTTTCTTCTTTCTATAACCCTAACTTTGTGGAGGTTGGAGACAAGAGAATATTCCTGGAGCTTCCTGGTTACTACACCAGCATGGGAAATGAAAGTGCTGGGTTCATTGAGAGATTCAAGTGCACACGCACTTGGTGTATACACACATATACATATTCTCACACACATTATTTCATAAATTGTGCAAAACCCTTTAAAATATCTGGGGAAGAAAGGGCCATTTCCATTGAGATTCAAAATATATATCTGAAACACTAGTAAAAAATTATCCCCAATGACAAAACTCTCCACTCTCTCAAGCATAATCCCATTGCCAAAATTGCACTTTGGAAAATCAAGTTCAAACTCTCTCAACTGACACTTAAAACTCAAGGGAAGGAGAGGTGACCTCCTGCTCAAAAGCAATACCGCTCCCTGACACTTGATTTTTACTTTAAATGCTCTCCATAGCAACTTCTAAAGCCTGAAATTTGTTCCTTCACTCAATAGACTTCCGTCATGCAGGATGATGAACCAGGACTATTTTAAGTACAGTGAATGAGGCATCCAGGCTGTTCCCTAGCAGGCCTTCCTCACAACACATAACACAAGAACATATCTGGAGATGCTTTTTGCAAGAATAGAAGTAAAACACAGGCTAGAAAACAGTGTGATTCAGATAGCCCAGGACAGCCTCTCTGAGGGGGGAGATTTAAGGTCAGTCATACAAGGAAGCAGTCTTCTTCTTTTTTTTTTTTTCACTTTTTCAAAAATTTTATTGAACCACCTTTTATTCCAAACAAATATAAAAGTATGAGAGCCTCCATTATACCAGCCTCCCAACTTTCACAACTATCTGAAATTTATTCTTGTTTCTTGTATCGGTTGTATTTCCTTTACTTCAGTGGTTTGTTTTTATTGATTTTTATCAAGCTCTACATTTTTCACTGATCCCCTCCCTGCCTCTCCCCTCCCCTTCAGCCCTTTTCCAAGGTCCCCATGCTCCCAATTTACTCAGGAGATAGTGTTTTTTTCTACTTCCCATGTAGATTAGATCTATTTATGTCTCTCTTAGGGTCCTCATTGTTGCCTAGGTTCTCTGGCACTCTGATTTGTAGGCTGGTTTTCTTTGCTTTATGTTTAAAATTCACTTATGAGTGAATATATATGATAATTGTCTTCCTGGTTCTGGGTTACCTCACTCAATATAACATTTTCTAGTTCCATCCATTTGCCTGCAAATTTCAAGATGTTATATTTTTCTGCTGTGTAGTACTCCATTGTGTAAATGTACCACATTTTCCTTATTTATTTTTCAGTCAAGGGGCATTTAGGTTGTTTCCAGGTTCTGGCTATGACAAACAAAGCTGCTATGAACATAGTTGAGCACATGTCCTTGTGGCACGATTGAGCATCCTTTAGATATATACCCAAAAGTGATAATACTGGGTCTTAGGAAAGTTGTTTCCTAATTTTCTGAGAAATCACCACACTGATATCCAAAGGAGCTGTTCCATCTTGCATTCCCACCAGCAATGCGAGAGTGTGCCCTTTACCCAGAAACCTCTCCAGCATAAGTTGTCATCAGTGGTTTTGATCTTGGCCATTCTTTCAGGTGTAAGATGGAATCCCAGAGTTATTTTGATTTGCATTTCTCTGATTACTAAGGATGTTGAGCATTTCCTTAAGTGTCTTTCAGCCATTTTAGATTCCTCTGTTGAGAATTCTCTATTTAGTTCTGTACTCCATTTTTTATTGAATTATTTGTTCTTTTGATTACCAATTTCTTGAATTCTTTGTATAATTTGGAGATTAGCCCTCTGTCTGGTGTGGGGTTGGTGAAGATCTTTTCCCGTTCTGTAGGCTGTTGTTTTTGTGTTGTTGACTGTGTCCTTTGCTTTATAGAAGCTTTTCAGTTTCAGGTGGTCCCATTTATAAATTGTTTCTCTCAGTGTCTGTGCTACTGGGGTTACATTTAGGAAGTGGTCTCCTGTGCCAATGCATTCAAGTGTACTTCCCACTTTCTCTGCCATGAGGTTCAGTGTGGCTAGCTTTATGGTGAGGTCTTTGATCCATTTGGACTTGAGTTTTGTGCTTAGTGGTTAGATATAGGTATAGGTCTATTTTTATTCTTCTACATGTTGATATCCAGTTATTCCAACACCACTTGTTAAAAATGCTTTCTTTTTTCCATTTAATATTTTTTGCTTCTTAGCCAAAAATCAGGTGTTCAAAGATGTGAGGATTAATGTCTGGGTCTTCTATTCGGTTCCATTGGTCCTCCTGTCTGTTCTTATGCCAATACCAGGCTGTTTCCAGTATTGTAGTTATGTAGTAGATTTTGAAGTCAGCGATTGTGATGCCTCCAGAAGTTCTTTTACTGTACAGGATTGTTTTGGCTCTCCTGGATTTTTTTATTTTCCATATGAAGTTGAGTACCATTCTTTCGAGGTCTGTGAAGAATTTTGCTGGCATTTTGATGGGCATTGCATTGAATCTGTAGATTGCTTTTGGTAAGATTGCCATTTTTAATTGCCATGTTAATTTTGCCTACCCAAGAGCATAAGAGATCTTTCCACTTTCTGGTGTCATCTTCAATTTCTTTCTTCAAGAAGATTTAAAGTTCTTGTCATACAAGTCTTCCATTTGTTTGGTTAGAGTTACTCCAAGATATTTTATGCTATTTGTGGCTATTTTGAAGGGTGTTGATTCTCTGATTTCTTCCCTAGCCTTTTTGTCGTCTGTTTACAGAAGGGCTACTGACTTTTTTGAATTAATCTTGTATCCTGCTACATTGCTGAAAGTGTTTATGAGTTGTAGAAGTTCCTTGGTAGAATTTTTGGTATTGCTTATGTATACTATCATATCATCAACAAATAGTGAGAGTTTGACTCCTTTTCTGATTTGTAACCCATTGATCTCCTTTTGCTGCCTTATTGCTCTAGCTAGGACCTCAAGAACTATAATAAATAGATATGGAGAGAGTGGACAATCTTGTCTTGTTCCTCATTTCAGTGGGATCACTGTGAGTTTTTCTCCATTTAGTTTGATGTTTATTGGTTGTTGGCTTGCTGTATATTGCCTTTATGATGTTTAGGTGTGTTTTCTGTATCCCTGCTCTCTCCAAGACCTTTATCATGAAGGAATGATGATTTTGATTTTGTCAAAAGCTTTTTTGGCATCTAATGAAATGATCATGTGGTTTTTATTTTTCAGCTTGTTTATATGGTAGATTACAGTAACAGATTTTTATAAGTTGAACCATCCCTGCATCTGTGGGATGAAGCCAACTTGATCATGGTGGATGATGGTTCTGATGTGTTCTTGGATTCAATTTGCCAGTATTTTATTTAGTACTTTTGTATCAATGTTCATGAGTGAGATTGCTCTGTAATTCTCTTTCTTAGTAATTTCTTTCTGTGGTTTGTGTATCAGGGTAATTGCAGCCTCATAAAAAGAGTGTGGCAATGTTCCCTCTGTTCATATTGTGTGGAACAATTTGAGGAGTATTGGTATTAGTTCTTTGAAAGTCTTGTAGAATTCTGAGCTGAAACCATCTGCTCCTGGGCTTTTTTGCTTGGAATACTTTGGATGACTGTTTTTATTTCTTCAACAGTTATAGGTCTATTTAATTTGCTTATCTGGTCTTGATTTAATTTTGGCAGTGATATTTTTCCAGAAAATTGTCCATTTCCTTTAAGTTTTCCAGTTTTGTGGAGTACAGGTTTTTGAAATATGACCTGATGATTCTCTGTGTTTCCTCCATGTCTGCTGTTATGTCCCCCTTTTCATTTCTGATTTTGTTAATTTGGATATTCTCTCTCTGCCTTTTGGTTAGTTTGGATAAAGGTTTGTCTGTTTTGCAGATTTTTCTCAAAGAACCAACTCTTTGTCTCATTGATTCTTGTTTTCTTTGTTTCTATTTTGTTGATTTCAGCTCTCAATTAGATTATTTCCTGCCATCTAGTTCTCTTGGGTAAATTTGCTTCCTTTTGTTCTAAAGTTTTCAAATGTTCTGTTAATTCACTAGTGTGAGATTTGTCCTGCTTCTTTGTGTAGGTATTTAGTGCTATGAACTTTCCTCTTAACACTGCTTTCATTGTGTCCCACAAATTTGGGTATGTTGTGTGCTCATTTTCATTGAATTTTAGGAAGTCTTTAATTGGAAGTATTTTCTTAATTAAGGTTCCAACCTCCCAGAGAACTTTAGCTTGTGTCAAGTTGACATAGAACTGTGTAGCACAATGGCCATGAAAGGCCTGAGAGGAGAGAATTTTAGATGACCTCCAGCTGTGGGGGAACAACTTCATGGCAATGAAAAGCATTTCCAGGAAATAAAATGTGGGAATAACGCGCTGTTTTCCTTAGAGTCTCTTCAGAAGATCTAATCTAGGCTAATAGAGTTAAGAAAAGAAAGAAGAAAAGCCTCAGTCCCAGGCACTTGTGGAAGAGAGGGGTCTGGTCAAGAAATCACTCCTTGATAGATCACAAGAATGTGGGCTTGAGTTACAGCTCATTTGTTAGGGTGCATATTTCCCTGAGTTTGATCCCCAACATCACACAATCCCTCAAGACCAGGAGGCAGACAGATCAGAAGCTGAGGGTCATTGTTAGCTATATGAGATGTTTGAAGCCATCCTGGGCTACATAAGATTCTGTCTTAAAAACAAAAAAAAATAAAATTTGATGTGGGATTCCCCTCTGTGTGCTGTGATTATCATTAATGAATAAAGAAACTGCTCTGGACCTATAGCAAGGCAGAACTTAGGTAGGCAGGGAAAGCTAGGCTGAATGCTGGGAGAAAGAAGGGTGGAGTCAGGGGGATGCTATGGAGCCGCTGCCAGAATCAGACATGCCGAAACTTTGCCGGTAAGCCACTGCCATGTGGCAATACACAGATTAATTGAGACGGGTTAAATTAAAGTATAAGAGCTAGTCGATAAGAAGCTAGAGCTAATAGGCCAATCAGTGTTTTAAGGAATATAGTTTTTGTATGATTGTTTTGGATTTAAGCTAGCCAGGCAGCCGGAAGAACAAGTGGTTCTCTTCTCCAACAAAAATTAAAATAATGACACAATTATAAGTCCAGAGTTTAATATGAAATTCATAAAGTATGAAACATGGTGAGGCTAGACATTATGGCACATTTATTAATTGTTGATCAGAGTGACTGTTATTGGTGTTCTATTCAGAAAATCTTCTTTTGCCAATAAATTTAAGTCTGCTCCCCCACTTTCTCTTCTATTAGATTCAGGGTATTTGATCTTATGTTGAGGTCCTTGATCCATTTGGAGTTGAATTTTGTGCAGGGGAATAAAAATGGATCTATTTGTCGTCGTGTACGTGCAGCCATCCAGTTTGACAAGCACCACTTGTTGAAGATTCTACCTTTTCTCCAGTGTGTATTTTTTTACTTCTTCACCAAAAATCAGGTGTTCAATATATGTGTGGACTTACGTCAGGGTTTTCAATTCAATTCCATTTATCAAAATGTCTGCTTTTATACAAATACCAGGTTATAATACAAACTGAAATCTGAGATAATGAGACTTCCAACAGTTCAATTATTATTCAGGATTATTTTTTAGCTATCCTGAGTTTTGTGTGTATGTGTGTGTGTGTGTGTGTGTGTGTGTGTGTGTGTGTGTTTCCACATAAAGCTGAAAACTTTAAATTCTGTGAAGAACTGTGTTGGAATTTTGATGGGGATTGTTTCACCTATCAACTGCTAGCTTCTGTACCGGGCATATTATCCTGGATATTTATGTTTTGTGTTTTTGGGGACCTAGACATTTGGAGTTATGTTGTGTCAGTTGTTGATACCTGGTCATGCCTTTGTTGGGTGGGTATTCTCTTCTTTGGTTGCTGTTGCCCGGTATGGATCCTAAGGAAGTAGGTGGCTATATGGGATCCCTGGTAGAGAGTGTTTCTGTAGATCGGCAGGTAGCACAAAGGAACAGAGACGGGATAGCAGGAAAGGCTGAGAAGGGCTACTAGAAAGAGCTAGGGAGATAAGGTTCTGCGTCAAGAGATGGAGTCCTGTAGGGATGAGAGAAACCTCTGTAGTCAGGTGGCTTCAAGACTTAGATATAGCATATACATCTCTGTCCATAAAAGAAAAGGAAAATCATCACAGCACAGCTAAATCATTCAATACATAAAATGTAGCAACTCGGTGTTTAAAAAAAAAGAAATTACCCATCATACTTCGAAACATCAAATAGCTGTATATTCAGCAGCACAGATAGGGCTTGAAGACATAACATTTAACGAAAGGAAAACAAAATTAACATGAGTTGGGCATGAGATACGGCAGATGTATTAGTTACTTTTCTTGCTGAGACCAATTACCTGACAACCCAAGGGAGAAGAGTTTTACTTTGGCCCATGGGTTGAAGGTATTTGGCCCATCAAGGAAGGAAAAACATGATAGTGGGAGCAACTCTAGCTGTGGTAGCAGAAGTATGAAGACACTGGTGACATTGTGTCCTCAGTCACCAAGTAGAGAGAATCAGTGCTGGTGCTCGGCTCTCTGTTTCCTTTCATTCACTCAACATCTCAGCCCTTAGGGTGGTACTGCCCACATAGAGGGTAGGTCGTCTTGCCGCAGTTAAATCCCTTTGGAAATACCTTCACAGATGTGTCCAGAGGTGTGTCTTCCAGGTCATTTCGAACCCAGTCAAATTGCCAACGGAGGATTAATCACAACACCAAGTTCTTGCAGCAGAAGAAAATAATGCAAAGATCGCAAATCAGAACCACGGCATAAAGCAATATACAGATGCTGGGCTGAATGAACTCTACAGACAAATGTTTCCTTAGATGAGAAGAAGGGTTTCAAACAGAGATCTGTGGGAGCCCATGGATGTGGATTCCTTCCACCTTGACCAAAGGTCAGAGAGTTCAAGCCTATTCTTGCTCCTTCAAGGTTATGACTGGAGGTTTGACCCAGCGTGTGGCTACTAATAGGATGCTTTGACCTAGGGCGTGGTTACTTGATGCTTCAGGTATTGGAAAGGTGATTACTTTATTCTTTGTATCATGGTAAAGACACCCCCTCCTCTTTGGGTTGGGCTGTACAGAGCCTATGAGAAATAAACACGGGGCAAATTTCAGAACTGACTGGATACCCTTCCAACTCCATCCTGTGTCTCTGACTTTTCTTCTCTATCTCTGTTTTTTCTAACCTGCCATTTCTTAATCTTCATGTTTCCCTCCAAGCCCCGACAAATAAGCTGGATGGGTCCCAGCTGATGTTGTCACCCTGACGCAGGATACAGCAGAGACCCATGTCTGAAGAGAATCTACGAGTTAGTCATTGAAGAGCACGTGGGGTTGGCAACACACAATAACCAGGTAAGTGATCATGATGATAATAAACTAATTATCACGTTGACTGAACATTTTTTACATATTATGTAGTTTAAGAAGCTTAATAACATTTTCAGTCAAAAGCTGTCATTTTCCTTTTGTGTAGGAGAAAACTCATTACATGAGCCCACACCCAGGAAGTCCAATTCTCTGGCCTTCCCGTCTGGTCCCATCCTTTCTCCTCTCAGAACCCTCCTGAGCTGCAACCCTGCCACACTCAGGAAAGGCCCTCTGCCTGGTTCCTGCATCCCCCGATACAGTTTCTACAAGTCAAGGCACATCCTCTAGGTCGCCATGGAAACAGGAGACTAACACAGGTTGTTTTGTGAGTAACCCTATAAACAGTACCCGAACGGCCTTGCCACTCTAGAAGCTGACTTTCAAAGGACACAGCCTACCCTTCACGGATGGGCTAGACGTGGGAACGGGGACCCACTGTTCTTCTCCTCACATTAGCAATGCCTAGATTAGGGCCGATAATCCTCACACCACCACAGGGCAGATGGCTTTGCTTGCAGAGAAGAGAGAGCCCTGACAGTGGGGAGTCTGAAACAAGCCCAGTGTTTTCGAACCCGCCTGAAATACGCCCACCGCGCAGCTGAGTAGCTACTAAATATTTGCCCACACCTGGCACTCAGCGTCTAAACGCTCCACCCACCTCTGGATGGCCGCCTACCAGAGGCCGCAGCTGTAAGGAAAGGCTTCAGCTCTTGATCCCTTGGTGTTTTGTGGGCAGCTGTGATTGAGAAAAAGTGGAGCTACTTTGACGTTCAAGTGCAGGCTGACTTGGGTTGCATTCCGACTTTGCAACAAAGGAGCTACATTCGTTTGCAAGGGCTATCTTAACAAAATATTCTGTCACAAACTGGGTGACTCGGAAGTGAAATCTGGGGTTCTAGAGGTTAGTAGCCTAAAAAATCACAATATTGGTGTTGTCATCTCCCTCAAAAGGTCCTGCAGGAGGATCCTGCCCTGCCCCTGCCTGGTTCTGATGCACAGAGGTTCCTTGCCATGGGACAGAGTACCTCCAACTTCTGCCTTTGTCTCCACGTGACTGCCTTCTGTGTATCTATGTCCAAAGCTCCCTTTTTTATGAGGACATCGGTCATATCGGATTTAGGACCTACCACACTCTAGTATGATTAAAAAAAAAAAACCAAAAAAAAAAAAAACAAAGCGTAGGCTAGGCTGGGATCGGATTCAGTTTGTAACTAAAGAAGAGCTTGAGTTTTTGAACCTCGCCCAGTTTGTGTGATACTGGGAGTAGAGACAGGTTTTAGTGCATGCTAAGGCAGCACTCAACCGTCTGAGCTATCTCCAAACCTCATTATAACTCATTTTACCAACTACATTTTCAGCCATTGTTCCCAAATAAGATAATATTTTCAGGTATTGAAAACAGAGCAAGTTTTAACACACCTTGTGGGACACACGAACACACAGACGCACACACACACACA